>NC_087064.1:74052115-74422115 GCF_963678635.1 Symsagittifera roscoffensis | reverse complement strand
TTGAAATCTTTGTTGTTCACTGCTATACTTTTGATTTCCCACCTTGTTTCTGTTTTTCCGCCGCATTTACATCGATATAGCGACACATCAAAGCTAAGAAGGCTCTCTTAGACCACTCGTCTTCAAACTTTGCACTTTTTTGAAGGTAAACGGCGGATTAGCACTGTCTTATTCCCTCTAAAATTACTCGTTACTATCCTATAAATTTGAAGTTAATAAGGATTTCCTGAGAATTATAGGGTAGAGTTTGACTGTTGTTAATAAACCATTGGTTGAACCATACACGGTACTTCCTTTGTTCGATTTTTTTATTTTGATTATAAGTTTTGACAATTTTCTCTAATTTTGTATGAAATAATTGTTCCATTTTTCAAAAAAGGAAAAGATATATGTGCTGGGAGACAATATTGGATTCAGGAGGGGGGGGGGGGGGGGGCTTCGATTGCAAGGATTCCATCCCCTGCTTACCCAAATGGTCCCCTTTGTACTATTTTGATATACTTATTTTTGGCTGACCGACACTAAGATTTTTTAATATTCATTTTGAGGGGGGAAAACGCGTTTTTGTTGGTCAAAATTTTCCAAAAAAAAAATACCTTTGGCCAAATTGAATTAAGGTAATTAATTTGTGAAAAAAAATACCGCGTGAAAAGAAATATACAGTTTGTGAAAAAAAATATAACAAAAAGGTGAAAAGGTTTCATAATTCTAGCAGTTTTGTTATTTTGACTTTCAGAGATAATAACGGAAAATATATGTTTTTTTTCTTCTTTTCAGAAGAATTTTGAATTTTTGTTTTACCGATTAGAATTCTTTTTTCACCATCTATAAATATTGATACCATGAGCTCAAAAAAACAATGCCATCTGTGACAGTTTTTGTAAAAATACGGGGTTCAAAAACTTCCAGCTTGGCAACTTGCTATAATCGCTTGTCGTAGAACCCGAAGCAAAACAAACTTGCTGGTAAAAATTACGTTTTATGGTAATTGAGCGCGGAATCCACGGAGCTTTTGTAAATTGAACCCACTGACAAATTGAAACATTTTTTGAAGAACTGTCTTTGAATTCAGTATTACCTACACACATGGTGCGAGTATTCAATGCACAGATACGCCTCGTTTTAATGATTTAATGCGAGCGAAAAGTTTGGTCATCTTGCAACGCTCAGAGAAAGCCGACAAAATTATTTAGCTGAGAAGTCATTTCAAATTGAGCTGAGGTAAGCTAGTCTATCACAATTATTTAATTCAAAACAAGGTGGTTTGCATCGGGTAGAGCGCAATGATTAAAAATATATATAGTTCGGTTTTTTGTAGCCTAACTAACGGAATATTTGAGCTCGGGGTGTTTTTTTCTTCAGACAAATTTCGACTATAACTAGCCATTTCTGACAAAAATTGTTTGTATCATTGAAAAATTATTGTTGTCTAGAGCTTAATTTAAAAAAAAAAAACGTTTCACCTGTGATTTTTTTTTTGTAAAAGTAGGGGGTTTACAGATTGCCTTTTTGGCCAGTTTAGGACAATTATCGCGCGATATATTTCGCGCCTTTAACGCGTAAGCGGAGACTTAATACGTCTTAGAAATTGTTCCAATTGATTGAAGGAAGCTTATGTGCCAAAGTTGATTTGTCACAAGAAGCAAAATCTATCTTTTCTACTTTATATGGCGCGTAGGGGGATAGTTGTTACAAAAAAACTCAAAATAAAGAAAAAATTTTGGGTCTTATGCACTAAACGGCCCAAAATCAGTATTTCTACATCTTTCTTGAGCTCTCAATATTATGGTTGAATCTGATTGGCTAATCAGACACTCGAATTCAAACAACATTGTATGGCAGTTCAATTAAAATTCCAAGCAGATAAAATTATTGATTGAAGTGAACAAAATTATAAACTTTAATTGAAGGCATTTTACGAAGTGAGGTCATTTTACGAAGTTTTTTCGATCCGAGCAAAATTAGCCATGTTACTTGAAAAAAAATTTAGACAAAGTTTAACATTTTGGTAATTTCGGCTAATAATTTTATCTGCTGCAAGTTTTGATTGAATTGCCTGAACATGTTGCTTGAAATTGAATGGCTAATGTTGGCCAGTCAGATTCGACTGCATAGAGCTCATGATATGAAAATTTTGATTTTGGGCCGTTTTGTGCATAAGACCCAAAATTTCATTTTATTTCATTACATTTAATTTTTTCATGTTATTACTACTCCATAGACCTAAAAAAGCAGTCGGAACATTCAGGGCTTTGCCCTGATACGAGCAGTCTTTTTTTCTAAGTTTCCGTGAAAAATTTTGTACAAAATTTACTTGAGACACTTCACAATTCAGTCGAAACATTCTGAGAAACTAAGTCTTTTTAATATCATTTTTTCTTTTCAATATTATTTAATCGTTTTTAAATATCACAAAAGCAAGAGCTTTAAATTTTTTTGAGATTACTCTGCCGCATCTGAATGGAGCAATACAAGACCGAAATGGCTTCCATGTTAAATGTAGTATCCCAAGTTATGTTTTCTGAGTGCAGAATTGATATGGAAAGGGTTGATGGTGGGTTGCAAAAAGACTAAGCTGGAAAAAATTTAAAAGCAGGACGATGGTTTTTTCATTTTTTATTGCAACCATTTAGAAATTTTCTCTAAAATCTAAGTTAGAAAAATCTCCGCTGACAAATAAACTTTTAATTGTTCTCGTTAGCTGATTTTTTTTTCGTAGCACTTCATATTTAATAGTTTTTCATAGACTCCATTTTTGTTAAATGTTTGAATAAACATCCGAATTGAAGCAGTTTTGAAACGTTTTGTCCGTTTTCTTAGGGGATCCGCCCGTTTTCTTATCTTGATCGCACTTGAAAAACACTCACATGGCGCGAACGATAGTGCGTAGCAATCTTGGAAGAGCCCTTGAATAATTTATGGATAATTTTAAGCACTGGCAGAATTATACCTGTTTTTGGACTATACCAATCTGAACCAAGTTGATCACCATTACTGAGCAAGAAAACAATATCGCGCTTCATTAAATATGACCACACAACTCAGGACGCGCCGAATATTCCTTTTTTATTTACTCCGTCACAATTCAGTGATTATTGCCATCTACCGTGCTTCATAAAAACCCAAGCATCATAAAAGAAAAAACAAGTATTATTATGATTATTATTATGATTATTGTTTTTCCGCTTCTGTATATTGTCCAACATTTGTTCTCATTTGAACTCTCAATTTTCAGATTTTAATTTTGATTATTCCCGTCAAATTATCGAAATGCAATTTTTTTTGAACCTTTCATTATTAAAAACTATATTGTTAGTCATTAAAATTAAGTTTCTAAAATATAAAATATACTGTTGCGAGGAAACCGCTGATTAATTGACAAAAGAAACCACAAGCTTTCATTCAATTGAAGTGATTAAAAATTGAGGGAAGTTGTTCATGATTTTCACCTCAAGGCTAAAAATTTGGTAAGTGTAAAGGTCAAGGTCACTGTTAAAATTTGGCTCGGAGACAGAAACACCCATTATCAGTACCAGGTGAGGGGGGGGGGGGGGAATTGCCCAATTTTTTTCCACTCAATTCTGGTTACCCCAAATTTTTCCAAAGAACAATCAATCATAAAACATTTATATATCTTTTGGCGCCATTGCACAATAAATTTTGAGTACAGAGCACGCGCCGAAAAAATAGATTTACCATCTAGATCTTCAATGTCTAACATGGTGTACATTAACCGCATTTTTTTGTTTTCAAAACTAGCTGCGGTGCCCAAACGAAATAGCTAAAAATTGATACATGTGGGGTTTCGGCAGAGCTGGAAACACGAGAAATAACTGATCTAAGAAAAATGACAAACTTTCGAAACACCACGCCCATTTAAACATCGGTTTTGATATCTCTCACTTTGGGTCCTCACGCTAAATCAAGTACCTGATCGTAAATTCTGAAATACGATTGATGCAACTATTATAATTAATCTAGTCGGATCAAGAAAAAAATTCATTTTCAGGGAGATGTTGGGCCAAACAATCAGTTTTCGTAAATGGTCAAATTGGATGCCAAAAAATCTCATATAAAACAAAAAGAGTCCGAGTTTTTGGAATTAAACGTGTTTTATGAAAAACCGTTGGTTTCAGTAAGCCTATCGTATATATTTTTTTCACAAAGTAAGCAAGGAAATCCATTACACTTTTAAACAAAAACTGACCAATGTTTATAATACTTTTTATCAAACTGTTCAAATCTGACTTACTTTTTTGTATCTATGTTTTTTCCAAACCAGTTTTTTTTGAAAAACATTTTATTTGAAGTCATGGCTATAATCCTACAAACATCAAATAAACGCAACTTTCACTCAGTGTCAAATTAATTTTGCTAATTTTATAGGTCGAAGGGGGAGATTTATCAAAAAAAAATTGCCACGTAGAAAAAATGGTCGCAGTTTGAAAAATCATTTGAAAATCAATTTTCTAGTCTCTCAGTTGTCTAAAACATTAGCGTTCAGATATATGGTGAGTTCTGCTGGAATCTCTTTCGATGGTATTTTTTGTCAGTACCAAGGTTGACCTCTATAAACCAAATGTATTCACACAATTTCATAAAATTCAGCAACAAAAAAATTTCATATATGTGAAACGTATATGACCTGCCTTCTTCCATAATGTATTTTGATAAAACTGTAAGTGAGTGTTGAGCATAACGTACACCAGACCCTATTTTCCGCGCAATATAACCAAAAATCTAAAAGCGTGTTTTTGTTCTCGCCATAAGCAATCTTCAGGCCTTTTGATTAGGCCAAATTAATTTAGATTTATGTCTAAATATTCTTCTAACATGTGTTCATACTCGTCAGTAAGCAGACATATACTATATTAACCAATCAGAATCGAGACAAGGAAGAAATTAATAATTAGAAAATATTTATTTCGTAAATTTGATTTCTCATCTCGATTCAATTTGATGAATATTTTTTACTAACTGAAATGGCAAAAATGTTCTTATGCATATTATTTGTGATAATCTGGCTACTCAACTTATAGGCGGCTTCCATAAATAGAATTATTTTTTGATAAAAAAATTAGTTTCTAGAAAAATGGTAGTCGCACAGTTCTCATTTATCACAGTGCAGTTTCATTGTGAAAAATGCTGATCCTTTACTTCCGGATCAAGTTAACATCCCCCCTCCCAAATAGACCAAGTTAAGATCCTCCACCCAGCGTTCATTTTAATTTAAATCTACTCAGCGCTGCATGTAAAACGCTCTATTCTGATTGGCTGAAAACGCAACAGAACCAAGTTATTATCTACTCCATAAACGGATTTGGAAGGGGGAGTGGTAGTGCTAACTTCCCGCATCCAAGTTTAGGTGTAAGTAATCGATTATAACGGATTATTATGATGATTTTTTGACAATTATAACTGATTATAATTACCAAAATTAGGTCTTTAAGGGATTTATAATTGATTATAATCGTGATATTTTCCAAGAGATTATAATCTCTTATAATCGATTATCATTGATTATAGTTCTTACTAAAAACCCTTAAAATCAATTTTAATCGATTATAATCGATTATAGTCGATTATAATCTCTTATTTTGCCAAAAATTTTCTATATTCGAACTATATCTTATGGATTATTATTTTTGTATCAATAAGAAAATCTCTAAAAGAGGGATCTCTTGAACACTTTGGATCTCGCGGTAGATGAAAAATAAATTTTCCAAATCAATAATGAAACTAAATCAGCTTGTTGATGTTTTGGTGTTTAAAAAAGCTTAAAATATGCATCACAAAACAATTCTAATTGGAAGAAATGAAAAAAAACTTATAAATTTGAATTAATTGGAAAGCTTTAAAAATATTTTTCTCATTTTTCATAGGAACCAACGTCCACAAAAGGCATAAAATATAAACAATTTAGATGCAACCTCGAAGACAAAAATGGACAAACAAAAGGGATTATAATCAATTATAATTGATTATAATGGGTTTTTTGTGCAAAACTAATGAAATAGAAATTTGAATAAAAATAATAGATTATATTAATTATAATCAATTATAATTGTATCGAAAAATAGACGAATAAATAATCGATTATAATCAATTATAATTAATTAAAATTTGATTTTGAAAAGAGAGATTATAATCAATTATTAATTGATTAAAATCGATTGTTTCTCAATTTTAGTGAGACTGGTACTAAAATCGTAATATAATCGATTATTAACGCTTGAAACTGGATGCGGGTTGGTCCGTAATTCCTTTACAAGAGAGAAAACAATCATTTGGTTTTCATGTAGATGTCTTAAAGTTATGGCCACAGTATGAGAATTGCATGACTAGCAAGCATTTTTAGTCAGTACAGGTAATCATTTGGTAGTCAGGTTTTTTCAATTATGGTTCAACAAAATTCAATTGTGTTCGAGAACTTTTCAATACGATTCGGAAAAGCTTGCATAAAAAAGATCTTTGTTTGAAAACATTTCTTTTTAAAAACTCAGTGAAATGTTTAAACCATAATTAAAGTCAAAAGACATTTACTCAAAAGGACAATGGTAAAATTGACTTTGAACTTTGTAAGGAAATGCTTCAATTAAAGTGTATATTTGCAACTTTTGGTTAAAAAGTAAAAGCTATTCAGCAGAAAATTTCAGAGAAACTTGGAAAAATGGGTTACATTCATCAAATGCCAATTCTACGGATCACTTTAACTAATTCCCCCACTGTTGTACCCAGAAAGGAATGGCCACCCATATAGAGAAATAATTCATTGGTTGAGTGTATGTAAATTATGTACCTAGTAACGAATCCACCCCCCTTTGCAAAAGGGGAAAGTAATGAAAGAGACCATTCTACCAACTTACCAGACATTGAATGATGCAATTTACTTGATAATTGAGTTACGGAGTTTAATTAACCGAAGAAAAAAACTGATCACTTCCATTAGCTTTTAAGACAAAATTTTGACGAGATATTTCAATCTTAGAAAATGTATTTTGTGAAAAACCCAACCATTTTATTGATTGTACAATGACTGGCCATAAAAATCTACACCAAGGGCAAATAAGTGCATATCTACGTGCATTAAGCCGCTGCTACATTCAGATACATGCAGGCGATCATCGCTTATCAATTTGCTGAATTTAGAGGGTTTGAGACAGCAACAGCCTAAAATTGCACTAATTGTAATTGTGGGTTCAAATAGCTCTCGTCCTTTTACCCCAAATTGTCCTATCTAAAATCTCACAAACCACAAATGCGCCACCTCCCCCCCCCCCCCCGCCCGACGCGATATTTAATTTAGATTAAAATTCTCTGTATTATTTGCGAAACACTCATTTCTCATTAGTCCCCTCAACTAAACTTTTTGACCGAAATTGGATCTTATTGCAATCATCATCAAAGATAGTTCCATTAGAATGATTTACACTTAGAACTTTGAAATGTATTTTAAATTCAAAACATTTAAATCAATTATAATAATTAAAAACACATTATAATGGATTATAAAAAATTATAAACTGTAATTTGCTGCACAATGATTTGCAAAATTTGCAACAAGTTCTGCATTACTCGATGACGTCTCGATTTCCTAATTTATTCATCTAGCATTAAATACCCTCTCCTCCATCCGCCACACGCGCACACATTTACCCCCCCCCCCCCCAAAAAAAAACTTACCTCCTTCAAACGCACCCCTCTCCTCCCAAACCCAAACTTCCGCCTTCCCCATATGTATCCCCTCCCCATCACCCCAAGAAATTGACGGAACAATTATGATCGGGCTGGTTTTTGTCTCTTTTTCTCCAAACAAATTTCGACTTGTTAACTAGTCACTTTTGACGGGTTGTTTTATTTAATCCGATAACTTTTGAGGTCCTGAGCTAAAATTTTCGACTCCCTATCCCCCCTCACAACTTTCGAAATTTCAATTTTTGTAGTTGTTTTGCGGGTTATTATGGCAAATTGCGTGTACGATGTAAAATATGAAAAACAAATCTGGTCACAAAGATAGCTTTTTCACCATGCCAAGTCGCGATATTCAATTCTAAAAAGTTATGTTTACAACTGATGGCCATATTTCGAGTTTTTAGACAACTGATCACTTAAAAAATCAAGCTTAACAAAAAATTGGAAGCAATATCTCTTTGTAGCTGTATTGATTGATTTTTGGTCTTTTTGTATATAAGTTTATAGAAATCAGCCGCCTCCATTAATGGATTATGTGATTTTTTTTCTCGCGCACTTGTTTAGATTTCATCAAAAACTGTTTTTTTTTGTGGATGTAATTGGGAAATGTTCAGGGGAAAAGTCACATTATGTTTTCAAACCACTATCGCAATGAAAATTTGCAATTCCCATAGCTTCAAAAGCAGCTCATATTGTCACGCGCTGCTGAAAAAATTTTATTGTCTCTCCAAACAATAACTTCTCCTATCGATTCAAGAGCCAATTTAGATCAGCGCTTAATAGTTCTTTTCAATGCAGAGATTCAATTTTCCCTCTCATCTCGCTTGTTACTCAAAGGTAATTTTTGTTATACCATACATTAAAAACACTTTGCGTCCATTCTTTTGTTTCAACCTATTAAACAATCATTTTTAGGCCATAAATTCGAGCTCCTTGGGTTGTCTGCGAAAATGTTTCAACAACAAGAACACCTCTTAATTTAGTTGTTCCGACTTTCGATGAAATTCGGAATATTTATGCTTGGGGTCTTATTGAGTCTTATTTTGGCTATCGAAAAATTTTTTTACTAAAAATTTTCTTATACCCCATTGAAGATTTCGAATTCCTATGTTCGCAAAATGGCCGTGCGCGTGTTTTTTATTATGATACTCAAAGCGCAACGCGATGTATTCAAGCCTGGCAAATTATCCCGCACTACAGAATCAATACCAACAACTATTAGCGATCATTGAGCGGCCGGAACATTCAGGACCGTGCTTTGAAACACTGGCAGTCTTGTTTTTCTTTCTTTTATTCTTCTCATTTACCTGTACATAAAACGCAAAACGAGATTTCCGAAGCAACCGTTCAACTGTTCATGATGTCCGAAGCATTGCACGGTTCACGGTTCAAGTGTTCCGCTTTTTAATTAAAAAAAAACGAAATCAACATTGACACTTATTTTTTGGACTTTAAATTAGTTGACATTGATTTTGCTTTACATTTTGTAAAGTGGAAGGTATGAAACTAAGAAATAATAGTGTTAGTTGTATAAGCCGTGCAACAATTACGCCATTTTGTGGTGAACTTAAAAACAAATTGCTCAAAGTGCAGGCGGTCTGCGCAGTTTTGCTATGATCTTAATGGTTTTGAGCGTTTTTTTTTTAAATTTTGCCTGCTGAACAATTTCTGTGCCGCAAACAGAACAGCTCAAACCAATCAGTTTTTGAGCAGTTTTGAATTAAATTTCAATTTGATTTCAGACGCAGGTATAATTCGTAAATCAGTATAAAAATGATTACGTCAGGAACACTATGCAGGCAGACTTTACCTAGCAAGTAGCACACTGTGTCAGTTCTTTTACAAGTAGAAAAATTTCTCAATATTTTAATTGATTAGTGAAATACAATTAATAGAAATTCCCAATGATTTTTAAATATACCACCCTAAAGTTTGCAAAAAACTTCGAAACACAATATCAGATACTTTCTCTAACTGTTTTGGCATTTAAATGATTTTATGCTTAATATTCCATTACAAGTTTGTTAACAGAAGCAGCATAAACCAGTTTTTAAGCATTCTAGTTTTACCGACAATTAAACTGGTCTTTGACCGTGTAAACGATGATATTTTTAGTCAACATCTAACAAACAATTTGGGAGTTGGTTTTACAGTTGGTGAAACCATTTTTTATTAACCTGATTAAGGACAAGCTCAACACAGTATCAACTTCGTGTTGATCAAAAAAAGGTCGGTAATACGAATAAAAATTTCTTTGAAAAACACTATTCGTGACAACGATCCTACAAAATTACAACTTATGAGATCATTGGTGCTGCATATGGTTTAAGAACTTATACCCGGTTTTTTGTTGAAAAACAAATTGGGCTGGATACATAATTTGTCCATTGAATATCAAAGAAAATTGAAGCAGTCAGTATATTTTACTGGGTCACTTCCATGGGCAACAGAACTTTCACCTAAAATCTTTTTTACCAAATTGCACCAATTTTGGTTTCAGGGAGATGATCATTATTTTATTCTGAGCACACCAATCAACCACTGTTTTGTAATCATCTATAATTTGCTCTTCACTTTCTAATATTTGGTCACATTGTTTTTGATTGAAGAACAAATAATGCAATAAAAAAGCGATTGGGATTGTTGCGTAATATTTTTTTTTCAATTATTTTTTTAGTCAAAAAAGAGTTGATCCTAAAACTGATCCCTGTGGCACACAGTTATCAATATAACGTTTTTCAGTTTTGCTGTCAACCAGCTCAACAAATTACAACCTTTTTTTAGAGCCAAGTCATAGATTTGTCTGTCCTTTACTTCTCATAGAAGTTCTGTTATTCAAAAATAGCTTGAGCAACTGAAAGGTTTTCGCGGAAAAACAAAAACTTCACTAATTACATGTTACGATGATAAATCAAACTGGCCACTTTTTAATGACTTTTTCTGAGACTGTTTAAGTTTTGATTGAAACTGTTTATCAAGTTGATTAGTAGGTCGGTAACTTTTGGGATTGTCCTGATGATTAGACTCGTGAAGAAAAATTACTTTTGCAATTTTACATGAAGTTGAAAAATGGTTTTAGTATACAATCATTATGAACTGACGACATGTATTTTTGAAGAAGTTTATCATTTCAGTGTTTAAAAAAAGACCACACAACTGTCTGTTTTCTAAATTACTAACAATTGTTGAAAAAATTTAGTTCAGTCGCAGCATTAAACGCTCAGCTATCGGAAATTGTTCCGACTTCGAATTTTGATCAGTTTAGAAGTTAGAAAAAAAACCAATGATTTATCAAAACTTGAGAAAAATTCATTCAACTTATCAGCACTTAAAGTTGCAACCATCAAAGCAGGTGGTCTTTAGATTACGTATGGACTGAAAACTTTTTATGTCTCTCAACTATTGATAGTTTTATTGTTGAAGTCAATCGGTTTTCTTTGATTTATAAAATTAATCCCTTTCCGCAAAAAATTCGCCCAGCCCCGTCTTTTTTGCCTTTTTGGATTGACTATTATACTGGTGGTTGTGGGATAACCAGGAGTGGTACAAATATCAATCGGATCCGTATTAGGGAGCCAAGTTCGCATGTTCGCGGAGCCATGTTCATTAGAATTTTAATTAGTGAAGCAACTAAAACTGGTAGCTGATCATGATGACTAAACAATGATCAATTTTTTTTGAAAAACAAACGTTTTTTTGCTTAAAGTATGTATATCGATCTAATTATAGAGACCAACTAATGGAGACCAACTAATTATACCAATGTAGGATTGAACATCAAAAACGAAAGATGACTTTGTGACCCAAGCAGCACTTAGTTATCAATTTTTGATGTTCTTTTCTGAGATTTTTATGCATAATTGTTTTGCCTTGTAAGATCTTTAACCAATGCTTTAAAAAAACATCTTTAATTTAAAATTCACCCAACAACCCAGTTTTTTAATCAATTAATTAGCTGATTTTTAAACTGATTCAATAGATTTTTGTCAGTGTTCAATTTACGAAAAAGTTTTCATTGTGTTTCACAATTTCATTGTGTTTCCACCAGGCAAATTGCGGAGAAGGATGATAATTATCACGCTTTAATTGTAAAACAAGATTCTAAAGTTTTAATTTTTCATAGTCTTATTGGTGCCTCTAGCCATTTTTTGACAAATTGCCGTGTGCCATTGAATCGTCGAAATCCTTTTTATCCGTAAAATACAAGAAATAACACAATTGTGTCCAGAAATTGAAATCTGTGCCTAGCTCATACGCGTGAACTTTTTCAATTCATTGCTATATGCATACAATATCACTTCTCGATCACCATTTGTAAGATTCCCTTTAGAAAAAAATGGGTTTCTCGTTTCTAGGATTTCATTTTTCCGTTTTTGTATTGAAATTGGATGAACTTAGCTATAAATGGAGGTGGATAGGTTTGTGGATAGGGCTAAGCTCATTACACGCAACGAAATCAGCAGACGTAATTTTCACGTCTATAGTTTGCTTGATAGAATCCGAAGTACACTTCTGTTAGACAGTAACGCAGATTCTGAAAAACAAACACATCTTTGAGCGGGAAAGCTTGAATTTTGTTGGAGTGAAAGCGAAAGATTTTTGCCTACTTTAACAATTTACAGTTTCGTTTATTTTTTATAGTTGGTTACACAAAATAGACAGATGATGACAAAAAAAGGCCACAAAATGACAAGACATCTCGAATGATAGCGTGGCTTTGAGATTTTCCATTCTTTCTCCTTATGTGACTGACATCCTTTTTTAGTGAATTTTTAATTGAAACTTTTTCGTGAACTGTTTCGGAAACTGTCCCCAGCGAGCAATTCAAGATGCAAAGTTTTTTAGTCACGCAACAGTCTGTGAAGTAAGCCGTCCAAAAGTGCTTTGAAAATGTTTCTGAGCCAGATGAATGCGGGTTAACGTACCTTATTAAAATAACCTACAACATTTTTCCGAAAATTGGTGAGAGAAGCATTGATAAAAACAAAAAAAAACAAGACGAAACAATATAAAATTTACTAAACAAGCTTTCCATATTATCTATCAGAAAACCTTCACTCTAATAATTACCATCAACTACCTTCATTTTTGGTGTTTCATTATGTTTCAGCCTGGCAAAGTGCGAATGAGAATGATTGTTATCACGCTTTAAATGTAAAACAAGACTCTGAGTTTTTCAATTTTTCATAGTTTTTTTGGTTGACAAAATGCCATATGCTATTGAACCCTCAAAATCCTTTTTAACCGTTAAAATATTAGAAATAACACTATCAGTTCCACAAACTGAAGTCTAATCACTGCTCTCATGTGTGAACTTTCTTAATTGTCTGCTATATGCATAAGATATCAATTCTCTATCGTCATTTGAAAAATTGCCTTTAGAAAAAATTTGTTTCTCGTTTCTAGCATTTCAGTTATCCGTTTTTTTAAGCGAAATTGATAGAACTTAGCTATAAATGGAGGTGGCTCATCTGGGTTGTGAAAGGGCTAAGCTCATTACACGCAACATGATCAGCAGACGTTATTATCACGTTTATAGTTTGCTTGACAGAATCCGAAGTACATTTTTCGTTAGACAGTAACGCAGACTCCGAAAAACAATAGTATCTTTGAGATGGAAAGCTTGACCTTTATTGCAGTGAAAGCGAAAGATTGTTGCCTACTTTTACATTTTACAATTTCGTTTTTTTTTATCAATGGTTGCAACAAAAAGACAGATGATGACAAAATTGACCACAAAATGACACGACATCTCGAATAATAGCGTGGCTTTGATATTTTTCAATCTTTCTCCTAAAGTGACTAACATCGTTTTATTGAACATTTTATTGAAAATTTTTTGTTCCTGTTTCGGAAAACTGTCCCCAGCTAGCAATTCAAGATGATGCAAAGTTTTTTAGTAACGCAACAGTCTGTAAAATAAGCCGTCCAAATGCACTTTGAAAAGACTTCTGACCCAGATGAATGCGTGTTAACGTACCTTATTAAATTAATATACAACTTTTTACCGGAAATTGGTGAGAGATGCTTTGATAAAGATGAAAATAATACAATGATTTCTTTTGTTTTTCCGAACACGACAAAACAATAAAAAAAAATTTATCGTTGGTAACAAAAAATAGACAGATGACAACAAAAATGGCCAAAAAATGACAAGACATCTCGAACGATAGCGTGACTTTGAGATTCTTCATTCTTTCTTCTTATGCGACTGACATCGTATTATTGAATTTTTTATTGAAAAATTTTTGTTCCTGTTTCGGAAGCTGTCCCCAGCGAGCAATTCAAGATGCAAAGTTTTTTAGTCACGCAACAGTCTGTGAAGTAAGCCGTCCAAATTTGCTTTGAAAAGGTTTCTGAGGCAAAACTATTTAGTAACCCAACAGTGTTAAATAAGTTGTTCAAATGCGCTTTGAATTGATTTCTGAGCCAGATGAATGCGTGTTAACGCACCTTATTAAAATAACATACAACATTTTTCCGAAAATTGGTGGGAGGAGCTTTGATAAAAACAATAATAAAACAATGATTTCTTTATGTTTTTCCGAACACGACGAAAAATATAAAATTTACTGAACAAGCCCTCCATATTATCTATCAGAAAACCTTCATTCTACTAATTACCAACAACTACCTTCATTTTTAGTATTTCATCATGCTTCCGCCTGGCAAAGTGCGAATGAGGATGATTGTTATCACGCTTTATTTGTAAAACAAGATTCTGAATTTTTCAATTTTTCATAGTTTTATTGGTTGACAAAATGCCGTATACTATTGAACCCTCAAAATTGTTTTTAACCGTTGAAATATTAGAAATAAAACTATCGGGTCCACAAACTGAAGTCTAAGCCCTGCTCTCATGTGTGATCTTTTTTAATTGGTTGCTATATGCATAAGATATCAATTCTCAATCGTCATTTGAGAAAATCCCTTTAGAAAAAATTGGTTTCTCGTTTCTAGGATTTCAGTTATCCGTTGTTGTAACGAAATTGATAGAAAGTAGCTATAAATGGAGGTGGCTCATCTGGGTTGTGGATAGGGCTAAGCTCATTACACGCAACATGATAAGCAGACGTTATTTTCACGTTTATAGTTTGCTTGACAGAATCCGAAGTACATTTTTTGTTAGACAGACACGCAGATTCTGAAAAACAAACACATCTTTGTGGTGGAAAGCTTGAATTTTGTTGGAGTGAAAGCGAAAGATTGTTGCCTACTTTTACAATTTACAGTTTCGTTTATTTTTTATCGTTGGTTCCACAAAATAGACAGATGATGACAAAGAAAGGCCATAAAATGACAAGACATCTCGACATCCGTTGTTGTAACGAAATTGATAGAAATTAGCTATAAATGGAGGTGGCTCATCTAGGTTGTGGATAGGGCTAAGCTCATTACACGCAACATGATCAGCAGACGTTATTTTCACGTTTATAGTTTGCTTGACAGAATCCGAAATACATTTTTTGTTAGACAGTAGCGCAGACTCCGAAAAACAAATACATCTTTGAGGTGGAAAGCTTGAATTTTGTTGCAGTGAAAGCGAAAAATTGTTGCCTACTTTTACATTTTACTATTTCGTTTATATTTTATCAATGATTGCAACAAAAAGACAGATGATGACAAAATTGACCACAAAATGACACGACATCTCGAATGGTAGCGTGGCTTTGAGTATTTTCATTCTTTCTCCTAAAGTGACTAAAATCGTTTTATTGAACTTTTTATTGAAAATTTTTTGTTCCTGTTTTGGAAAACTGACCCCAGCTAGAAATTCAAGATGCAAAGTTTTTTTAGTAAAGCATCAGTCTGTGAAGTAAGCCGTCCATATGCACTTTGAAAAGACTTCTGACCCAGATGAATGCGTGTTAACGAACTTATTAATTTAATATACAACTTTTACCAAAAATTGGTGAGAGAAGCTTTATAAAGACGAAAATAAAACAATGATTTCTTTTGTTTTTCCGAACACGACAAAACAATATAAATTTTAATGAACAAGCCCTCAATTTTATCTATCAGAAAACCTTCAGTCTACTAGTTTTCAACAGCTACCTTCATTTTTGGTATTTCATCATTTTTCCGCCTGGCAAATTGCTGATAAGGATTATGATTATCACGCTTTTTTTGTAAAACAAAATTTTGAATTTTTAATATTTCATCGTCTTATTGGTGCTTTTAGCAAATTTTTGGCAAAGTGCCGTCTGCTATTGAGTAGTCACAATCCTTTTTATTCGTAAAGATATAAGAAATAACACTATCGAGTCCACAAATTGAAGTCTGTGCGTAGCTCATACGCGTGAACTTTTTCAATTCATTGCTATATGCATAAAATATCTCTTCTCGGTCACCATTTGTAAGATGCCCTTTAGAAAAAAATGGGTTTCTCTTTTCTAAGATTTCATTTTCAGTTTATGTAACGAAATTGGACGAATTAGCTATATATGGAGGTGGCTCATCCGAGTTGTGGATAGGGCTAAGCTCATTACATGCAGCAAGTTCAGCAGACGTAATTTTCACGTCTATAGTTTGTTTGATAGAATCCGAAGTAAACTTTCGTTAGACAGTAGCGCAGTTTCTGAAAAACAATAGTACCATTTGAGGTGCAAAAGTTGAATTTTGTTGCAGTGAAAACGAAAGATTGTTTTCTAATTTACAATTTACATTTTTGTTCATATTTTATCCAATTTTACACTAAAATAGACAGATGATGACAAAAAGATGACAAAATTGATAATAACATGACACGACATTTCGAATGATAGCGACGCTTTGAGACTTTTTATTCTTTCCTTTAACGTGACTGAGATGGTTTTTTTGATTTTTTTCATTGAAAACTTTTCGTTTCTGTTTCAGAAAAATGCCCCAGCTAGCAATTCAAGATGCAAAACTATTTAGTAACCCAACAGTGTTAAATAAGTTGTTCAAATGCGCTTTGAATTGATTTCTGAGCCAGATGAATGTGGGTTAACGTACCTTATTAAAATAATAAACCGCTTGAAAAAAATGGTCAGAAAATAAAACAGCGAATTTTCTTGTTTGATGAAAATAAAACAGCGAAGTTTTTTTTTGAACACGACAAAACGACATAGATTTTACTGAAAAAGCCCTCTATTTTACCTATCAAAAAACCTTCATCCTCCTAATTACCAATAAAACTACTTGTCATTCAAACACACTAACTACTAAATGGGTTGGTTTGAGGGAAAATTTTCGGCGAGCTTTTTGAACAGTTTTTTAATTGAGGCCAAAAATTATATGGAGCAGATTTTCAGAAACAAGGCAAAGAATTAATTTTTTTTATTTTCCACATTTTTTTCAAAAGTTTAGTTTTACCTGAAGTAGTAATTTTTGTCTTAATTTTACGGCAGTTTTAGAAATTTTGTCTTAAAATGAAGAGCATACGTTACACAGCATGAAGTGACTTATCGGAAAAGTGTTTGAGTGTAAATATGAGGTATAAAAACGTTTAAAATGAGATGATTAGTGAAGAGAAAAATGTCAAAAAATAACAGTATTAGCTTCTATTTTATTTCTACGTGTTTTGAGCAATAACTCTGTCGAAAACACAGAAAAAGTGAATTGACAATTAGGTACTAGTTTTTAATCTCTTTTTTAAGACCATCCCACTTGTTACTAAATTATCAAAATTAGCATACCTACGTGGGATTATTCTCAAGTTAAAATGACATTATAATACGCTTTCAGGTATTCAGAAGCAAACTAACAGAGGGGTTCTTTTTTTAACTTGACCTCAATGACCGAAGACGTCGAAAACTGAAAATCAGGTGACAATTCTTTTCTTATTAGCTTTCAAGTTGCCGTTGTGAGGATCTTACTTGCTCTAGGATATATTTAGCCTTTCAGTTTTTTCTACTTCTTGAATGAAATTGATCTAGAAAGTTGACATTTTGGTTCATTTTGCTCGTTTTTTTTTGTAAAATTTAAGTGAATTTGATTAAAACATTCCCCAATTTGTTTCCATTTTTGGCACAAATGGGTCAACGTGTTTTTTGATAAATCATTTAGTATAACTAACTTGGTATTTATAAATTAAGAAGGTTTTATAAAAATTTATTTTGAATATATTTGAACTCCTTGAACTTTGTAGCAGCAGTTGCGATTCCTAGATTTCAATTTCTGATGCCGACTTACGAATTAATTTCACTCGATCCTGACTTTCAGATCAGACGGATACAAGAATTGATGAGATTTTTAATCCTTTTTAAAGCTATTTTTTGGATGCGGCTTTGCAACTTCTGCATCGCTTCAATCTTTTTGGCAACTCAAAATTAATATTCTAGTCATCTCAACCTTTTATACGTCATTTTTCATACAACACATGCGACCAAAAAGTAATTTAAAATGTCTTATATATTTGCATGCTAGTTCCAATTGCTTTTTGTGCCGAAGGGTAAGTTCTGTTTTTTTTACGTCCGCTTATTCAAAACTTGCAGAGATAAGAATTTAGATAATTTTTTTTCAGGTTTCTTTTTCGAAAAAAATTCTGGGGTCTACAAGATTCTCTGGTTTAATTTGAGTCGACCAATCGCAAGCGAAAGTCTAAAAAATATGGTGGTGTTCGAGTTATGCAAATTCGGAATTAGTTTTTGTGCTTTAATCCGCCCGTTTTCATTCCCAATTTGTATTTCCTTTGATGCGATTAGACTTGGTGGCCTGTCGTCTAATTAAAGGGGCAGGGGGTAAATTTGCCTACGGTGACTACGGCGGTGCACGTGGGGCTATTATAAATGTTTTGTTATGACTATAAACTGTCATGCCTTTAGTTTAGTATTATAATAACTTCCCTATTCTAATCCCTACTGTTTTTTGCCCTGCTCCCACCCGCAATTTTTCTCTACATTTTTCATTATTTCGTTTCGCAGGCTATTTGCGTTTATGGAACCCAACCGAAATTACACGAAATTAAACCAGAATTTATATTTCCTGTTTTTAATATCGACTGTGTTTTGATGAATCGTAAAAATTGACAGCACTGATTGACATTTATGAACGGAAGGATTAAATCAATCTCACGTAAGATGGATTCATAGCCAAACGCAGGAAGTTGAACACACTGAGATATAAATTCCCCTTCTCTCAAATAATTTTTCAAAATTATTTTCTGATTGCAACGAACTCAAAAAAACTTCTTCAGACTTCGTGGCCGACAACCGACTAATTAAATTAGACTAGAAAATTTTGAAGGATTTTGTGGAAAAGTTTGTATAAAAATTGCGATTCCTCATTTGTCTGGCGGCAAAAGGACGAAAATTCTCATCATTGATAATCAGACATCAAACAGAAACCAATGTTAATTGATTCGAATTATAGCTATTTTGTTATCGAATAAACTTTCTTTCTTGTTGAGGTTTGTGCATAGAATTTTTTCAATTTCTGACGTCAATAAAAAATCAATTTAGTTTAAGGAATACGCGTGACTTGAACTCCAAAATGCTTTGAAAAACAGAAGCAGCACTCTCAGAAAAAACGCTTTTTCCTTGATTTCCAATTTACACTGTTACTTGTTCTTACTCAAGTTCCTGTTCTTCGATATTTACAGAAAAAACTCAAAACGTGAGTGCAGAAAAAAAACTTGACACGGCTCAATTATTTTTCAAACTACTGTTATGAAAAAATTCTACTGAAAAACAGTTTTGAGCAACAGAAACAAACGGTAAGCAGACTGATTTACATTCATGCAAACGGAACGCAGTTTTTTATTTTTCATCACAAAAGACCTGCCTGTTTCCGGGCTATGACCCCGTCATCATTCCAAAGAAGGTTCAATTTTGCGGCAGTAATTTCATAGAAGCCCGAAGACAACTTAAATATGCGGATCTAAACTAATTAGTTCTTTTCCAAGTTGGTAGTAACACTTACCATGGGCTGAATTGGGTGTATTTTCTGTTCGGTTGAACTATTTAAATTATGCAGCGATCACATTTTGAATCAGAACTTGCAAACTTATTTGCGTTTTTCTCGGAATTGGAACCTGATCTAAACTACATTTTATGATTGGATAATTTAGATATTTTACCAATGTAAAGTATTTAATATTAACCAATCATGATCCATCTAACTAACAACCCACTTATTTGTAAGTGCTGAAGTTACTTGTAATTTCAGCACCAGAGAGATTTGAATTTAACTTAGAAATTAGTTGGACTCTCCCGAGCACTTCAGCAGCCGCAATAAACCAGTATACCCTAGATCTATTGAGCCTAGCAGAGACTAGTTAAACAACCTGAGACTAGATAGTATAAGAGTAAGATTAGGATCGGTATTAGACTAAGAAGTTGCACGAATCTATCCGGCCGAAAATAAGATAGCGTGACGAGCAGACGGTGTACCCTATCCGAAATTACTCTATGAGTTAACCAAACTCGGTCCTAACTCATCTGGTGCGACCATAAGTCTCGAACAAGACCTTAATAGCTTAGAATTAACCAAAATAGATTAGAAATTAGACAAAAACATTTAAAAAATGTTATACGACAATAATTTAATCGAAATGTCTCTACGACTCAATAGATCAGAGCCAATATTCCGAACCATAACAGAACTACCCGGAATTGGAAGAAGACCTCGAACCAGAGACGACATACGACAAAGTAGAAACTTGCCATATAGCTATATGATAGTTAGGCAAAAACCAGAACAAACTTTTATATTTAGAATACTACTAGCAATGAATTTAGATTTTCATTTGCAAACATCAGGCGCTAAACAAAATTATTAATATACAATAACGATTGATAAAAAGATCTAAGATCGTTTTCCTAAAACTCTGCAGTAATATACAAAACATGTTTGAAAAATATTTATTGAAAAATAAAAATAAAAATTAGTAGCATGACAATAAATGGTTAGTAATCATAAATCATCCTGTTGTTCCAGCTCCATCATCTAAAACATAACAGCAATCATAAACCCACTAATATCATCAAAACACTAAATCTTTCCTTTACACACATTTAAAATTTTATTAAAACTTAAATTCACTTAATTTTAAAACCAGATCATCAAGGCTTATCCTTGGATCTTAAATCATTTTCTACTTAATTAAATTTCAAATTTGATCATCAAGGCTTATCCTTGGATCAAACAGAACAACTTTGTTCTCCCCCACCCACTTAATTAGTGTCTAACGACCTCAAACGTCGATTCACTACCCAACCCTTTCTAAAGACCTAAGACTAATAGAAATTTTTAAACAAAACTAATCATTCAAATTAGGATAAACAGTGAAGAACTTCGGTTATTCATCCTTCACTTGACCCCCCCTCTTACCAGACCCACGATAAATCTTAGACTTAGTAAGTTTAAAATAGTATCTAACGAACTACTCGCGTTCTAATTATACCTGAACCTTGTGGATCGATTTACTATTCTCCAACCCTTGAACACAATCACTACCCCTAAGTAAGATTAAGTAAGTTAACACCTTAACTTATACTAGCCACGAGAAAGTAAAAAATCATTCTTCGGAATCGATATACTTTTCTCTCCAACCCTGAACAAACAGACCCAGGTTAAGCTAACCAAAAAATCGTAAGAACTAACAGTTTAAGAAAAATAGAAACCATTTAACAACCTTTTGCATCCGTCACCCTAAACCTTATGTCATTTAAAAACCTAGGAAATAAACAAACAATCGTTTTACACAATTGTGAAATAGATAACAAAAAATACGACCTTGTAATCACACCTCATACACAAACAGTTGGATACATTCGAACAAAACGACAAACACTAAAAAGAAAAATAATAACGAAACAAAGACAAATAACACGAAAAAGATTTTCAAAAAATCGAAACGCATTTTCAGAATCAGAAACTAACAGTTTAGACGAACTTTACAAACTAAAAGAATCAATAGATAAAAATTGCCCACTTCACGATCAATTATATTTTTCTGACTCAGAAACAACTTCAAATTCATCAAAAAGAGGAAAAAGAAGAATAAAAAAGCAGTATAAACACAAACCAGTACATTTATACAATTGGAATCAACCAATTCGACACATTAATAATTACATATTAACAGTCATCGAACGAAAAAATGAGCTCAACGCACACCCCAGGTGAAGAAAGCCCAGATGATGATGAAATCTTTCCTTTTATAGTAGATGCAACCACTGATAGAGGACAGCATATATTTTGCAAAAATTTACTATTAAATTTATTTGAACCCGGAATCAGTCCATGTAAAACAGAGTTCCCAGATGTAAAAATCAAAAGACAAATCATAGACCACTACTTAAAAGATATATGCAACATAACACAACAGTATGGAATCTACTCCATAGAATTCACCTCACCAAACCATAATAATAGAAAATATACAATTCAAACAGACGATCTTGATTTAGAATTTTCAAAAGTTTTTTCAGAATATATAAAAAGCATCCAATATCATAACTCACAAAGAGCAAACTCCATATTCACCAATGAAGTTTTCGCAATAATATATAGTTATATTTCGATATTAGAAAACGAAATCCCAATAACAAATGTCTCACCGACAGAAACATCTAAACATTTGAAAGTACGACATGAAATCACACTACTCTCTAGTTATCTAAACATCATTAAAGAAAATTTCACGAAAGACGACGTTTCACAACATACAAAACACGATCTACAAAAAATTTTGGCATGGTTCATAATAGATTATTTCACACACAATATTGATTTAATTGCACAAGCAAGAAAAAATTTTAGACCCCAAAACTCGAACGATGATACCGCTATCACAGAACAATCAGATTATGTTTGGGACCCCGAATGGTCTCATCCCGCATTTATAAGCTTCCCACAATCAATCTCAAGTCAAGCAATAAGTACGATATCTTACATAAGAGATTATGTAAAAGTAATACCATTAACCATTGATGCAACACCATTAAACTATAATACATTTTTGCCCGATACACAAAATAATAGTTTAAACTCTACAGTTATACACAATGAAAACCTCAATGGAACTAGGAATCTTACTCAACAAGATATCCAGACACCATCACACTTCATAAATGAAGAAATTGTACACACAACAACTACACAACGAAGTATTTCACCAATACGCCCAAATTTAACAACACCAAGAAATACAAATCCTTCACAAACACAGGTAACCTTACAATCAACCGTTAAACCTTCGGTTGCTCCTAAATATTCACATATGGATTACCAAACATACAGACCCATGACAATACCATCAAAAACACGCAAAACATTCACTAGAAACAACTTTGCAGACCATAATTATAATTATACACATCCATCAAAAACATATAACCAACCACAAAGAAATTTTAACCAATATACAAGATCTCGAAATTGGGATAACCCAATGACCCAACCTAATTCAATAAATTTCCAAACAAATCCTCCACAGGATCACAGTGAAAATTACCCATTTTTTCAACAAAATAAAAATAAAAAACAGACATCTTATCAAATGGATTATTTATCCTCAGATGATGATTTCTTACAACCAGATATATTTGCACCAAATACTCAAGAATATCGTAGACAAGGAATACAGAGAACACGTACAAATCATAGAAATTTTTCTCCACAACCAATAGATGCACAACATCAACAACCAATTCAACAACAAAATCTAATTAATACACAATCTTTTCAACCAATTCAACAACAAAATCCAATGACTGCACACTCGTATCAAGCATCACAAATGCAAAATGAAATACCACTCCCATATTATCTCCAACAACATGAAATAACAAGAAACCAACTTTCAAATTTTTCTCAAATGCCAAATGCAGCAGAATCATTACAAATGACAATGAATCCATACCTTATGGGTGGATCATCAATAACATCAAACAAACCTTTAATGGTTTTCACAGGAACAGACCCTGAATACTCTGTAGAAGATTATTTAAATGCAGTAACAGCAAACCTGATTTTAAATATTGGACCTGAACCAATTAATACGCCACTACATCAAAATTGGATACATCGACGCACAGCGTTAATACAAACAACCTTAGATGGCGCAGCCCAAAAATGGTTTTCAGTACTACCTCTAGAAATAAAATCAAACTGGAAAAGGTTTACACAGGAATTTTCAAAAATGTTTGACTCCGAAAGAAACAAACAACAACAAAGAGTTTTATGTAATGAAATTCGCAGATTACCAAACGAAACCATCAAGCAAATAGCAGTACGAATCGAAACACTAGTTCGAAAAGCATATTCATTAAATACACACGACTATAAAAACACAAAGATGACAGAAATCTTAATGATGACCTTAACACCACAATTAAGGAAAATAGCAATAAAAAAGAGAGCATCCCATCCTTCTTCAATTCGAGAACCCGATTTAGATTTTCGAAAACTAGTAGACAAATTAGAACAAGCAGAAATCACGATGAAACTAGAAGAAACGGAAAATCTAAAATTACAATACGTTAACAGAATTGAAACGACTCCCACTAATATTAATAATATACAGGAATCAGAGACAGACCTTGTTGAAAAAATCACTGAAATACTCAATATTTACGAAAAGAACCCAAACTTTAAAGGCAAACCATCTTTCAAAAAATGGTGTAATTATTGCCGACGATACGGACATAGTATTTCCGAATGTAGACAAAAACAGCAAGACAATCAAAATAAACCTCAAAAATATAAAGAACCAAATAAATCATTCTATCAATACATGAAAAAAGATCAAAATCTACCGAACAAAACAGTCTACAGCAACAACAGTTCAGGAAAACCACTCCCGAACAATACAAATTATACAAGAAATCAATCACCATATAACTCAAGTTATAGAGGAAGATCACCAGAACGAAGAAACACGAACAATTAATCACAAAATCACTACAATAGACCAAATAGTCGAAATAACTACTCCAGATCAAATTCAAATACACAACGATTTGTTTCTAGATCTAATTCCCAATCAAGAAATAACTACTATCCAAACAACCAATCACGAAATTCATCATACAATAGGAATAGAAACTACTCCTATAATCGAAATAGAAGTTATTCAAACAACCGAAACCAGAATTACCCGAACAATCAATCAAGGAATAACTCATATAATAGATCGAACTTTAACAGACCAAACAATAATTACCAAAACAGATCGCGAAATAATTCACAGAATCGACACTCAAGTTATAATAATCGTTATAGAAATTATTCCCAATCACCACACCGGAATAATAATAACTATAATAATTCTAATAATCGCCACAGAAGTAGTACACCTAAACATCAAAGACAAATCAATCAAGTACAATCTAATCCAGAAACAACATCAGACCCTCCAGGTATTGATGACACAGTAACTGATACGTTACAACTCAATCAAATAAACTGTACATCATCAGATTCAGAAAGTGATACTGAAAACACTCTTTCTATCAATATGATAAAAGTCGAAAATGACTATGAATCTGTCATATATGAACAACCCTTTTCATCACACATATATGAAAATCAATCAGAATTTCTTCAAAATTATTACACTACACCCATAAATTCCACACCAACGACGCAAGAAACAAATGAGATTAACACTACAAATCAAACCAATAAAAATACCAAAACAAAATGCTTGAATACAAACCACATTTATCAAAATATACAAAAAGAACAACCCAAAGAAAAAATTTGGACAATACCATTTCTCTTAGAAAGCCCAAGAAATAAAGAATTTCAACCACCAGACCTTGAAATAGATTTTTTAATTGATTCAGGAGCAGAATCAAACATAATAAACATCCCCACATGGAATGAAATAAAAACTTTACACCCAAAGCTAACACCTCTTGAAACCTCCAGTAAGTTAGCAACAGCACAAGGATCAACATTGATAAACTACGGAAAAATCCAATTATTTCTCCTCCCCACCAGAACAATGGAGCAAAGCAAAATTTTAAATAAGCCATTTAAACAAATATTCCATATCACTGACATTAAATATAATATCATTGGAATACCATTTATTTCGAAGTATATACCAACAATTAACATACTAAATAGTAAAATATTAATCAAAGATAAATATACAAAAACAAAAGAAACATCCTTAACATTTTTTCAAAGATTAAATAAACAACCACCATTCTTTTCAAAATTCTACCCGATATTTAACCAACAAAGGAAACACCTAAAACCACTATCAGGAAATATCTATAATTTTTCAATCAAACAAGTTCACCAATATGATAAAGAACAAAACAAACAAAAATTTTATATGTCAGAATTTGAATTCAAACCTATTCACAAATTTTTCAAAATCACAATCTCATCCATAAAATATTTGAAAAATTCGAATTCCGATATCATTTCCTTACATGTCTATAACAACACACCTTACCAAGTAACATTACCTTTAGGACTTTTAGGATATTGTGAAACCAACGCTACAATATCACCAATACACGAAAAAGCCTATCGCGTAAATAATATACTCCAATTACTAGATATTTGCCAATCTACAATTCTTAATGAAGAATTATCTATAAATAATATAATAAGTAACGAAAACAGAAATACGGATTATTTCACAAAAACTCCATATTTCAAACCTACATTCAACATAAGTAACTACATAGAGGACCAACAAAAATTTTTAACAATGTTTAATTTCCAACATTCACAAATAACACAAGACGAATTCGAAAAATTAGCCAAACAGCTAATTAAATATTCATCAGTCTATGCAACATCAAAATTCGATGTTGGAAAAATCAGTTCATCACTACATCTCCCGTTAAAACCAGACGCAGTTTTCAAAAAACAGAGAGCAAGTAAAGTACCAATTCACTTACATGATAAAGTGAACAGATTACTCGACATTTTAGAACAATACAACATTATATCACCAGTAAACAAAGAAGAACAACCAAAAGGCAACACATTTATCAACCCTGTTATCATTCTAGCTAAAGGAGAATCATTAAAAATCGTTCTCGATGCTAGATACCTCAATTCACTTATAGATGAATCAAAATGTAATTGGCCCATTGAACCAATACAAGTTATTTTAACAAAAATAAACGGCAAATACTTTACAACCGCCGATATGAATAGTGCATACAATCAAATGCCACTAGATGAACAATCACGACGTTTAACACAATTTGTTATCGGAAACCAACAATATGAATTCAACCGCTTATTCTATGGAATATCCATAGGACCAGCAGCATTTTCAGCTTTTATGAGCAAAATTTTTAGACCACTAATACTCAAGAAAAACGCAATCACCTATTTAGACGATGTTTTTATGCAATCACAAACAAAAGACGAGATGTTCAATGTTTTAGAAAAATATCACCAAATACTTCAGAACGAAAATCTGAAGGCCGCCCCCGATAAATCACACTTCTTTTTGACAAGAGTTAAATTCTTAGGACATAATATAGAAAGAAAAACAATCACTCCATTGAAATCACGCATTGACGCTATTCAAAAACTTCAACCACCAACAAATAAAAAGAAAATCCAAGAATTTCTTGGAATGTTAAACTTTTTAAGTAAATATGTTTATAAAATGCAATTATATCTACGACCATTTTATAACATCCTTAGACAACAAAATAATTTTGAATGGAACACAGAACATCAAACACGATTTGAAGAAATAAAGAAACTTTTAACTGAACAAATTTCAAACACAATTCCAGATTCAAATCAACCATTTTATGCAATGTGCGATGCTTCGAACTTTGGCATCGGTGCAGCACTATTACAATCACATAATGGTACAAATAAAATGAACCTCATATCAGCAAATTCTCGATTATTCACTCAAGCAGAGCTACGACTCTCAACTCTAATGAGAGAATGTACAGCCATAATATATACACTGACAGAATATGAATTTCTGATACTTGGATCAAAACATCCAACAGTTCTATTCACAGACCATAAACCAATCATCTTTCTCTTTACACAAAAATCTAACCCAAACCACCGAGTTTACAGATTTCAACTAATTCTAATGAAATTTCCAAACTTACATATAGTTTGGACTGCAGGAAAAAATCTTGCATTACCAGACACCTTAAGTCGAAATACACCACCTGAATTACTTACACGAAAAACAACAGTTGAAATACCCAAAAACATAAAATTCTACCTTGCAGAAAACGAAACATCACACCGATTGGAATGCAAATATGCAGTAAAAACTGATATTGAACAATCACAAATAAATAGTTTACAACATTTCCCACTTTATTTAGATTGTCAAAATAATCATTATGAAGTTGATCTACTTGGAACATCAACTTTCAAACCAATCCCATATTCTCAATGGATAAGAAATAACACCCAACAAAAACGAACAAAACAACACCCGCCTAAAAAAGACCATTTTCCACTAATTGAAAAAGAAGATTTAACTGATAAAATAAATTTATCAGGACCACAAACAAATGATTCAAAATACACAATAAATCAAGTTTTTGACCTTCACGACCCACTTGATACAATACCCTTATCTAAATTCGAAATTGAAAACATTTTTCTCCCTCCAACAGAAACGATTACAATTTCAACACTGAAACAATATCAAAATCTTGACCCGATAATTAGACAACTAAAATCATGGCACAAATATAAAACTAAACCTGTCAAGGCAGATTCAACCATTCTTGGAAACAAAACACTCCTCCGATACTTTCGCAAATTTAACAACACAACAATTAACGAAAATACAGACCTTTTAGAGTATAACCTGAATGAATCTACAGTTCCCTGTCTCCCTTTAAGTATGATTCTTATAGCTTTTAATATTTCACATACACAAAATATTAAAGGACACTCTGGATCAGAAAAAACATATTCAAATTTTATACAAAATTTTTACTTCCCAAATGCACCAATTTGAATAAAAGTACTATGCAATGAGTGTATAGTATGTCAACTAAATAAACCTTACCCAAATCAAAAACAAATAGCACAAAAACAAGATTTTAAAGGACAAAGTTTGTACTTTAATCATCGTATCTCATTTGATACCAAAGGACCAATTTCACCCTCATCCGAAGGAAACTCCTACATTATGGTAATTGTTGACGCATTTACACATTATGTAGCACTTAACCCAGTACCACATTGTAACGCTTATTACGCTTACACAACACTCTATGAACACTGGATAGCAAAATTCGGACTACCAGAAATTTTAGTTACAGACAACGGTACAGAATTCATAAATAATGAAATTATCACACTATGTCATTTATATAACATTAAACACAAACCACGTACATCTCATGCACCTTGGACAAACGGCTTAGTCGAAGGTATGAACCGTTCATTACAAGAATATCTTAGATGTATCATAAACGGAAATGATACAAAATATACCGAATGGTCAGCAGATGTAAAATTATTTCCCTTAGCATATAATTCACAAATTACGACAACTTTAGGAATGTCACCATACGAAATGGTTTTTAACCAAAAGCCACGCAAACCAATAATGTTTACAGCAAATTCTCATAAAAACGCACAAGGTTATTGTCAACCAAATAAAGACTCAATTTGTTATAACCTACCTTTACATACACACGATGAAGATCATTTTCATCACCCACAAATTCTTAAACTAGCCTCCGGTACACACACCGAATGGATTCTAAATAGAGATAAAAAACACAATGAAATTTATCAAAAAATAACAAAAAAGTTATTACAAAGACAAAACATTAATGAACAAATCAATTCACGTTTTACACCAGCCTCCGATTTAAAAATTGGAACATTTGTTTTAATACCTAATTTTAATACTCAAAAAGGAATTTCTAAAAAATTACAACCCCTTCGAAAAGGACCATACCAAATAATTGCAAAACCCACTGATGTCACATATAAAATTACCGACTCGAACAAAAAAGAAATCGTTCAACATCGAAACAACCTATTACCTTATTACCCAAAAGAATACGCACTCCGTGAATTAACTCAATTATATTCTTTCACAGGATTAAAAATCATTCAAAATGAACCACATCTGAAAAACACAGAACAAAATGATAACCCCACCGAAAATCAAAACACAAAACCAATCGCCACCAAAAACAATACACAAAACCATAAAGAATCCCCAAAACAAAGAAAAAATAGAAAAATGACCGAACAAATAATACCCCAAGAACAAATCGACAAATCAGAAAATAGAAAAACAACAAGACTCCGAAATCAACCACGTAAAAACTATAAAATATTCATCCCCCAATCTAAAATTTTAAAGAAAGTGGAATTTCAAAAGTAATTTTAACATTATACTTCACTATCTTGAAACCTTCGAAACATTTTTCATTTACATTTTTCAAAATAACATGCTGACAAGTACGTAATAATTCTAGTTCAAAATAGACCAATAGGATTCATCCAATCCGTCACTTTCTCTAACTCAAACTAAGACCAATTAGACGAATCATATAGAACTCCAGGCACATCTATAACTATAACTTTACGACCTCCAGGCCAAAAATAAGCAAACCACTCCAACTTGACAACTAAAATAAATATCACCATAATACCGTACCCCTCCCTTATCTAATAACCCAAAGATCAACAATATTTCCCCAACTCAGACCACGAATACCCCCAAAGCAAATTTGTTAACTTAGCCTAAAGTAACAAAATGAACATTTTAATTAGCCTAAAGTATAAAAATCTCACCATACCCCGGATCATTTGACAAACAAAAATAAAGAAAAAGACGACCTCCCAATCACCATGAAAATTGCCCCCAACAATTTTTTACAAAACTCAACCCACTTGTCAAAAAACTAATAAATAATCCGACCACACTAGAAAATCGCCTCAAACAGCAAAAAATATTCGACCAAGAGATCATTTCTTAAATGCTCTTCTCTCAATCAGTTACTCAAATACTCATAAATTTTAAACATTTTTTTACAATACTTGAAACCTTTATAATATTTCTTTTTCATATACTTGAATCTTTTCTAATAATCCTAATCATTTTTTGTAACATTTTTTTAATTTTCTACACTATACTCGAACTATTCCTCCAACTTTCCAAAACCCTTGATTACATCCACAGGTACGATTCATATAACTTGTCTAAATGATACGAACAATTTTCAGCAGAACTGATATTTTTTTATTGTTTGTAATTTTCATAACATTTTTATCATCCCTCATTTTGACAATATGTAAATGTATAAAGAAAGCAATCTTCACATTTGCCCTAGCAACAATCCTTCTAATTCTTTTTTTGGAAGAATATTATAATAAACATAAACCTTCCCACTAAAGTAACAATTCAAAAATCCATCAAAAATTGCTACCCAACAGTCACAAAGTCAGTCTTCACCGACAACATCCCAAGATAACCAAACACCACCTTCAATTACTCAAAATCCTCAAACATCTACACGAATTTCTTTTCAAGACAATCCATACACTTTTGAAGAACGACATGCTCGTTTATCAGAACCACTAGAACCAGTTCAACGACAAGCACCTCTAAGCGAACCAACATATAACCTATACCCAACACTACCACAAGAACTAAGTAGAATAAGAAATCCTAGTCAAAACCAAAATACAGTCGAAATAAATAGACAAATTATACATCCTCGACGAAACAGAAATTTTCAAACTCCCCGAGTTCATTTTGATATACCTCAATCCCCATCACAAAACACTCCAGAAAACCCCATTGGTATATTACCAGAAACCCCTACGCTTCTTTCACAACGTAGCACCTCAAGCCTACCATCAGATTACTTAGGTTCAACACCAACATCTGAACAAATACGTGAAAATCCCTTTAACCCCCCAAACCAGGCATCACGACTACCATATTGGACAACACATTCATTTACACAAGGTGAATTAAATTTAGTCAATAATCCAATAGATATTTCTACGGATACAACAACATCCTCATCACTACCAGAAACATTATCACTACCATCAACACCATCAATAAGCCACATTTCACCACCACCTTTTAACTTAAATTTTCCAAATAATCTCGACGCCAGATATCGAGAACAATCATCAATAAATATTCCTTTAAGACTAGATTGGAATACATTTACAGCACCTCCACCATTATTTGGACAACATCAAGAAAGTAACCGCCTTCATAACTGGGCACTTAATAGATTACAATATCGCCAAGATATTCACAACGATATCCGTGATCACAATATTCAAATACTCCAACAAAACAGTTTACAATTAAAGTTTGAAATCACAGTTAAGTTAAATAATATTACCCAACATCCCTACCCATTAAATCCACCTAACATAACAGCTCAATCACTACCACCACCGTTTATAACTACTGAAGTAATATACAAATACGACAGATATACCAAAAACACAATTGGCTACATTACATTTTATAATCCATACTCAGGATTATCATACACATGTATATTCTAAAATTATTAATTTTTCTCCAACTCCTTTTTCTAGTAATCTCAAATCAAAACATAAACCCTTCCCCTCGTACAGGACCACAAGATTTATTAGTAACACATTACGATTGTGAAGAAAATGAACAAAAAACACTACATAAATATGCAATAAATCAAGTATCACAATGTGAAACAGAACCACAAGCTATAGAAACCACAGATGTAATAGCAACACTCTATTCAAAAGCCCGAGCAACAACAATTACAGGTTATAAATTCACAGCAACATTTTCCGAAAAGAAAGTACATTGTTCACAAGTCTCGAACGGAAACAAAAACCGACTTGACCATGAATCATTCTATCAGAGTAATATAGAACGTCTTTTACATCTCAATCCCGACGATTGTAAAAGTGAATTACTTAGACTAAACATCACACAAAATAAAAACTCCGCAAGAAAGTTAGTTAATTTTCAAGTTTTTTCAGACTCTGTACATCAATCACAACTTGAAAGACACCAAGGACATATAAAACTAGACGAAAAATACCCATATAACGGCGCACACGGACGATTAACCTATGACCTACACGATAAACATTGGATACCACACATTGGTATAAATGACCCATCAAACTGCAAAGCAGACACAAAAAATAAAGGATACCAAGAAATAATGTTTTTTGATTGGAAAATACAACTCGAAAAAATACAACTAACACGAGATTTATCAGATAATACAATGATCTATCAAGGAATCCGATTACCTTGTAAAAATGATCAAGGTTATTGCGACCCTACAACGAGAACACAAGCAACCATTGTTTGGTTCCCCGAAGATACATGTACAACATTTCAAGTAGCAAAAATACACGCTCGTATGATAAAATTTCACGAAAAATATTTTATACAATCAATTCCATATGAACAAGTCCATCCATCACGAAAACTAAGTTCTAATTTTAGAAACATAGACAATATAGAAAATAAATTGACACGTTTTCAAATATATCAAGAAACAGAACTTGCATGTAAATACAGGAATCCACTTCACAGAACACAATACTCTGAAATATTAGTTGAATACGAAAAAGGATTCGACATGACCACTGGAAAAGTAAAAATCGACCCATATGCCACAGGTCATCCTCCAAACGAAGGAACATCCTATATACCAGTTAATTTTGAAAAAAGCAACGGACAACCTGGTGGACATCTAAAACCCCGTGACACCAGAAGCACACGCTTACAAGAATTATCACTAATGAATACTACATATTTCGGTAATATCCACTATGATATTCATTTAGATATGAAACTAGATTATACAATTAGCCGAATTTTTCAAGAAATGTCACTCTCCGAATTAGAAACACTACATCAACTATGCGAATTAGAACGAACACAAATATTACAATCACTTGCACTAGCAGTATTAAAAATACCCTATGCAGGATACTTATTATCTGGAAATAGATCAAATTTTTTAGACTATGAAGGAAACATCTTATGGTTTTATACTTGTACTAAAAAAGTATCACCACTATACGTTTTTGAAGATAAACGATGTTATAAAAGAATCCCTATCTTTTATAAGAATAAAGTACATTTCGTGGATACACTTTCACGAAGAACCTATTTCTGGGATACCGCAGTCCCATGTGGATCAGAAAACAGCCACAATGTAGTACAACTAAACCCTGATGAAAATAAATATTATCTTCTCACTCCATATCCCACATTAATGCAATCACTCAAAAAATTTTCACCAGAAAGCATTCGCGCTATTGCTCGAAACCCAAATATAGACTTACAATCAATAGGAATCTATTCAAAATCAGATATTCAACATCACATTAGAACACAACAATTCCAAGAATTATTAACACAAATGGACACTATACAAAGACAATCAATAGACCAAAATTTACGCAAACTTGCAGAAACCGCAGGATTTGCCGATATCTACACGCAAGACTATAGCGGATATTTTAAAGACATTAAAGATTATATATATCTAAACGGTGAAAAATACCGTCCCCAAGATATATCACCAATTAACATTTTTAGCTTTGTTACACTCAAAAATGAGATCCTCGATTTTCTAGGATGGCCCTACTACATCTTAGAAAAATTGACTATTTTATACGCAATGTTCAACTTTATTGGATTTCTTTTCTCACTTTTAAAAGGAATCTACAACACATGTGCTATACACACACAAGTAAACAGACAAGCAAGCGTAGCACGCATACTCTTTGCAGGATTTTTTGGAATCTTTTCTACATCTATAAACAAAATTCTTTCAGACGCACAAATAAAAGAATATAACACAAAAATAGCAACACGACAAAATACATACGACGAAGAACATAACAATGTAGACATAACGCCAACGGCACCACAATTACCACCCCTACCAAATAACCATCCACTATCCCTAGTCCCACGAAATTTTCGAAATTTAGCCATCACACATAATCCAAATTTTCGACTCACCACATCACAAAGTCCCATCCAACATATAATGACACACCAGTCACAAGATCATAATACCTATGAACAAATTATTGAACAACCCCATACCACCGCTTTTCAGTCTCAAAATAATCATTCTTTTAGCCCACGATGAGCCGCCAACTTGGATCACTACACCGATCAAATTCCCACCCAACCAATCTTACCTCTCCAATCCCAATAATACCACTTTTTGCTTTTCCGCCACCCGATTTTCCATCTAGTAATGTAACATCAGGCATGAATTCCGACACTAATTCACACATCTCAGTTTTATATTCCATCTCACAACTCAATAACCCGAATATTGAAACCCCCGATGAATTTGCCGACTCAGAACCATCCCCATCCAATAATTTTCATAATTCTTCTAATTTTTCTCAACCCCCTTTTCAACCCATATTATCCAATAACCCTGACCCAATCACTCCCACACCCTCTTATGCTTCCCGAGTTACCCCAACCTACTCCTCATACCATTCTGACCAATCATCTCATTCTCCAGACACCCCCCGAATCTCCCCAGAGCTAGATAATTTTATTACCCTTCAACAACAACCCTACCACCTCCATACCCCAACAATAAACCAAATCTCCTCCACAATAAATTCATCCAACCCCCCTACCCCTACACCCTCTTCAAATTATACTGAATCATTAGCACCATCATCCACATCAACTGAATCTTCACTCAACACTAATAGAGCTTACCGCACTTTTAAAAGAAAGTTCCCCAACCATCCTTTCCCAGCAAAACCAGGAACAGCCCGTGAATACATCAACCACCCCAAGCATACTAACACAAAATAATTTTTAGCCATCACCTTACCCTCATTCCCACAATACACCTTAAACACCCCCCACGACACTAACGAAACACGCAACTTTGTAGATGAATACGTTTTAATGCCCACTCTCTCTTGGACCTCATATTATCATTTTACTAACCCTCTTTGCTTACCTTTATCTAACACTCACATCGATATAGAGCGAAATACGGACATGCTATATCGACTCACTACACCACTAACACCTAGACAATTTACTTACGTTGGATATAAAAAATCACTAAAAACACACACTGCACCTAGAGCAAACGAATATACACTCGAATACTATGATCACAACATCATCAGAGCTAACCAAGATCAATTCTTAGACGACGATCGCTTCGCTAATCCACAAATTACCGAGAAATTTTTCATCAAGACACCATATATATTTACACTAAACATCTTCGACCGAAAGTTTGATCACATTATTTCAGAAGCACTAACAGACACACAAGCATACGAAAGTTTTAAAGAACGCTTCCAAATATTTTCACTAACCTTTCATTTCCTTGCACCACACGAAAGAGATTTACACTGCTCACACGATATTATGTTGCGCACTAAACAAACCCACACATATAGTTATTATCGCTTCATCCAAAATCACTTTGACCTACACACACCCTCTAGACAACCACACCATCGCTTTCAATTCATTAATTCCAAATACACTTCACCTTTTTTCCTAAATTTCACATATTGCATTAAAGATACTAACCTTCATGGTATTCTTCGCAATTATGATCCCATAACCCAAATGTACATCTTCTGTCCCATCACCAAGACCTTCAACGCCGAAGAATCCCGACCCTTCCTTATCCCGCACGCGTTTGTACAACCTATAGAAATCCCAATTTTAGAATTCATCCACAACACTAAATTCAATCACAAATTATATAATCTAATCCAAAACACACCTTATGAGTTTGCAGTTGGCACTGAAGAACTAACCACTTTTAAGGCACTTCAATTGCTTTGGCCACTGCTTCAAACTAAAAATATCATCCGCATCTTAGCTAAACTACTAACAACTTCAGAACTAATTCACGACATCTTCCCCCACGGTTTTTTCCCCGACGACTAACAGGTAAGTATGAATTAAATGAATATTACTAACTAATTAAAATATTAAAAAACTCACCATACTTTATCCATGTTTTCCTTAGATTTTTAGCCTTCATCCGACGATCACCTACAAAAACCACAAAAAACAAATAAAGATCGCAAATTTCATCAAACAGATTTCAACAATTCTATTAATCTCTTACACTTATAAATTTATAAATTTAATACCAATGCAGTAAATTCATTTCTAAAATTTTCCCCACAAGCAGTAAATCTAATTATGATGAAAATTTGTAACTTAAAATTCCCCCATAACTAGCAGTAAATTTACAAATTCTATGCAGTAAATTAATAAAATGCAAATGCAGTACTAACCTTTTGATATTCTCATTTATTCGCACAGAAATTCTATCCACACTCGCACAGCTTGCCCACGAAGAATTGTTTAAAATAATGAATTTCAGTTTCAAGTTTTCACACTCAACAACTCTAACATATAATAACATGTTTCAAACTTTCCTTTAACCCGGTTGGAAAGGAATCATATACTAAACAAAACTAACCAACGCAGCTTACTAAATACCACAAATCATAGAATAACAGCATGACTAAGAAAAGGAAACCAACGGTACCCAAACCGGATTAACCCAGTTTAAAACTGGATAATTTATTCTTTTGAAGACTATTATAAAGTCTAAGAAAGAAATAATAAAACACAAAAAAGTCGAAAGACAAACCCATACCACGAACAATTTGCTTTTTGGAAAAAGGACATAACCAACAAGACATAAGAAAAATCACAACAAACCCAACATAAAACGTTGTCACATAACAGGACCCCTCACAAAAACCGCATGAAATCATACTCCCACTCCTGGCCTAACCCACCAGGAAGGACGTCCTGAGCATGCTCTATAGCCGGCCTAACCCACCGCGCTACATCCACGCTTTGTGACCACACCTCTATTTTTAATAAGAGCTACTCAAGTGTGAGTAACTCTTCAAAATAACCGAACTAAAACAAAAAGCTTTTGTGAAAACAACTAACTAAAATCATAATTAAAAAATATTAAACTAATAAATGTTTTATAAAATGTAAATTACATTATGCAATACATAGATCAGAATACAACACCAAGGACGAACATCTAAAGACAAAACGACCCCACTACACTCGAGAGAGAATGGCCAACCACAATCGATATGCCACTCACAATCACAACTCAAAGGATTTAGAGTACGACTTGACTTCGCAGAAAAGGACTTCATTGAACTAGACCAATGACCACCTCGATGTTCAAGTATACGTACAGATCCGAGTAACCAGGCATCCCCTCCACGCACAATCTCCACGCCATTCCCAAACTAGATCAGACACAAAAGAAGTTCTCCACGCAGAACAGAAAAACCTGACATAGCCAACCATTCTGAAATCAGATTTGAGTTTGTTGCAAAGACTTAGTCGTTGTCACTAGAAGACACAACGTCTTATGTCTCTAACTCCAGCTTCCTGGAACTTCTTTAACAAAGAGGAAACGGAAGAAAATGATGTTCGCCAAAAACCAACGTCCATCATCCATCCTTCAAATTGCAGAAGAACTATTCTAAAAAACTCTGTAAAACCCGGATGGGTGGAACCTGATCTAAACTACATTTTATGATTGGATAATTTAGATATTTTACCAATGTAAAGTATTTAATATTAACCAATCATGATCCATCTAACTAACAACCCACTTATTTGTAAGTGCTGAAGTTACTTGTAATTTCAGCACCAGAGAGATTTGAATTTAACTTAGAAATTAGTTGGACTCTCCCGAGCACTTCAGCAGCCGCAATAAACCAGTATACCCTAGATCTATTGAGCCTAGCAGAGACTAGTTAAACAACCTGAGACTAGATAGTATAAGAGTAAGATTAGGATCGGTATTAGACTAAGAAGTTGCACGAATCTATCCGGCCGAAAATAAGATAGCGTGACGAGCAGACGGTGTACCCTATCCGAAATTACTCTATGAGTTAACCAAACTCGGTCCTAACTCAGAATCGTATTTTACTTTTGTTGGCAAACGCCGAAAAACAAGCTCACATTTTCACAATTAGATCTCACTAGATTTTGTTTGCAGATTTCTGTTCAGGGGCGGATCTAGGATTTTCTCGAGGGCGGGGGGGCGGATTTTCAAAAAATTTTCGAAAATTTTGACGACCTTTTTTTTGTAGGTCGGCCAAATTGGTTTTCGGAGCTCTCCTAAAGCACTAAAAAGACGCTGTTTTGATCAAATTTTCTGCGCCGCAGGCACTTTTTGGAAAATTTACACAAAAAAATCGCGTTTTTGTGGCGCGCGCTCCCCCTCAAAGTTAGTATATATTGGCGCCAAATGCGCCTTTAGAAAAATTAAGGGTCCGTCACTAAAAACGGATTTCTGGAAAAGTACCAAAGGGGGACTCTTTGGGTCGACATGGGGTCGAATCCCTGAAGGAGGGGGGCGTCCGCCCCCCATGCCCCCCTAAATCCGCCCTTGTTTCTGTTGTTGTTCCGACTTTCGTTACAAAAATATTGGTATATTTGTGCTCGGGTGGTTTTTTCTTCAGATAAATTTCGAGTTTTTTGACAAAAAATATATATACCATTCCAAAGGTAGTTTAATTTGAAGAGCTTAATTTAAAGAGCTCTAAATTTAAATTTAAAGAGCTTAAATTTTAAAAGTTTTCTCATCTGTAATCTTTTTTCATAATGTTATGGGGGTTTAGAGATTTCCATTTTGGCCAATTTGGGACAATTACCGCGCGATATATTTCGCGCTATTAACGCGTAAGCGGAGATTTAATCCGTCCTGGAAATCGTTCCAAGTTGTTTGAAGGACGGTTATTTGTCATAATTGATTATTTACTAGGAGCGCAATCTATCTCTTTGTTCTTCATATGGCGTTTGGAGTGTTGATTTTCACAAAAAATCTCAAATTTTAAACAAACAATTTTTTAGATTTTATCTTATTGCATTAATGTTTTTCATGTTATTACATAAAAAATTACGTTTAAGTTCCATAGAGCTTAAAAGGCAGTGAAAAGATTGAGGGCTTCGTCCTGATAGAGCAGTCTTGTTGTTGTTTGTAGCTGCAAACAAGAGCAATCGTCAAGTTCCTTTTTTGTTCAGTACACCACAATTAAAAATATGGAAGCCCTGAATGTTCCGACTGCCTTTTAGGGTTTATGGAGCAGTAGATACATGAAAAAATTAATTGTAATAAAACAAAATGAAAAAAAAAGTTTCAAATGTTTGACATTTTTTAATGAAATCATCCCCCCACACGCCATATAAAGTATAAAAGAATAGATTTGGCTACTTTGACAACTCAATTATGGCAAATAAGCTTCTTTCAACCAATTTGGAACGAATTCTAATTCGGATTAAATCTCCGCTTACGCGTTAATAGCGCGAAATATATCGCGCGTTATTTGTCCCAAATTGGCCAAAATGGCAATCTTCAAACCCCCATAAGTTTACAAAAATGATCACAGGTGAAATATCTTTTCAAAAACGGCTAGTTAAAAAGTCGAAATTTGTCTGAAGAAAAAAAATTCACCCGAGCACAAATATTCCGTTACTTTCGTATCGAAAGTCGGAACAATAAACAGTTCTAGGGACCAGTTTTTGGTACATAAAACAGATCAGAATCAAACCCTTTGTCTTGTTCAAGTGGTCAGTTTTTAATTAGTGCGATGAAACGAGAATGTTTCCGATAATGCACCTCGTTTTGTTAGAAAACTCAGCCGTATTTTGACATAAACGGGTTGCCCACAAGTCATCAGAGTGGTCGATTATACTAGGCAATTAAAAAGGTGGTAAACGTCATGTGAAGTATTGGTACAATTTGGGCACTTTTTCCTTTGTTTTATCTATAACCTTGACAGATATCTGTTTAGTAGTCTGCTATAACTGAAGCGAAATTGAGTGTGGGTACGTTATGAATTTCAAGGAAGGCTGCTTTCTTTCAATGCTTTCCTAAGGTTTACAAGGGTAACTTGGAGTATTTCTAGAATGCTATTTTTGAAGTTCAGGAGAGCTCTCCAGCTTATGAAGGTATTAGGAAATTTCTGAAATGCTAATTTTTTGGAGTGCTTATTTTAGAACTTAGGACAGCCCATCAGATTTGGAGGGTGGGTTTACTTAATTAGTATTGATTTTGTCCGAAGTGTCTTCTTATTTTTGGCTTAATGTGTTTCAGCAATGTTCTGTAATGTTTCAGCAATAATAAAAAAATATATATATAAACAGGGGCGGATTTAGGGGGCGGGGTGGACGCCTCTCCCCCCTCAGCAATTTGACCCCCAGCCAACCCAAAATGTCCCCCCTTTGTAGTTTTTTGAGATATCGATTTTTGGTGACGGACACTAAAAATTTTCAAAGGGCTTCTTTGGCGCCAATATATACTAATTTTGAGAGAAGAGCGCGCGCCGAAAAAACGCAATTCAAAAAGTTGCCTGCGGCGCACAAACTTTGGCCGCAACAGCGTCTTTTTACTGCTCTAGGAGAGCTCGGAAAATCAATTTGGTCGACATAAAAAAAGTGAAGATTTTCAAAAAAATTTCGAAAATCCGCCCCCACCCCCTCGAGAAAATCCTAGATCCGCCCCCTGTATATTTCTTTTTTTTTCTAACAAATTATGAAAGTCTCCGAGCAACTCTCCGAAAAATAACTTCGGGTATACTTGAGTGATTCAGCTTGTCTTTTTTTTGTATTCTATGAACTTCCTGTGCCTTGCAAAATGGCTTTTTTTTCAAAAAAAGAAATGATTTTGCTTCCTGATTGTTGCATGCCTCGCCAGAGAATTGACTGACTTAAATTTCAGTCAGGAAATGTATCCTACTTTATGGGCCTGTTATGTAACACCCCTTTTGCAGCAAATAATCGTATACAAACTGCCAGGGTCAAAAACTGAAGATTTACGGGTGTTGGCCTCATAATTAATGATCGTCTCCTTTGTTCTGCATATAAATCATTATTAAAAACAACGACTTACCAATTTTTGAGTGCAGCTTTAAATTATATTTTTGTCAGTTGCCGTCTTTTGTAAAAAAAAAATGAAGCTGCTTATTGTGACCTAAACTTTTCGAAAGTGAGTAATTGAAACTTTCACCCCTTCAGCGACATATTTTTTTGACAGAGAGCGGGTTTTGGGTCTACTAAATAGTTGAAGCCTTTACAAAATTAATCGATTAGTTTAATTAGTTTTCATTATAGCCGACCATTACTGATTTTAAGAACTAAATGTTTCATATCATTTTTGTTCAGCTATCTATACAAAGATTTTTTTTTTCAAGCAATTCTTCGCACGAATTTCTTTTGATGATGAAAAGCAACCAATTTTATGGATCAATTTCCTCTAAATAAGAATTAGTTTTATAACTAACTAACATCATAACTAGCTAACTAGCAAATTATCTTCCTTTGTGGTGGGTGCCCAAAAGTCACCTGAAGTCCATTTCTCAACTCTGGTTGCCCGTTTTTACAAAGGGTATACTCATTTGGTACTAATTTACGACAACCATTTCTGACTGTCCAACTGTCCACTCATAAAAAAATTCGAAGGACGCCTTGGGCGCCCGTATATACTCATTTAGAAGGAAACGACATATTTGGGCAGTAGCGGTTGCGCAACTTAAAAAACGCATTTTTGTCCAAATTTTGATTTCTCAAAATTGCTTTTCTTGTGTTGCCAGCAGGGATGAAAACTTTGCCAATAATGGTCATAATAGTTTGCCAATAACGGTCAAAAGAAAAATACCCAAGTAAAAAAAAACTCCCACGGACACTTCTTATCGAGCTTCTTATTTGGTAACACTCTTTGAAACCCCCTCTTGCTAGAAAGGAGTGTATTTTTTTCTATAAAAAGAGTTTTTTATACTTATTGTAAGAAATCTCCTTATTTAAATGTTAATTAATCCTTTGCTTTATTAGAAATTTATTTTTGACAAGTTAATTTTTCAGGAAATGGATAGCAGCTTGGATTCTCAGCTGAGTAGCCACCTTAAAACTGATCCAAATCCTGGTCAAATCTATTCGGACGATAGGCAACTAGATTGGTCTCAAGTCACGCAAAAAGCAACTGGATCAAACTCTGTGATCTCTTCTGATCCAGGCACCCTTCAAGGAGGAGGAGGAACGGAACATACCTTGGATATGTCCACTGTCAACGTGAGTCTCATCATCACAGTGTCCTTTTTTGGAACTCTGGGTCTAGGAATGGTGGCTGTGATGCTGGCTGGCTTGTGGTTCCGCTTTTGTGGTGCTAAAAAATCTAAAAATCCGTAAGTATTTGTGAAATAAACTTTCAGGTTTGTGCTTTTAGTTAGATACTTCTCTTCTCTGAAATCATCTTCAAACTGAAAAATGTGCTTGTGAAAATTCTTTTTAATTAGGGCTAGCTGAAGCTTGTATGGGCGAGTTATTTTAAAATTGTCCAGATTTAACTTTTCAAAAAACGGGCATATATCCACATTGACGGGCAGCGGGATAAAATAGGATGGTCTAAGAAACAATTTTTCTTCAACGTCAGCCTTTTTGGTTCAGTTTTTATAACGATTTAAGCGCGGGAAAGGACCAACATACGAGCTGTAGAGCTCATCACAGCGAACCGCTGTTGCGCCCCTGCTTAAGAACTACATGCATTTTTTTGGTTATTTTTCAGGGCTGGGTAACGTTGCCTCACCCGCAAGCAACGAGCACGGCTCATGGTGCGCCTCGTACGTCCGACCTTTCGATTGAGAGGCGGAGACGTAACCACTTCACCACCGCTCCCCGAATTTGAAACGTTTCAATATTATTGCATCAGTAGAGCTGAGCTGAGCTGATCTCATCTTTTTTTTTCGGGAAAGCTGAAACAGAATGGGTGGGTAAGAGTAAGAGACGCATTGCATCAGTTCTAAGCCAGCTCGTTCCGCTTCATGCCGCCGTCCTTTATAAAGAGCGATTTGTGAAAAAAAGCTATTTTGTTAGTGGTAATCAAATTCACGAACAACAGAAATAAAACTGCTCGTATCAGGGTGAAGCCCTGATAGTTTCAACTACCTTTTAAATGATTCGAGTAGTGTTATCTTTAAAAATTGATGAAACTTTCAAAAAAATATCTTTTTTCTTGCGTTTTTTTTTAAAATAATTGCCTCACACGCCATATAAAATCAAAATATATATTTTGCCTAAAAAGTATTAAGCGCTCCAAATGGCATAGCTCAGTCTTTTTAGAACTATTTGTAAGAAGGACTAAATCTCCGCTTACGCGCGAAATATATCCCGCGTTGATTGTCCCAAGTTGGCCAAATTGACCATTTTGAACCCCATAACTTTGCAAAAAAACAATCATAGGTCAAAAATTTTTAAATAAGTTTGCACTTAGTACAACAATACCTTTCGGATGATAAAAACTCCCTCGAGATTGGCTAGTTAAAAACCGAAATTTGTTTGGAGAAAAAAAACCGCGAGCACAAATATTCCGCCACTTTCTTCGACAAAAAATAGTCTCAAAGGGAATTAAGTAGGGGATATTGTAGAATTGTATATTTTATATGTATGATAACAGAAAACTGATAACATTTTAAGAGCAACAGGAAGCTTTCCTAGTAGCAAACATGCTCAAAACATTCGTGTTTTGCAAAAAAAAATAAGAAGAGAAACTTCTTGTCGGTTTTGGTAATTTTTTTTGAAAAATGATTTCGACTTTCCAAAGAGATGAGAATGGAAAAAAATTTTATATCTGAAGAGATGAGAATGGAAAAAAACTGTAGCACAACCTTTGAGAGATAAAACAAAAATGAAAAAAGTAAGCTGCGTGAATTTGTTTTGTTATTATAAAAACAAACATGTGTGACCAGCATGAATTTAAATGCAAGCAAGGGCGGATCTAGGATTTTTTTGCGGAGGAGGTGGGATTCTCAAAAAAAGTCAAATTTTGTCGACTTTTTTTAAAGGTTGACCGAACTGATTTTACGAGCAAAATTTTGAAAAAAGAAAACAATAAATTAGAATGATTTTGAAAAATTTGTTCCTCTGTATCATTTAAGGGATTTGAAGTAAAAGAACAATACAAAAAACAAGACTGCTAGATCAAATCAGAACCTTGAATGTTCGTACTGTGTCTCATTTTCTATGAAGTAATTTAAAATAAAATATCTGATGAAACTTCAAACAAAACTGAAAAAATTTCAAACTTTTTTTGATGTTTTCTTTTTGAGAAAATTATTTCCCCACACTCTAAGCAAAAAAAAAGATATCTGCAGCATCTAGCAAAATAATAATTAGACCAAAAAGCATGACTCAATCCATTTTGGAACGTTTTTCAATTCGGATTAAATCTTCGCTTACGCCTTAACAGCACAAAATATATTGCGCGTTTATTCTCCCAAATTGGTCAAATGGGCAAAACTTAAACTTCCATTATTTCACAGGTATAAAAAACATTCGTATTTGAGCTAAATGCAGCACTTATTTTGAAGTCGAATAATATAAGAAAAATTAGGCCAAAATTGCTAGCGAAAAAGTCGAAATTTGTCTGGAGAAAAAAACCATCCCGAGCACAAATGTTCCGTCTCTATATTCGAAAGTCGGAACAACAATTCTTTTAGGCTGAGGAACTAACCAACCTGTTACATAAACTGTTGCTTGATACCTCAAACAAAATCTATAGACGGTACAGATCAAATATAACACAAACCGATTCTGGAGAAGAAAAAAAATATACAAACAATTTTTGCAGTGTTAGTGCAGTTTGTCAATCTCAGGAAACTTTATGATTTAAAGATGACATCTTTGTTCTCTAAATGTTGTCTTTAATAGCAATCGGTTCCCAAACATTGTTTCTTTTTTGAAATTCTTATGCCTTTACGACTAATTTTAGAAATTTAGAAAATAATCAAAGTTAAACTGCATCGGGGTTAAAGTAGGGTTATAAGTTCACACTTGTTCAATATTTCCAATGATTGTTAACATAACATCTTTTCAAAATTTTAAAAAACAATAAATTTAAACAAAAAGCTTCTCAGCTAAATAAAAAAGTGATTTATTACATACTTTTTCACTTTCATGCGTAGATTTGTCAAAAACTTCCACAGCATTAAGATAAGTTAAAAATAAGGCATATGGTATGTCTAAAAACTTAATTGAATTCGTTTTTTTTCCAGAATTAATTCTCTCTTTTTTCTTAAAAATTTTTTGTTACAACCTCCAAAAAATTGCTACAACAATTTTCTTCTTCTCGAAAAATTAGTAACTAAAAAAAATCACTAATAAAGAATAAATGAAGTATGAAGTTGTCCGATTTCTGGGTTGAATGCCATAACATTTTAGTAATATTTGAATAACAGTACAACAAGCGAAAGGGTAATGCTAAAAAATAAGTTAGCAGTAGAAAAAATTACCAAGCAAGTAACAAGTATATAGAACTCAATTTACTCTAAAAGCTCCTCTAATTTAAAATTTTGAAAAAAAAGTGTTTCCTAAAAGATGAGAGCTATGCAAAAACCATTGCCTTAACAGAATTTTGTTGAATGATAACCGCAGTTTAGTCTTCTCAAGCTTGAAAATTATCAACATTGGATTGGAATCAACAAGAAAAAATCGAGGTAGCTGAAGTAAGAGGCAAAAAACAACAAAACCAGTTCTGGTTCTCAAATAGCACATTCATACAATCAGAATTTAAAAAATGAAGGGTCATTTTATTACTATCAGTTTCTTTATGAAGCATCTCTAAGCACATGGTTCAATAAACTTCAGGTTAAAAAACCGTAAATGGTATTATGCCCGCTTTGTTATACTTCCTAGAACAAATTCTTCATTGCTTGTATTGCCACTATCAGTTCAGATGTTAACATATCTACTTTTGCAAATCTCGTCTTATTCCCCCGAAACAATCCCCCCCTATTGTTTCTACTAAAGAATCTCCACCCCAGTAAATAAAAATAGTAAATTCGCACTAGAGCGTTGTATGTAAATTCGAACTTTGCTGCATTCTGATTGGTCGAAAATTCGCTGCAAGTAATCTACTTAACAATCTCTCCCCCCTTTCTTGAAAGGGGGGAGATTGTTACGTAGATCAGGTCGGAACAAGATGCAAGCGCCGGAAGCGAAAACCATAATTAATTTTAATTGAAGGAATTTTTTTAATTTTAAGTTTTGAAAAATTAAGTTGTGAAAATTGTAATTTTAACTTTGTAATTTTAACTTTCATATTGCAATTCCAGCAGCAGCGCAAAAAACTTAAGCTATTCTTGACGTCAAGAAAACCCTGTCTGAACGCTTTTGACTTGTGATTTAACGATAAGAGATCTTGTACGCTCATGTAAGATCTTCGAAATGCGAATTCAGCCCGCCTCTTTTCTCCCAAATAATTTCTGCGGGCATTTCAATAAGGTGTCATATTAAAAATACTTGAGTCAGAAATTGACAGTAAATAGGAATTTGAGATAAAAACAATGCTGAGTTTTTAGTTTGAAAAGTGCATCAATTGGAAAAAAGCATCAGTGTTGAAAAATGCGTGTCATATAATTTTGAGTTACATAAAAAATTGCTTTTCGTACAATTTCCATTTATAAAAATTTTGTGATAAACTTTAAGTTTTGCTTACTTACAGGGGCAGATCTAGGATTTTCTCAAGGGGGGGGGGCGGATTTTCCAAAAACTTTCGAAAATTTTGACGACCCTTTTTTTTTAGGTCGACCAAATTGAAAAAACAGTCAAAAAAGCCGTTTTTGGGCACTTTTTGAAAAATGTTGACAAAAAAATCGCGTTTTTTTGGCGCGCGCTCCCCCTTAAAATTAGTATATATTGGCGCCAAAGGCGCCTTTAGAAAAGTTTTAGGGTCGGTCGGCCAAAAATGGATTTCTTAAAAAGTATCAAAGGGGACCCTTTGGGTCGGCAGGGGTTCGAATCCCTGAGGAGAAGGAGCGACCGCCACCCTTCGCCCCCCCCTAAATCCGCCCCTGCTTACGTAGCTACAAAAATTCCTGACAAAAATTTCTAAATTAAAGAGATTGTATGGAATTGTATGACAGGAAAAATTAAGTTTATGAAAATTGTATGACTAGAAGTCAATCTGGTAGTTTTATTTTAGAGAAGACTTGGAACAAGCAGAAGACGTGGATTACAAACACCTTCAGATGATATCTTCCAGATCGAACTCCTTCAACCCCGTCTCAAATCAGATACCTGAAATGACCAAAACAGACCAAAACTCCACATCGAACAAAACCGACAACGGCGATGACTCGCAACTGCCAGACACGTCTGTTAAAGGAGAAAAAGTTAGAGCTAAAAAGGAGACGAGGAATTTTCTATCGGTCAAGGACGCTCTCAGACCCCCAGAAGGCAAAAAGAGGGTCCGTTCGACTCGGAGTTATAACTACATCAGCGTTGATAGTGGCAATGATAGAACAACAAAAAATTCGGGTGAAGTTGAAGTAAACAACAACAATAATAACGAGTACAGTACCAAACGAGACGACGATAATTTGGAGTTCAGATCAAATAAAATTGGAGATGGCACATCATTCAAAAGCGCCAGCGAAAAAACGTAAGACCTTTTTTATCTCAGCTCTAAGTTTTCTTTTTGATGGTTAAAAATGGTAATTACCCTGCAAGTTAGATACTTGAATAAACACAGTTTTGAAAAACCTGCAAAAATAAAAGTTAGTCATTACCATTTTCTGTTTTTTTTAAATATGTTTTAATATTCTTTTGCAGCTTCCATTTATTTGTAACGTTTGATTGTAATCACGACTGCGAGTCAACTTCACGACTGCGAGCCCAAAAGAGGGGCATACTTCTGACTACGCCAATTAACCACTGAAAATTGAGATTTATGACTACGATTAGTCCAATTAGTATCAAAACCTGATACCAATGCATTTCAAACTTACATTTTAATCTGACCTTCGAAGAGTACTTAAGCCGAACACAATTATTTTCTATGTTTACAGAAAAATAATTGGATTCGGTAAGTTTTTATCTTCAACCAAAGTTTGTCTTTTTAAGTAGCTAACTTTGATGCCTATTCTAGTCTGAAATATATCAATAGATTGCGCTCAAAAAATTAACAGAAATTACCTGCATTCCAACTTGGTAATTTGGAATGATTAAAAACTGCCAATTTGGGATAATTTATGTGCAATATATTTCGTTATGTTAGGCAAAACCCTAATTGTTCCGACTGCACTTAAGGCCAATTGAAACGTTTTTTAATGAATAATTGACAAAATAAAGAAGAAAAAAGAACATTTTTATTTTCAATTTTTCTTCATTTTATCGCCCCAAACGATATGTAAAAAACTAAGGGTGTGTTTAGCGTCTCGTATTATGATGGATTAAATTATTTAGCTCAATTCAAATTGGAATGCATTCACTCCTTACACGTGTTATTAAAACGTAATATATCACACTTTAATTATTCCAAATCGGCCAAAATTGCAATTTTCAAACGCCCGTAACTTACAAAAAAAATGATCTCAGGTGAAATATATTTTTTTAAATTTGAGCTTAAAATAACAAAATCTTTCACATGGTCTTAAAAAATTTCCGTCAAAAACGCTTACTTAACAAGTCGAAAACTGACCGATTCAAAAAACCACACCAAGCAAAACTATTCCGCATTTTCTTGGCATGTTGGAACAACAAGGAAAATTTTGGTATGCGAGGAAAAAAAGTGTGGTGGTAAAAATGCTTTGAAGATAGCAAAAGATCAGTGCACTCGGACGCGAAATAGTTGTGAGTGTTTCAAAGAAAACAGTCTGGACAAAATTGGTTTGAGTTTTTTAACGACTCATTTGACAAAATAAAGAAGAAAAAAGAACATTTTGTCAGCTTTTTAAAAGAATCAACAGCTTTTTAAAAAGAATTTTTTGTTCAAACGTCCAAACCTATTGTTCCGACCGTCAAAAATTGCAAACAATTGGTCACTTCTTCGAAATTGAATTTCGAAGAAAGTGACGTAATATTTGTGGTTTTTTCTGCAAAAAAAAGTTGTCTCTTTATGTAACAATTTTTGACTAAATTTCAAAAAATCTATATTTCACTTGTGATTATTTATACAGAAGGTTTAAATGTTGCCAATTTGGTCACAATGAGACAATTGATGCGAATTCCATTTCGTGCAATTTGCAAGCAAGCAGAGAAAAAACACGCAATGAAATCGTTCCAGACTGAATGAAGGCATGCTTTTTGGTCTGTTAAAACATCTAGCAATTGATTGTATTTTAAAATGATACTTTATCATTGAAAATTTGCTGTTATGAGAATATTATAATTGGAACATTATTACTACGTAAACATAAAGCTATCAAACATCTCTGAAAAATAAAAATAAAACTTTTTAATTGAAGTTTGCAGATTTATGAAGGGCTTTTGAAACGAATGACGTTTTAAGTGAATTCTAACTAATTTTTTATCACATTGAACTTTTGCACAAAATTTTAAAAAGAACCTTAAAAAATTGTTATTTTTTTGGGATTGTTCATCAATTTTTAACGTGAAAGCTGCTCCATAGACATTGGTTTGTAGTGGATTACTCAGGGCCTCACTCTGACTCTGATACGGGCAGTCTTGTTTTGCTTTCAAATCAAATATCAAATAAAAAAATGACGAAGAAATAAAAAAAAATTATACTTAAACTAAAAGAGCTCAAATTTAAATTTTTTTTTGAAGATTATAAAAATCGGACAGCCAAACCTTTATCAATGATCCATGAGTAGATTTTTTTGATTCATGAGTTGAGAATGTTTTTGGATTAAGCGCATGTGGTAATTCACAATACCCATGTGAAGCCTACTTAAAGCAATTTTGGTCTTTGGTACACTACTAAAGATATCTTAAAAAACTGGAGCAACAACAATTTTCAGAAAAAGTTCGATTGAGTCTATCAAAAGTGGTAGCATCTTGGTTTTTTTTTAACAAAAGTAGAAACTGGACAGCAAAATCATTATGGATGGTGTATGAGTTGAAAAGTTTTTCAATTTACTACGAGAGATTTATGAAGGTGTTTTGAAAGAATGATTTCTTAAATGAACTCTAATTTATCTAAGATATAAGAGCAGACTGAAAGTGAAAAAATTGATTAAAACGTAAGTTTTTTTGTTGTTTTTATTCGTTAAAACCCTTTTTTTGTCAAAAAAAAATTAGAATTGTTCAAATTACACTCAATCAAATAAAAATGCCGCTTTAATCTGTTTTGAATTCAAATTAGTAACTTTATTCATTTGAGAACTGTTTTAAAACTTTATTTGGTCACATTTATGAACAATTTTGCAAAATCGAAAACTTCCGAACGATAAATTATGACCGCTAAATTATCAAATTTTGATACAGTTTTTGATGCGACCGGGGAAATGTGGATGCCCTGCAATCAAATATTCAAAATTATTCTGCCAGAAACAATTTTTTTGTTAATTTATGGAGCTCGAATATAGCCAGTCAGGTCCTTGCGAGACCATGGGGCGTAAGAAACTACTAGTTTTTCATCAAGGCAATTTTATAGAACCACAAACAGAAACAGAAACAAACAAATTTAAAATCTATTGGAAAAATTATCTCATCAATTTGTTTAAATTTTGAACTGATGCCATCGTACGATAAGTGAAATTTTCGATTCAAAATCCAATATGCTTCTTTTTCATTTGCTTTAGTGATTTAATCAATACATTTTTAGTTTGCAAAGATAATGAATTTGAAATTAAATAGTTGTAAAAAGTAAACAAAAGTTGATATGACCTTTCCAACAGAATTTAAATGAGATTGTTTTTTGTTTTTAGAAAGCTTCTCTTTATTTTTCTCGATTATGGCCAGACGAAAAAAATTGATTCTTGCGCACGTATGATCTTAAGTTTACATAACTGGCTGCAATCGAACTTCAAAAACTTACAAAAGTTAATGTTTTCTTAGAGCAGTTTTAAGCCTTTGAAACTGGTACTCAAAAATTGTTTTGAATAATTAAAAAATCTATCTTAGGCCGAAACTTATCTATCGGATTCAAACCAAAAACTCTCCATTTTGCGATAATCAAAATCAGTGAGTTTAATGTTTTTTGTTTGTCAACGAATCATTTTTTTGTAAATTTTAGTGTTATTTTTTATACTAAACATTAGAGTGTTTTCAATTGAGTGTTTCAAAAGTTAAAGTGTTTTCAATTAGAACTTTGACACCGAGCGCAGTTTAATCTACTGACTTTGCTAACTGATTTTTGTGCTATTTTTTCAATATGCTCGCATGTTACCAAAATGTGGCCTGTTTAAAATTCAAAACCTCAAAAAAGATATGCATGGAATTTTTTGATTTTTTCTGCGACATTTTGAAAATTGAAAAAATGTGCAGAAGAACTATAAATTCAATCACTTGGAAAATAAGTTTTAGTCACTGAAACTCTAGTTCGAGCAGAGCAAATAGTTTAAACTATCAAGCGACAATTGGAAACAATTTCAAGCGAGTGTTTTATGATGCAATCCCTCATTGACTTAGATACCGTTGTATTAGATTGTATCCACTAAAGTACGCAGTCTAAACACAATAAATTTCTCTTGATTCTCCTCTTTTTATGGGGGTTTAAAAATTGCCGATTTAGCCAACTTGGGAGAATTAAGGCGCGATATACTTACCCTAATAACGCGTAAGCAGAGATTTTTTTTAAAAAAATTTCATCTACCTCGTCAAGTTTTTAAAGCAAATATTGTTCCATAGACTTTTCTCTTCAAAAACTGGTATTATATCCGCTGGTTTTTGTGAAAAGAAATGAATCTTTTTATTTTTTGATTTTGATGGTAAAACTCAACATACTCAATTGTGAAACCCAAGTCTTGGTCACCATAGTCCATATATCAAAACATTGATAAACTTTCAGTATTTGCATATTTTTGGGAACAAATTTATATGCTGTTTTTGATCCAAAAGGTAATGCCATATTTTAGACTATTTTGGCAGCAATTTCATAGTTTTAAATTGGTATTTCACTTAAAAAAATGCAACAATTGTTTGCACTCGTAAAATCCTAAATATGCCCCTGTTCACTAGGGAACATTAAAGAGCGCGCACAAAAATGAAATTGAGTTTGAAAAAGCGCAGTTCAAATTGAACTTATATATTTGTACGATGTGGTTTTGTGGAAAAAAATAATATAGGTTGATTTTTATTAGTATTCCATGCCATGTTGGTTATAATAAAATTATAAATAAAAACTGGGTTCACTATTGATTACCCTTTACGCCTACAATCCACCTTAAATGTCAACTAAATGTCATCTTGTAAATGTCAACGTTGTATATTACATGGTAATTTCTATAGCTGTAAGTTTCAGATGGCATTTAGGTTTGGCAGTTGTGAGTCATAAAGGTAGATGCTGCAATCGGAGTTTCTTATTTGTGAAGTGTCATCTAGTTGACATTATAGCATCTAGATAGCATCTAGATAACATCTAGATAGCATCTAGATAGCATCTAGATAGCATCTAGATAGCATCTAGATAGCATCTAGATAGCATCTAGATAGCATCTAGATAGCATCTAGATAGCATCTAGATAGCTTCTAGATAGCATCTAGATAGCATCTAGATAGCATCTAGATAGCATCTAGATAGCATCTAGATAGCATCTAGATAACATCTAGATAGCATCTAGATAGCATCTAGATAGCATCTAGATAGCATCTAGATAGCTTCTAGATAGCATCTAGATAGCATCTAGATAGCATCTAGATAGCTTCTAGATAACAACTAGATAACATCTAGATAGCATCTAGATAGCATCTAGATAGCTTCTAGATAACATTTAGAACATCTAGATAACATCTAGATAAGATCTGGAGCATCTAGTTAAGTGTCATGATAGCATCTAGCTTAATTAAAACTTAGATAAGTGTTCGTTTTTTGTTGCTTAGAGTCTCGTTAAGCGCAAACTCACATGAGAGCGACAAGAAAGAACAGTGTGACTCCATCAGCGGGAAAAACCGCAACAGAAAAGCCTCATCTCAAAGTAAGTGCCCATTTTCAACCCCTAACACCAACACCTCTATTTTTTTTTCATTCTGTTTCCAAAACCCCTAGCACAAACCCCTCTACTTTTTTTTTCATTCTGTTTCCAAAACCCCTAGCACCAACCCCTCTACTTTTTTTCATCTCTATTTCATTCTGTTTTTATTTGGATTCTGTTTTGTTTCCAAAACCACCCCCGTCCCCTCCCGCCTCCCCCAATTCTGCCCACTATTTCATCTGCAGAACAACATCTCTCAAATCCTTCATATTTTACAACTATTTGTTCATAAATCTGTCTTCATAGTCTTCAGCTTCTCTTCAAATCGAGTCTCAATAATTTATTAAATGTCACTGAAATCCCCCTGACCGGAGAGCTCTTTCCCCCTCTCAGCCCCAGATCAACAGGACATTCCGTCTGCCACGGAGAAATACTTAGTAGGCAGTCCTAATATATAATGAGAGACAAATATCAGAGTATACAGCTACCGTTTCGTAGATTAGAATGGCTTATTAACGGCTTTAAAAGCTTTTTCTTGCCATAAATTAAAAATTCTTCCTACTCTTTTGCTTAAATCTATTTTTCAGCCCACATAATCATTCTGTTGTCTTTCAAATTACATTTAAACTTGTGTTTGAAAATTGCACTTGAATTTTAGAACTTGGAAATACGAAAGCAGAATAAGTTTGATCAGGTTTTTGCTCTTTTGATTAGCCCGGTCTTTAATTGTTTTTTTTGTTTGCTGCAGATAATTTGCTTCCTTCATTCGTCGTGACTAAATTTAACGAAAGTCAAAGTTCGATAGACGACGAAGCTGATGAAAATGAAAAAGAATTGAGTTATACCGAACAAGGGGAAATTTTCAACGCGGAAGACAAGCTCTTGAAACATTACAGAAACCGACGCCCTTTAAATCAGTTCACTCGTTCTTTTGATGGGGCTTACTTTGATTCTGTAAACTTGAAATCCGAAGAAAGTTTGCAAAATATTGACAAGATTAAAGACGACTTCCCAAATTTGTCCCGTGAGCTTGAAGAGAACGAAAGTCTTGACGCTAAAAATGATTTCAATCGCAGACATTCGTACAATTTTTTATCTGAAAATCAAAGTTGTCAATCGCAAAGTTTTTCGAAGGATCATTCAAGTAGAAGCACCCATTTTTACCAGCCAAAAAGCTGTGACAAGTCGGAAACTTCGACTGAAATTAGAGACTACAAATCATTCAGGCTGTATTTAGAAAATTCTGATAATTTTAGCTCCAATTACGCAGTAAAATCTAATAATCGGGATTGTGATAAAAAAAAGAGTTCACGAAAATCGAACAAAAACACTTTAAGCGTAAGTGAACAAGAAGAATTCTCAGGACAAAAATCAGCCCCCCGTTGTATTGAAAAGTCCCGCTCCGAATGCGACTCGCCCCAACGACAGTATCAAAAACATAACAAGATACAGCACACTGCAAAAAGCATTGATTTATCAGCATCTACTGAGAACAAGCTGCAAAATAAAAGCCTTAATTCAACCTTTTTGCCTCATAAAAGAGATTTTACAAACCAATTTTTACCTCACCACCTAGTGTATAAATGTGAGGAAATCGCACCTGATTTTGCGACCCAGTTGGAAAATAACAAAGAAGACAAATTTGGTTACTCAAGGCGCGATTATTTTCCTCATATATCACAGCCCAATTTTCCTCCGGCCGCTGATGCATCATCCTTAATTGGGCATCAATTGGTTACCCCGAACAGCTACCAACCGTCACGTGGTAACTTCAAGCGAGACTCAAATCGCCAGTCAGTTAGAACGAAAAGCAAAAGACTCCACAAGGATGTTGGTTCGATTAGTCCCCAGGAATCATGGCAAGACTTGTCTCTTTCCCAGCCAGATAAGCAACTACCAGATTACCGCTTGGCCAATCTTATCTCTCACAGCCAAATTACGCAGGCTACTTCTAGTTATAACCAGGGGAATTCTAGTTATAATCAGGGTATAGCTAGTTACGACAACGAGCAGCTATCCTTGTCACATCCTTTGGCAAAGTATCCTCTATACCCTCTTGTGACCAGTGGGGGGTCACTTGCTTCGTTCGACCACCGAAACGAGTTCAATCCTGCCAATCACAATCTTCAAGAGAACAGTCAGAATACAAATTTGAGGCACTCGTTTTCAGACAGACACAATAGAAGGTGAGTGCTCTCACAATTCATTTTAATCGCCAAGTATTTGCCGATATTCTCTTTGGATTCCATCGGCATTTCAAAAATCCTTCAAGTTTCTATGAAGAAAAACTTCCATTAATGAATATTTCTATTTTTAATACGAAAAAGTTTTAGTTTGAAATTTTTTATGAGCGACTGAAACGCTCACATATGCAAGTTTAGAAACAAGAAGAATTTGATTCTTCGCAAAATCATTGAAAATTGTTTTACGGCTGTACAAAAACTCTGAAAAAAAAAATGAAAAAAAATCTACTTTATTTAACAATTTAGCAACTAAATTCTTTTTTTTTTTGGTTTTATTTTATTGACCCGCTTTCCACACGTGATATTATTTTAGGAACGCTTACGGTTTTAGCTTGTTGGCCAAAACGTAGGCCGTTGAAAATACCAATTTAAATTTTTTTGATCTTGAAAATGGAGGTTCTTTTTCTAGACAATTTTAGCGACTATCTACGACATCTATAAAGTACAAAACGACAACGAACACTTATTTTTTGTTTCAGCTTCCGGGAGGATTCAAAACTTCAAAAGAAGAACCGTCCTAACCTTACCCGACAAGCGCAAATTGCACCGACGGTTGCCAATTCGCGGGATAAATTTTTGAGCAACATCGCAAAACCCTCTCGGAATTTTCCCACAATCTACGACAACATCGGCAACCTAGATCCAAGATCGGAAGTAGTTTCGAGGAGCCACTTAAATCCCAGGACCCCTCCGATCACAGTGTCGAGGACTTTCGACATGGGCGAGGTGTTCTCGACATGTGGGGGGAACTCGGGAAAAACTGAATTGAGAGATGAGGGTGATGAAAATAGAGGACGGCGAAAAAGTGGAAAAGTTTTTCGCAAACATCACTCAACTTGTGTAGACAAAAACAGTAATTCAGATGCAACTAACGAAGCTTCAATCAGGTTTGTTGAACCTGTTTTTTTTTAAACTATTTGAAACTATCTTTTTTCTTTTTTTACCTCTCTCACCAAAACAGACCCCCTCTCAAGGTTGCATTCAATCGTTTCAAAGCCCAAAGCCCCACCCCTTGGTCTTATTTTATGAGATCCAATTTCGGCCGACCGACACAAAATATTTTCTGAAGGCGTCTTCGGCGACAATACCTATACTAATTTTCAAGGGGAGCGCCCAGGAATTCAATTTGGTCGACTAAAATAAAAGAGTCGACAAAATTTTCAAACGATTTTTAGAATCCCCCTCGAGAATCGAGAAACGCCTAGCTCCACCCCTGATGTGAAGAATACTTGATTCTGTTCTTTTACTTGGCATTTATTGATAAAATACAACTTGTATTGTGATGATTGATGTTTGTATGAAATCAATTTTATTTCATTTCAGTACTCTAGTCCACAGTTCTCCCAGACGCAGTCAAGAGTTCCTCACAGTGCCTCAGTTCCAACCGGGAGGGGGACTTGGACCCCCAAGTATCATCAACATGCTCCTGCCGGGAGATCAAGGTCACGATAACCGGAGGTCAAGCTTCGGAGACAGATCCCACCCGGCTTGGAAGAGTGCCGACAGTTATCGAGACAAACCCGAATTCCGAAGGTCATTCGATGACCGCATGTGCATTCAAGGAACCTCGCAGGTACTGTTTTTTTTTCTTGTCGGGTGAATAAGATTAAAAGTTGTTACTTAAAACTAATTTTTTCATATTAGTTTGACCAAATTTATTTTCTCAGCTTTCCCAAATCACCATAAAGAACTTTTTTCGCGCCACAAGAAATTTTTGAAAATATTGGTTAAAAACGACGTTTTTAGGCATAATTTGAACGGTTTTTATCAAAAAATGCGTTTTTCTGGCACGAGATTCCTCCTCAAAATTAATTTATAATGGCACCGAAGGCGCCTCAAGAAAAACTGGGGTCGGCTAGACAAGGATCGGTTAGAAAACTAGATATCGTAAGAGAGTATCAAAGGAGATAATCTTTGGGCGGTTGGGAATTTGAATTCCTGAGGGGGGAACCAATCCCCATAAATCCACTACTGAATCAAATTCTTCAACTGTTAAAAATTATGCTCAAAGTTATGAAAAAATTCTAGACAATTAGTCATTTATGGATAAATTTGGGATAAAAATAGACTTAAAATAAAAAGAAAAAACTTTTTTCTGAAATTTGAAACTTTTTATGAAAATTATCCCCCCACACACCATACAAAGTATAAAAGAATAGATTTCGCTCCTTGTAACAAATCACTTATGGCAAATAAGCTTCTTTCAACCAATTTGGAACGATTTTAAGACGGATTAATTCTCCGCTCACGCGTTAATAGTGCGAAATATATATCGCGCGTTAATTGTCCCAAATTGGCCGAAATGGCAATCTTTAAACCCCCATAACTTTACAAAAAATGATCACAGGTGAAATATCTTTTCAAATTTGAGCTCAGGACAACAATAGCTTTCGACGAATGATATAAGAAAATTCCCTCAAAAATGGCTAGTTAAAAAGTCGAAATTTGTGTGAGGAAAAAAAACCCACCCCGAGCACAAATATTCCGTTACTTTCGTATCGAAAGTCGGAACAATTATAGTCGCTTATCATTATCGGGAAACAATATTTCGAAAGAAAATTTTGTATTTATATCAACGAAATTCTCATTGTATCACAGAACAGCGGATGTATTCTCGCATGCTTTTGAACCAGTTAGCAAAACTACAGAACTTAATAAAGACTTGGAATGAAAATTAGAGTGGATGAAAATTTAAAAACTTACAACGAGCAAAAAAAACACCTGATTAATAATGTAATGATTACTAATGATTACTTTGAAAGTTTAAACGGCAACAAAAACACAACATAACTTAATAAAAGCCATCAATGATTTGGGATTAAAACTGGATCAAAATGACAATATAACAAAAATTATTTTAAAAAAATGCAATCGATGCATTTTTATTTTTTTGTCAAGCACGACAATTTCTCATCTCATCTGAAAAATACGAGCCGTTTATTCAACTAATGAATCAATAAGGTAACTCAGTATCCGGAGTTGACAAGAAAACCGCCCTAAGAAATCTGCAATTTCAACAAAATATTGTAAGTTCGTTTGCATTTTGCCATATTAAAACACAATAAGTTAGGGCATCAAAAACACAGGGCACTTTTTATCAATGAGTTACACGTATACGAGCTTTTGAAGTTACTCTCTACGACAACAAGACGGAAACATACAAATGACAAAATGAACAAAACAATTTTTTATTTTAATTCAAGATTAAGATAAGCCACTAGATACCATTCGAAGAATAAAATCACTAACACAAAAAACAACACGACATAACAAAACACTAGTTTTTGTGCAAATATGGACACTATATAACACACAAATAATTTTCAAGCAAAAATCGTCAAAAAAATTTACTTGAACCATTAATAGTCTTTTCACAACCTAATGCATACAATAAGAGATACTTTTTTGATTGATTGTGACTAACTGTTTTGGCAATAAAGCATTGAGACAACTGGAGAAAATTCAGAAAACATACATCCAAAAAAAACTCATCGTAGTAATTGAAATAGGTCAATCAAAACATCAAATAAACTTCAAAATTAAACATTGTTCTGAAACTTATACCTTGAAGCACAATTTAACAATTTGCAAGAGAAGTAAAATATCAGAAATCGATTTTTATTTGTTTTCTTTTATCCATAATCTTTCTTTTTTTTCTGGACAGTTAGTACATAAAATAAAACAATCAGATCTAGATTAAATCAAGCTTTCTAGGAAGTTCTCAGTGGCGCTTTAACAAATTGAATAACGATTTGCGCTTGCTCAAATTGGTGCTCTCTCACCGATAAGTCTTCTATATTGTTGAATTATTGAACAAATTGGAACAAATTTAAATGAAAATTGAAGTTTATGCAGTCAATTTCAGGAAGTTTTTCTCAAGCGTAGCATGTAAGATTTTGTTTCAGAATCATCTCGGCCAAAATAACAGGCCAAACAACGCTCTAAAACCAGTGGGTGACACATGTAGAGAAAAATCGCACTCTCAGGAAGTTATGCGGATTCGGAGTTCACTCTCCATGAACAGAAGCAGCAACCAATCACCTCACGGAACTTCAACGAACAGTTCATTCGACCGAAAGTCGCCGAGAAACTCACGTCAAAACTCACGTCAAAACTCACAGGAGCACTTTCGAATCTTGAGTCCTAGTTATTGTAATTCACCTGACCGTGAACGATGGGCAATCGGAAAAAAACGAAGTCGAGAGGGCTTGGGATTGTCGCCCAGGAACTCTTGTGATTCGCGGAACTCATACCACGGAGCTACTCGGGAGCGTGGTAGATCAAGTTCTCGGAGTCCCAGAGTCAGTCCAAAGATTTCACCTAATAATTCGATAAATCAGCCTGACATTGCACTAAGAGACATGGGCGGCAACTTCAATCGCAGCATCGACTCGGAACACCGGAAGCGAAACTTGTACATTTCGGATTTTAACAGATCTCATGATTCGACAGACCGAGAGGCAAATGCAGGACACGACTTGTGGAATCTGCGGGCGACTATGGAAAGTAGCTGGGAGGAAGACGATGAAGAGGATGAGTTCCCGAACGGCGTCGAGTTTGAGCTGGAAAAAGAGGAGTTGATGCTCTTGGGAAGACATGGGATAAACATGGACCTGGACATGGACATGGATCCCTATGAAAATCTCCATAGAAGGCCTCCAGTTAATCAGGCAGGTCAGAAGTAATTGAAAAGTAAGACGGAAGACATTGGAATATGTGAAGAGTTTTGGTGATTTTCCTACCCTCTCAATTGAAGCAAGCAACTTAGTTTCTTAGATTTGATTACTTTGATAAAACCCTCATTTGGATAACTTATGAATTGTTTCAAATAACGCCGTAGATTTTTTTCTACGCGCTTTGCTTGTGTACAATTTATAATATTTATTAATCTTTATAAATAACGAGAACAAGAACTTAAAGATGGTTGAAGTTAGTTAAATCTTGATTATCAAAACTTCCTATTTGTCTAGTGATAATTTTCTTATTCTGTTATAGTTCCCGTGAATCAAAACAACCACCCAACTTCATTTTATGGCCAATCTTTTCACGATTTACCACGACGTGATCACGACAACTTTATTCTACCACAAAATCACCATTTTCACTCTATCAATAGCAATACCTTCAGCAAATTTCATTCCACAAACTCAAACCGGAACTTCAATGAAACTGCTAGCAGCAACGTGAAAGCAGATGCAACTTCAAATATTTCAAACAGAGGTCAAACATTTTTAAATGTAAATGACCTTAAAAACTTTAACAATTTGAGAGGTCAAAGCCAAAATATTAATTTGCTATCTTCAAATGACCAAAATCAAACAAGTTTGTCCAATTCGAACTTGGAAAAAAGCAATAACCGGAGCCCGAAATTGGATCAATTTGTAGTAAGTACTGTAGTCCATGGTCAACACGAGACGGCGGTCGGGGCCGGGCAGAAACGAGTGGTGGGGTGTGGGGCTGGGGGGTTTGGGGCTGCCAGTTTCGACAGCAGCGGCACAGCTGATTCGGAGTGCAGTGGAGCCGCACAGGTGGTGGGGACGACTAGTGGAATGAGTCACGAAGGCACTCGGAAGTTCTCCAGTTCATTTTCTATTAATGACGACAGTCTGTTCAATGGTTAGTGTGATATATTACGGGTTTGATGCGACTAAATTTTCAGAAAAGGGACAACCGATCAACATGCTATTAAGATTGATAAAACAAGATGGTCAACGCTAAATATCGTTAAGTGCATCAATAGAAACCTACAGCTTCTTTCAGAATTTTACCTCACAATCAATTGCATGGCTTCATCATGCTTGAAATGCAAAATAATTGTACATGCATTCGTCTGCCAAAAAAATCCTGAACGTAGCCCTTAGATTCTAAAGCAGGAGCTGTTTTTGAGCATCTGCGATTCATTAATCGAGTGTATAATATTTGCAAAAATAAGCAGTTTTGTTCAGTGGTTTGGTACTATTTTAAGATATCCAATTTTGGCTGACCGATATCAATATTTTTCTATAGGCGCTTTTGTGTCAGCATATACTAATTTTGAAGGGGAGAGCGTGCCGATAAAAAATTTTTGGTCTAAATTTTCCAAAAAGTGCCTAAAAATGCCTTTTTGGCCTGTTTTTTTTTCAAAATTTTGCCTGCGGCGCAGAAAATTAGCTAAAACTGGGTGTTTTTAGTGCTCTGGAAAAGCTCGAAAAATGAAATGAGTCAACCTAATAAAAATAGTCCGCAAAATTTTTAAAACATTTTTGAAAATCCGCCCCCTCGGAAAAATCCTAGATCCGCCCCTGGTTTTTTTTAGTATTACAGCTCGATATACCAACAGAAAATCGTTGAATATTGCAGCTGACCAAATACGTTCGTTTAGTAGGCGTTGGACACAGACAGCGCAAACCGACTTCTGTTTCCAACCGGCTTCATTGCCAAAATTAAACTGCTTATTTACTACTGCGTTTGTAGACCAAGAGTACTTGAGTGACTCGAACCAGCACTGGAGTCTGAATGAGCGCACTTCATCTGAGATGCAGCATCTCAAATCGGCGGTGGGGGCGGCCATCAGAGCAGGCACCAAACAGGACAGCAGGCGAATCATGAGAAACAGCACTCCTTCCTTCACTCAAGACACCAACAGGGCGGGTACTTCCACTGATCCTCGGATTCAACAGCACACATCAGGTACAATAACAGCAACTTACAAATAAAATAACAATCTATGTCATACAGGCTGGTATCGAAACTTAAATCTTAAATTTTGTTTCAAATTTTGCAACAAAAATAGGGTCTTTACGTTCTGTGCTACTTAGAATTAAGGCTGAATTAGAAATAATTTAGAAATAAGGCTGAATTAATTTTATCCTTAAATTTAAAATGGACATTTTGTGCATAATGCTTAATCTTCAGTTTTTAACAAATTGTTTGCTTTTTTGTCGCCTGTTACGAATTGACGCTTCACTACTGCCTTATGTTGTTAAGGGAGCATTGTTGCAATGAGACCACATCATCATGGATGTAGCAAGGAACTAGACTCAGGAGCTCCTCGGGAGCACAGCAATAAGAGTAGTGGGATTGGCGGCTGTGGTTGTGGCGGTGCTACTCAGCAGTCGAGTAACCCCCCTGCTCGCAACAAGAGTGAGTCTGCCATGAGTAGCATGAGTGAGTTGGGGGTGAAGAGCAGACTGTCTTACACTCTCTCCAACAAGGAGGATGACTCACTCGAACTCGAGTCCCTCAAGGTAAATAATCATGGATCGAAACAGGCGATAAGGCAAAAAAACAGATTGTAAAAACCACTCTATACTGATCTATTTTAAACTATTTATCCGCGAAGGGAAAGTAACAATATACGAGCAAGTCAGCTCTCCGAAAACTAAATTTTCGAGTTCTGTCTTCTGAAAGGTTCCATTGAGAGAGTAAGTTTTTTCTCTAAAAAGAAGCTTTTCATTGGGGATCAAGGGTGAATTGTTAATAAAAAAGGAAAGTATCAACATACGAGCTGTTCGGATTTTAAGGGAGAACCGGCGCTGCTCCCCTGCTTAAGCAATGCGTGCAATTTTTTTGGCTAATTTTCTGGCGATGGTTAACTTTCTGGGCTGAGAATTGTTGCCTCGAAAGCATCGAGAACGGATTGGGGGTGGGCCTCGAAATATCGATCTTTTAACTGACAAGTTAAGTCATAGCCACTTAACTATTGCCAGCGATGGTATAGTAGCTAAGTATCCGCCTCTCAGTCGAAACAACTGTGCAGTTAACCAGCCATTGTTACGAGAAAAAGCTCCTTTTGAGAAAAAGTTTTGGATCATATGCCAAAATTCATGCTCTCATCAAGCTATCTTTGATAGAGCTAAATTTTAATCAAGAGCTTTTTTAGTTCATACTTCATTTTTTTTCAGTCAGCTTTCATATCTTAAATTTCATTCGCATTATTTCAGGAGCGAATAGTGCAGGAAACAGAGAAGAGCGCAGAACTTGCCAAATCAAGACGTCACGCATACCAGAAAAGAAGGTCAGGTCAGATCTCCGAGAGTTTCGAGACACCAAACAAAGCCCAGATGACCAGTAGGGTGGAAGGAAGTGGTCACGTGATACCCATCTTTGTGGGAGGGGAGTTAAACAGCAGCTTCACCAGCAGTGGGTCTCTCAATGATACAGAGTTCGACTCCCCTATCAACGTGAACAGGTGAATAAAAAGTTTTCGGGATAATTTTTTGACAGTTTGTTTTTTTTGCACAAAAAATTGGTAGTTTGTATCAATTCAAAGCAATGCGACATATTTTCCTGTCTACTATGAACGAAAATCTTGGAAGTTTTCATTACGTTGCTTTTACCCACTTTTTTGTTGTTTTATTGCAGGCGTCTGCTGCCCCCCTCTTACAGGTCTGTGTTGCCGGCAGGGAGGGACTACAGCATAGACAAGAAGACAGACATGATATTCAGGGAGTTCCTCAAGACAGACAGCGCCACCCTACTCAAGTCAGCATCCTCACTCCCACCACCCCCCCCCCCACCCCTCTGCTTTTTAAAATGCCAATATGTTGGCAATATAGGTGATCTCGCGCAATTTAATCGGTCAAAAACTTAGGTTAATTCGTTTTTTTTAGGTTAATTTGTTTTTTTTTGTAAACTATTTGGAAATGAGTGATAAACTTAAATCCAACGTCGAAATGAGAAGTTTTTCAGATTCGTTAGCCGAGATAGATATTGCCAACATTTTGCCATTAACTATAATTACTTAGTTGTTAGATATACATAGGTGTATAATCACCAGCGGATTTAGGGGGGCGGGGGCGGACGCCCTTTTTCAGGGAATTGAACCCTGCCGAACAAAAGGGTCCCCCTTTGTACTATTTTGAGAGATCCATTTTCGGCTGACTGGCCCTGAAATTTTTTTAAAGGCGCCTCTATACTAATTTTGAGGGAAAAACGCGCTAAAAACGCAATTTTTTGGTCAAAATTTTTGAAAAAGTGCCTTAAAACGCTTTTTTGGCCTGTTTTTTCAAAAATTGCCTGCGGCGCAGAAACTTAATCAAAATAGGGTATTTACAGTGATTGGGGAGAGCTCAGAAAATCAATTTGGTCAATTCATTTCGAGTTCAGGACATAACATATCAAAAAAGCTGTAATTGAAGTAAATGATGTGAATTTAGATTGAAATACGGTTTCAAATCCCCGAGAAGAATGCGAAGGTCGCCTCGGAACTCGAAGGGTCCCAGGATCAAACAGGAAGACTCAATTGAAGAGACTGAGGGAGAATCAAACGAGGGTTCCGATCCCAATCTGCAACTGGGTCAACAACCTGGCGAAACTCTCACCCCAGCTGCTGGTAGCCCAGAGTCTGGACACGTTGCCGCTCCAGGAGATGTTAGTTATTCAATGGAATCCGGGAACCACTTGACGGTTGGGTATGTTCCAATGGGAACCCTCGATTGTGCAGGGTCCGATTGGTATCACGAGGACTTCAAGAACTGGAGGACCAGACGGCTTTTGCCTCCGATTAAGAGTCAGGATTCAACTTCGTCTGACCATCATCAAAACGTGCCTGGTTCGACTCCCTTGTCGAGAAATCCGTCAATTTCAAAATCTTGAGATAATTTCAACCCATAAAAAATAAAGAGTTTAATTGAAATACTAGCTATTTATTTGACTGTTTGCTACTTTTAATTTTCCGCTCTACAAAAAAAAAGATTGTTAGTTTGATAATTTATTTTATGAAAAGAATAAAAATGAATAATCTGAATTTAAAATCTGAGAAATGGAGTTTTATTATTCTCTTAAAGCTCTGGTCAAGTACTTTTGTTCCAAATAAGAACCATCCTGATATAATGGAAAATAATAAGTTAAGTACAAATGAAATATAAAAAATGAAATGATGGTAGTACAGTTCAAAAGATAACAATGAAAGTTTCCACGCGTTTTTTCTTCATTTCATTGATTGGTTTATCGTGTTCAAACCAGACGAAGATTGTTCATTTGTTCTCATGGTGCTTGCAGCCGATCTCATACTGCTCATTGCAGTTCCCGCGTTACTTGTAGGAGGTATGACTGATATTTTCGGGTGCCGAGTAGTCGCGCTAGTCCTGGCACTCGTTGCCCCAGACACGTCCCCCTCTCCGCTGCCTGTGGTCCCCCCTCCGTCAACTGCATCACGTGGCTTGTGTTTTTTCTGCTTAAGTACTTTGTGATAGAGTGTCATCCCCGAATGATGCTCGGTGTGAAGTAGACCTTCTTTGAGATGAGGCGAGAATAGTTGAGCTGAAATTTTTTTACAATGGGGTGTCACCTTAATTTAAAATATCGCTATGAAAGATCATTGACAAAGACAGCTAATGATCTTTTGACTTAACCTCAAACAATTGACTTATTTAAGCTTCAATACTTGAGATAAAAAAGGCTGTTTTTTCAAACCTGTGAATTGTTAAACTATCTGCTAATAACTAATGGATAAAATCTATCTTGAAAGATTGGATTAGAAATTAGTTACGAATGATTAGTTGCATTAATAAAGAGTTCAGAACTGCAATCTTTGAACAGTATCAAAAGAGTGGTCTTTTAGTTAGTTCATGAGTGGTGGTTGGCGGGAGACCTGTCACGACCTTGACCTTTAGTAACACGTCAAACATACATATAATGGACGGCTCAAAATGACTTTGACTGCCGTATCACATTTCCCCCTTCTAAAATTTGTAATACTTCGATATGACAAACTAAGTAATAGCACTGGTGGAATGTTTAACAAAAATAATTTCGGAGTTTCAGTTTTCAATTTTCTCAACAGTTTCTCGACTACTCCTTTTTTACAGATCTTTTAAAAACTCTCATGATCTTTTTCGGTGTTGGTGGAGAAGATGAAAACTCCCCCCCCCCCCCCCCCCCAGATATGTTTTCTACGTTAGGTGGAGTTTAAGGCGATGGGTCGATTGTTTGGTCCTGAGAGATTTCTTTCACCGCATGTCTGACCGGGCTTCCGTAAAACCGTGTTCGTTTCTTCGGTCTTCCTGACAATCTCGAGGAATTTGAATTTGAATTGTAATCTACGTCATTTGTATCTGGGGAAGGTGTGGAAATTCTCATTTTACTGTGTTGAGGCTGTTGGCTGATTTGCGGGCTCTGGTCGTCTCCCTCCGACGAAATCGGAATCCATTTCTGAACATTTGGAAAAACCTGTTTCGGCTTTGAACTCGAAGGTGTTTCTGCGGGAGATTTCGGCGTCAGACTTTGCTTTTACGGGACGGTTGTCCCTCCCGATCTTTTTGGACTGTATTGAACTGGTTCGTTTTTCTCTTCTCTATCAGGTCGATTTCCGGTCATAGGTTGAACTTCTGCCACAGGTTGTTGAGTTTTAGTCCCATCGCGGGCTGGTGGTCCCATCAGCGGCCTGGCGGGGGATGACATGGCGATTGGGGGTAAAATTACCCCTCCCGAACTTGATGACGACAAAGTTAGGTCCACGACCGGATTGATCGGCTTCGGCTCTGCTCCTGCAAAGGTGGGTTGCTCTGTTGTGAATCTCTCATCGGTCAACTTTGGGACAATTTTCCTTAATCGAGCTGGCAGTTTTGAGGGTAGCGGTATAACTGATGTCTTTGCAGACAACCTTTTCGCTTTAGGCGACAATGGGGCTAGATCGTCCTTCTGAGGTTGTTGTTAGGCTGTCCTGTATTCTGGGTCTCTTATAGTCCTATTCTGCCCGGCTTGTTTTGTTGAACTTTGTTTGCCTGAAAGATAATCACTTTTTAACCTAAGAGTTATATGGTTTTTCCGGATAACTTTGCCCGATGCTGTAGTATAGGTGTTTTCCGAAGTTTACAATGTGTTCGTTGAAAGTTCTAAATAACTCCTTGCCGGATCTCCTGTCCAGAATTTTACGAAATGTCTCTACTTTAGACGGATCCAAAAGTAATAAATTATGAAGATTACTCTGCGATTTCGAATTTGTCAGTTTCGGCTTGTCGGATCTGAATCTCAAAGTTCCTAATGTGAGATTGCTTCTAAGTGATGCGGCCAATACTGTGATCCTGTCCGTCAACGTCTTCAAAGCTTCTGCTCCCTGTTTTTGCGTCAATGATCTCTTCAGTGTCATCCAGTCATTAGCCGACTTAGCTAACTTTTCCAGTGCCTGATAGTAAGGTGTCTCTGAGATTGACGTGGTAGGGCCTCCAAATCCAGGTGTGACATCTGGGCAACTAGACCCTTTCTTCTTGATCTTCACTCTGGGTCTGCTGTCACAATCCTCCCTTCTTTGTTCCGCGGTTAGCACGTCCCTTTCTAAGTTCCTGGAATCTAAATTTAATTTGGATTTTACATTTTTGGACATTCATGATATAACGGTTTTCAATATAACGGTTTTTTCTTCTATAACGGTTTTCAATATTTTCGGAGTTTTCCTCCAGTTGCATCACTCCTAATTTCCTTTTGATGGTCTGAATAATTCTTTCAACTAGGCCACAACCTCGGTGGTCGCCTACTGCGCAGAAAATGTGTTTAATCCCCTTAGCGACGCAAAAAAGTTTGACTGCATTGTTTTTAAAACATGAATGTTGGTCTGTCCTAATCGATTTTGGGATAGAATGAATAGTGACATAGTCCTTTAGAAATTTCAAGATCTTTTTGGCACCTGTTGTTCTGGTTAACAGAATTGAAGGGTATTTAGAGTAGCGGTCGATAGCTGTGACATTCGACCAGGATGGCCAAAATGCAATCTCTGCAGACTTCGAAATTTTAGCAGTGAACCTTCCGAGTTAATGATTTTGAAGGATTAACGACGTTATTCGGATGATTAGCAGAACGGTGAAGGTCAGGATATTCCCGTATTTTAAAATTTTAAATTTTCGAAGTGATGACGTAACATTTCTGAGAAATGCTGAAACGGCCATTTTAACAAAAAACGAGAGAGAAAACACAACAACATTAGTTGCGCTGACGATAACAACGATAATCGTGATTGAAAAACAGCAGCAGATTGCAGGAATAGCAGAGAACGTTCCGAGTTGCAACTATTGTGCTGCTACAATAGTTGCAAGGCCGTTGCGAGCAACGGTGAAGGGTGAGAAACCAGCCTTCCGGATTAGGAGGAAATCAAGATTAGCGAGCTTGATTCACCGGATTCAAGAATCCGGAAGGGTCTCGGGACGGAAAACTTTTATTGACTCATACGAACTTTTAGCTTCCTGTCATGTCCTGACTTGAATTTAATTAATATTTGGATTCATTTTGATAAGGATGAGAAGCTAGGAGTTGGGGGGAAAGGGTTGATCCATCTTCGATGGAGATGATGATTTTTATCTACTGAACAAAAACAATAGTAATATAATAAATAGTAGCCCTGTTTTTAGGAGTGACCTCGTGGTCTGGGGATACTGAGACCCAGCCATGAGCTCACTATTTGCATGTAATTAAGTTAATTTGAGCGTTCTGGTCGAAGCCGGAGAACAGTAACGTTTTTGTCGACCCGATGTTAGAAAGACCACCGAAAAGTACTGGCTTGGTAGAGACGGTGAAAAGCATGCAAAGCTCTGTTTAGACGTTAGCCAGTCGTCTTAAGACTTAGTTTTGTTATCCGTCGATATGTATCTTCCGGGCGAATGTTACATACATGTTTTTATGGCGCTCCTGGGTGTTATTCTTTCTAACATCATGACCGGCAGAACCGTTGACGAGCACTCCGCGCCGAGCGGATGCTCACATTAACGCCCTTAATAGGCCTAAACCGCCGGGGTGGAAGGGTAGTTCGGAACGCGGAAGCCTTCCGGATTACCGTGAATAGTTTTTTAACCTAGTTAAGACCGAAAATTCACGAACCAGGAAGGGTGGGGGGAATCGCGAACCCCTCATCCCCTGAGTGGTTTGTGACCAAAAACACTTAAAGATATAAGTAAAACCAAACAAAAAGTAGTATAGTACCCAAGAAAAACAAAAAACATAAAAAATAACCGAAAAAACCAAAAACAGTAAAAAAGTAAAAAATCAGTAGAAATCATCCCCCCAGACAAGATGTGATCCAACCCCCCCGTTTGTTGCTGATAGATATATTGTTGTTACAGGCATTTATATCAGTCAGGATCGTTACGATCAGTTTTGTAGCCCGTTTGTGAGGCTTGTACTGTAGGGTTATTTGAGCATTTAAGCACGTTAATGATAAATTGCGCTCAATCCGGAAGGGTCAGCTGATTTGCGCTCAATTCGGAAGGGTCTTGGGTGAAGACCGATCCGGCAAGCAGTACAAGGAGCAACAAGAAGGGGCTCAACGACAACAACAATCGACTGTTGGGTATCGTTAACATGTTTTGTAGCCCTTTTGGTACAAAAAGTAAAATAGTAACCTGTGGGGGGCTCGTCAGTGCTGCACTGTAGTCACCCTTCACCGAACTGCGAATATCCGAGTTAAGCACCTTAATTCGGATATTGAGGAAACCCTGAGGGGTATATTATTACTAATATTATTATTTATATAGCCTATATTAATAGTCTTATATCGTTTTTCAGTGAAAAACAACGAAAACAGACCGGTTTTTAGGGTCAAAATAGCGATATTTTGATCCCCCCACAAGTCGCGATTTTTGAGATATCGATATTTTTTGAAACGGAAAAAAGCGCTAAGTTAGTGTGTTACATCGTAACTGCACTACCATAATAGATAGAACCGGTTAAGTTTAGTTCGGAAGTGGTTGGAACTATTTTGGAACCAAAAACCGAATTTTCGTGATTTTTGAGAAAACGGAACACTATAAATTTAGAAAATTTTTTGAAATTTTTGAGTTACGACAGTAAAATTAGTTGTTCGGACAACGTCCACTAGTGAATCTACGAGTTTTAAAACCCGCTACCCGAAAGCCTTCCGGGTTGCAGAGAAATCGAACATAACGTGTTTGATTTGGTGGATTCATCAATCCGGAGGGGTCCAGGTAGCATCGTTTTTCGCAAATTTTTTCTACAAAAGCGTTTTAGATCGGGTCTTTTGCATTGAACGAGAAGAGTATAGGCCTTCTGAGCTCGGATCAATAATTTTTAGGTCAAAAGGACCAGAATTGCGGAAAAAGTTAAGTGGAGCCTATAAGCGAGAAATTTTTTGAGTTTGCAAGAAAGACGTTTTAGTTAATAACTTTGGAACTACTGAGCATATTGAGTTGATCTTGGTACCAATAGATCAGAAATTAGCTGAGCTTACTGATAGGGTCAGAAATTTTTTGGAAAAGTAAGCGTGGAAATTTTATCGAGATTGTTTTTAGCAAATTACACAAATCCGGAGGGGTACAACCTTCACGTTTTATAAATTTTTCTGAAAAACCCTTAGACCCCTACCAAAAGGTAAATAGCGGTTGAATAAAGTAACTTTAGGCCATTCTAGACCAAAAGGGAGGGCTAAAGGCACAGCAAAAGCTTAATCGAGCCGAAGTTAGGCCAGCAATAAGACCCTTCACCGTTAGCGTGAATTGTCAAATAAGAGGCTTAACTTCAATCCGGAAGGGTCTAGGAAGGTAGTAAATACCCTTCCCAGTTAATTGAAAGAGCATAATTGCATCGGAGAACGTATCCGGAGGGGTATAGGTTGAAAAAAGGAAATCTCCGAAAAGCCACTTTTACAAAACCGGAGGGCTCCCAATCCGGAGGGGTCAAAGATTTTTCAAGTTAGGAGGGGTCCGAATCCGGAGGGGTCTTATAGTTGCTAATTCGGAGGGGTCCAAATCCGGAGGGGTCTTATAGTAACCAACTCAGAGGGGTCCAAATCCGGAGGGGTCTAGATTCTATCAATCCGGAAGGGTCCTATTTGTGCCAATCCGGAGGGGTATTATTTTATTAAGGACTTAGGTAGACGAAAGAAAGACTAAAAAGTGAGAGGTATTAGGTTATTAGCACACAGGCTAGGTATCAGTGACTGCACTGGTAACTTGCGTTTCAATAAGAACCAGACCAATACAGAACAGGTCCGAACTCGGATATTCGCGACACTAAGTCTAAATTAAAAAGAGCGTGATTCATTGGTGTGGATTGAAACATAATACGTTTTTGGGGAAAGTGACTGCCCTGAGGATTTTAGTAGGTCTAGCTCGGGCAGTCCGAAGGCAGATAGGTAACACAGTACTCGGTGGGTGCAATAGACGCCCACTTGAGAAAATTACTGCCTTCAAAGTTTTGTCTGTTTGGTGCAGCACCGTGCAGGGAAAACTTTTTCTTTAAAAGAGAGGTTCGACTATTGTACTGCGACCGACTAAGAGTACAAGACACATACGTTTTTTTATATAATACATTCATATTGTGTCAATATATATTATTTGTTTTTGATTTTAAATCAACATAAACTGTGCTTGATCGGGTAGTGAATACACTATCTTTTAAATTGACTGATAACATCATATTGTGCTAGTTTTCAAATCTTACCACCGATATTCGGTTAGTGTGAATAAATTTTATACAAACTGTACTCTGACAACATACAGGGATTCGTGGTCACTATTTAATAGAATCTGGTGAAATTTATTGTGTTGTGTCATTATTATTGTTAATAAAACTATAAGGTCTCTAGCAATCGAGTTAAGTATAGGCATTAAAAAGTGACAAATAGAAAATGAGTCTAGACAAGTGAAGGATACCAAAACGAGGTAATAGCTCTAGGAAATTCATACCTGAAAAGCAAAGAAAAACGATGACCGATCCTTTTGTGGATTGGATCAAGCGATCCCGGTCCGATAAAGAGGAGACGGTTTCAGGCAGAATGGTTGAAACGAGAAGTCAGAAGACCTCAGAGGAGCGAAGAGAACTGTTAGAAGTGGAGGTCAATACGGACCATACCATGAACGACAACCAGGAAGTAAATGGACTGGAAGGGGGAGGCAGAAGGCTGGCGAGTGAATCTACTCCGGTGGAGCAAGGCCAAGATTTTGCCACTTCCACCGGGACATTGGATCGGGAAGAGATGTCGGAACTGTCCGACATCTCAACTGAAGTAGCGGCAACTAGAAGATCTCCGACAGACAACACTATGATGGCAAGCGGAACTGGGAAGCAAACAACGTCGTCATCGTTCTCAGAAAGAATGAAGAACACCTTAGGAAACTTCTTTCCATTCAGCATGGGAGGAGGAGCAGGAAACGATGGTGAGTCCCAGGAGGATGAGGAAGATGAAGAAGAGCAAGGGGACTTTGGATCTCAAGTCAGCCTCAATAGTTCGATCCAGGAGAGTGAGGCACACGTCGGAAGAGAGACTGGAACCATGGACAAATTTGGTGTAGTGACAACGATAACCAAAGAGGCAAACACACCGGGCCAGTCAAAGGACTTCGCGATTAGGGCAAGTTTGGAGCCACAACCTGGAGAGAGTAGAACCAGAGGGCTCGGCAACGCGTTAATGGATCCTGAAATAAATAATGAAAAGACGTTGAAGCAGAGAGTCAAGGCCCGGATCTCGACAAGCACGAAGTTACCTGGGACCGACAGGGTTACACCGCCACTAGTGACGCCACTCGTGGACGCCAACGGGGCAGCGCTAGAGGAAGCCTTAAACAACATAGTGGGCAGTTTAGGAGAACAAAATGAACAGATGTCGATAAGGATGAGTGAACTAGAAAGAGCAGTTCACATTGAAAGAGAAAGTCTGCGGGAAGAAATAAACCGCAACAGACAAGAAGTTGGCAGAAGCGAAAAACGCTTGAAAGAAAGGACGGACGAACATATGACGAGGAACTTGTCGCGAATGACAAGAGAGGCGGAACAGAGGGAGTTACGCTTAAGAGCCGACATGGAGAAGTTAAGAATTCAGCAAGAGCAGTCTCTTGGGACTCTTGACACAAAGATAGACGCGATGATGGAGAGGCGAACTCAGGCTATCATGGATAGGTTGGACGGGCTACTAAGCAGCAAGAGTGGACCAAAATAAGGAGAGCCGAACTCGGGAGGTCCCAGCAGGGAACCGAGGGTGAACTTCAATGAACATCAAAGGAGGAAGACGTATGGATCCACTAGAGGCAGGGGCAGTTCATCAGGCTATGCCACCAGGGGTAATACAGCATGGGGCCCGAACAGTAGAGCAAATTCAACGGGGAACAGACAGATCTCTAACGAACGACCAACGCAAGGCACACATGCGACTGGGAGAAGTGATTCCGGCAACAGGGGGCATGCAAGCCCGAAGAGGAGTCATGTAGGTCAAGAGGGAAACACTCACGGCGATTCGGATTGCAGGGATGCACCTCATACAGAGCCTTCGACGAGGTGTGAGGACACTCAAGCAGGACACTCAAGGGATGCTACGGCAATGGCCACAGCATTTGAACCCCTAAACAGGTCTTTGGAGACATTCCTGACAAGGTTATCAAGAACCAATGAACGCAGTGAGAAGTCCAGAAGAGTCTTTAAGAAACCAAGATGCTACAAAGACGAATCTGATGGCTGCATTGATACCTGGATAGAAGTAATGAAGTTGCATTTTGAGGAAGAGGACTTGTCGGAGAGACAGGAATGCAGTGCGCTCACCAGCAACTTGGAAGGGACAGCCCTGAACTGTGTCATGGCCAAGAAGCAATATCAACGTGACACTGCTGAAAAAATCTTCGAAATTTTGTTAAACCGTTTCGGATCAGGGGTGCAGGGGCACCAGGCGATGATGCGCTTCGAGAAACGGAGGCAACGAGAAGATGAAACCATAGACAAGTTTCTTGATGATTTGGAAATGCTGAGAAGACGCAGCCAACCGGATGAGTCAAACCGAAGGATGAACCTGGCCGTAGCCTCAAAATTCATCGATGGTGTGAAAAATGATGAACTTCGCACAATGCTAGCAACGCATTACACACCACTATCAACTAATGCGCCAACACCGGAGGAGTTGAGGCTCAAATCAAAAGAGTATCTGTTGTTGAAACCTCCTTCGAGATCTGGATATTACAAGAACAATTATGGAAATTTTAACAACGGACCAGCAAACCAAGGGAACAATTGGTACAAACCGAGGGATGATATGGACAAGAGACGTTCTTGTGCTAATTGCAGTTCAACAGACCATCATGTGTCAGCATGCCCAGCTTACAAACAAGGCATGAAAGCAATAGGCTTTAGCCTCGAGGACGAAGATGCGTCAGAGTTGGACCATGAGGATTTCATGAGAGGAGCAATTGCGAAATTCGGTCCGAGGTGTTTCTTTTGTAACTTGGAAGGTCATTTTAAATCAGATTGTCCGCCATTCTGGGATGCAGTGGCAGACATCAAGCATCCAAGACATGAAGAAGCTTTGTCAGGAGTGAAAGCCAGCAAGGCTCGACTTTTGAGTGAAGCGGAGGCACGCAGAAAGGATAAACCTCAAGAGCTGGTAGCAAAGAAGATGCAAGCGGTAACAGAGGAAGCACGTGAACCGGAACCAGCAACTGCGGCCGATGACTTCAAAATCGATTATAGGGCAATGGCGAGGGATGCTATAAATAGAGTACAGCAGGAACTAGTGACGAAAGAGATTGAACAAAAGGTGAAACTCGAGCTGGAGAATGAAAAATTACAGGAGCAACTGAACGCCTTCGAAGCAACGGAAGTTGAAGAGGCAAAAGCACCAAGCAGCTTGAGCATGAAGCTTAATGTGATCTCCGGTCAGAGGTTCGGCATGGTGCCGCAAGGAAGCAAGATACAATCAATAATCTCAGTGGCTGGACATCAGGTGATCAGAAATCTGAGTGAACCATCCGAGTTCACTTTGATGCATTTGGACACATATACAGATTATCTGAGGCAGGTGGAGCCACGCACCGAATCGAGAGCTGTGCGAGCACTACTAACGACGGGTGGCCCTCGCATGAAGAAACTTCATGGACGCTACCTAGAAGTCTATGGGCCGTATCAAGTGATGCTGAACGTGGATGGGATCAGTATCTACACCAGGACTTATGTAACAACAGATGATGACCAAATAGGGCAGATCTATTTGGGAGAAGAGGAACTCAAGGTCCGCAAGATAGGCCATGACGCCATGATGGAACAAGACGCAGTACACATTGGATATGAAGCAGATGTGACAGCACATCTGCTCGACACCAACGGAACAAAAATCGGAGTCACAGGGCTTCTGGACACAGGAGCGGTAGTGAGTGTGATGCCGATAAAAACTTGGGAAAGAATGGGCTTCACGCGGGAAGATCTGATTCCTACGAATCTCCGACTGGCAGCCGCAAATCGAGGAGCCATCTACGTAGCCGGAAGAACACTGATAACGGTCCTTCACATGGGAGGACGAGATCTTTGGATGAGCTTCCTGGTGGTAGAGAATCTGGACGATGCCGACCAATTCATCTTGGGCAGAGATTTTGTCAGGAATTTTGACGTGATGATTGATTTGAACAACGGTCTGATACGGATTAGAAACCCGGACCGAAAGTATGTTAAGAGACCAATTTATAGGATAATAACAGACGAAACTAAGGTACCAGTTTTTTTGGATAGAAAAGTAAAATTAAAACCAGGACAAGCTGTAGTAGCAATTTTTAGAATGAGAAATTTAAATTCGTTGAGTGATAGTAGACAGGTTTGCTTAGTACCGAATCCAAATAGTCAGAGTTCGGTGATTTTAGGCCGGAGCTTCTCGGTAACGCGAAACGGACTGTGTGTCAGTGTGTTGTTGAACACACTGGACACCACGGTTTTAATCCAGCGTGGAAAGAAGCTTGGCTACGCTTTGCCGATGAAGACCGACTATGAGGAGACACAAAACTTGAAGAAATATAGTGTGAAAGACTGTCCTTATCATGCAAATAAAGATAAAATTTTAAAGAGAATTAATGAATCAAAATCTATTCATAAATTGTTTTCAATGAAATCCGAAACGGACGACGGCTTATCAAGCTGCTCGAATTTTCCGGAACGCCCCTCGTCATATGAACTAGATTCTGACAAACCGGTTTTGCCAGAAATAGAACATTTAAAAGGGAAAATAGGTGAGGGAGATTTTGAATAATTGCGGGACCTCCTAAATCGGAACGCCGAGGTATTTTGAAAACATAAGGCGGACATCGGTTGCTGTAATTTCGTCGAACACGAAATCGAACTAGAAGAGGGCGCCGTTCCCCATAGGGAAGGCGCAAGGCGAATGACGCCACATAAATCGGAAGCGTGCCGAGCGGAAATAGAAATGTTGCTTGAATACGACATGATAGAACCCTCGAAATTGCCATGGGCTTGCGGAGTAGTAATGGCGAAAAAGAAAGGGGGGCAGCTTAGATTTTGTTGCGACTTTCGTTACTTGAACGCGGTAACGATAAAAGATGCGTACCCGATACCGCGAATAGACGAGAGCCTATCTAAACTTGGTGATGCCAAGTTCTTCACCACATTGGACTTAGGTTCTGCCTTCTGGCAGGTTCCTTTGCGGAAAAAGGATAGGGAAAAACCGGTTTCGCGTGCGAATTGGGGTTGTACCAGTGGAAGAGGATGCCCTTCGGCTTGTGCAATGCAACAGCAACTTTTCAAAGGCTGATGGCTCAGGCTTTGACAGGAGTGACCAAAAAGTACGGGAATCTCTTGATGTGCTACGTGGATGACGTAGTCATAGCGACACCGACCCTGGAGGATCACATTGACCGGCTCGATGAGGTCTTCGGATGTATGAAAAGAGCAGGCTTGAAATGCAAACCATCGAAATGTGAAATCCTTAGGGATTCGATGAAGTACCTGGGAAGAATGGTGGACAGGCATGGTGTGAGGCCAGATCCGGAAGCAGTAGAGGCTGTGCTGACATGGAAGGCTCCGAGGACGGACACACAGCTAATGAGCTTCCTGGGGTTTGCCAATTATTACCGTGAATTCATTAAAGGATATGCGGACAAGGTGTACCCGATGCAGAAGCTGATGCGCAACAAAGGGAAAAAGTTCGAATGGAGCGATGAAGCTCAAACGGCCTTTGAGAACGTAAAGCGGGAACTGTGCGAAGCGCCAGTGCTGGGCATGCCTACAGAAAAGGGCATGTATGTTCTTGACACAGACGCATCGGTGGTGGCCATCTCAGGAATCTTGCATCAAGAGCAAGAATGGAACGGAAGAACAGTTCTCCGTCCCATTGCATACGGCAGCAAGGTCTTGAGTGACACAGAGATGAAATATGGCGCACCAAAAGCAGAAATGTTTGCAGTAGTCACCTTCGTGGAGAAGTACCGTGCATACTTGGGGAGCGCTCCCTTCAAGTTACGCGTGGACAACAGAGCGTTATCCTGGTTGAAGACCTACTCGATGGATCAGAGTTATATTGGTAGATGGATAGTAAGATTGGATGGCTACCATATGATAATCGAACATAGGATGCGTGACAAACACCAGAATGCTGACAACCTCAGCAAGAAAACTGAGTTCTATGAAAGGTTGGAACAGAAGCAGGCCAATCAGGCGGAAATAAAGGAGGGATTCTCGTTTTTGGACAAAGAAACTTATGAAGCGCTTCCCTTAACGAGATGGTTGGATAAATCAGGACATCCAATTCCAGGGCACCCTGAGCTACCTGTAGAGAAAGCAGCCGAGATAAAGATCCTGTCCAAGGAGGACCCGGTCCCCTTGGATTTGTTGCTGCGCTCGAACCTGGTCCAGCAAGAACTCTCTCGCATGAAAATAAACAGCCTCTCATTACTGGATAAAACGGTGCAAGTCACACCACAAGTGATGCGGATGCTGGGTGGATTGTTAGAAAGAGAAGTGACCAGAGATGACCCCGAGTGGACAGCAGCAGTGGCATCGCTAACAGTCAGTGAGAAGGTGAAGATCATGCCGTCCAGACGACAGCACGAAGAGAACGAGAGGGATTGTAGGACAATAGTTCAGCAACTAGTATCCTCAATACCCCAAGAGATTTTAACAAGTACTTCTTACGGACAGAAAGAACAGGGGAGCAGCAAGCGAAAGAAAACAGTCACCTTTGTAGACCGGGATAAAGAGGGTGAAGTTGTAGAACAAAATCTGCCGCAAGACTATTTCTCCGGGGAGAAGGATGAGGAGAAGAACCAGCGATCACAAGATCAACACCCGGGACAAGGAAATTTGTCCGGGGAGTCTGAGATAAACGAGGAAATTCCTGATGAGAGACAGGACCCAGAGAACAAGGTTTTGTCCGGGGAGTTCAGGTGGATGCGAAGAAAGCACAGACATGATCTGGAGGAGCGTGCAGTCTCCAGCACAACCTCTTCGACGGATGACGCTTCCCGAAAATCAGGAATGGACACCTATTCAGACAGGAACTCGAGTTCGGGATCCGAACTGTCAGAACTGGCGATACACACGCTACTAGTGGAAACTCGGGCGAGAGACCTGGACAGAGAGGTGTACCAGGATCCTGACAGTGATCGCTACCTAATACCAAGCGAAAGAGTCTTTGACAACGCAGCGGATGACTTAGAAACGATAGCGGTATCGAAACGTTCGATAAGCCTGTTGCCGCAGAAAGAGGTAGTCAGGACTGATCTTCAGCCGTTTCAGCAAGAAACACAACCATTGGCGAAGATTTGGTGCGTTAAGATGGAAGAAGACACACATCAGCCCAACTAGCTGAATAGTCAGATGAGAGTCATGAAGACGTACTTGAAGGCGAGATACAGACTCTCGGACCTTCTAAGGGCGCAGAGAAATGATCGCATGACAAGCAACCGAAAAATGTGGATAGAAAACGGTGCACCTGACAAAGGTGACCTAGAAGAAGACAGCTATAGGATCCTGAGACAATACTTCATGCAGAAGGAGGGGAGATTATATCTGAACAAGGACGGGATCGTGGCTTGCAGGAGAAGAGAAGAAGACAAGTTCTTATACAAATATAACGCGATAGTGTTGCCGCAACTCTATCAGACAGAACTATTATTCAGGTCGCATGATCAGATGGGCCATCAAGGGATCGACAAAGTGTATCAGAGGATTCTGAAGCGCTTTGAGTGGCCTGGAATGAAAAAGGCATGTGAGAAATGGGTAACAGCGTGCCTGTCATGCCAACAGGTCAAGGATCCAAGGAAATTACGATTTCCTTTACAATCGATTGAGTCGTCTGAATTCAACGAGGTGGTGCAGATAGATCACCAGAAGATATGCATGACAGACATCGGTTATAACCAAGTCTTGGTCATGATAGATCACTTCACGAAGTATGCAGAGGCCGTGCCCTGCATAACTGCCTCGGCGGAAGAGACATGCGACCACCTGATCAACACGTGGATAGCAAGACATGGTTGTCCAATGACGGTTCAATCGGATAATGGAACAGCTTTCGTAGGAGAGCTTACGAAAGAGCTTATGAGACGCTCACAGGTCGCTCAGGCTCACTCCACGACATACCACCCTCAAACGAATGGCCTAGTGGAAAGGCAGAATAGGACGTTAGTGTCGATGCTGAGGGTATATTGTTCCAGGTACATGACCGATTGGGACAGATACGTTTCACAGGTGATGGGAGCTTATAATAGCACGCAACACTCCATCACTGGAGTCATTCCACGCATGACGCTGACGGGGCACGAGAAGTCTTTACCCTTGACATTCTTCTACCCAGAGTATGAGGGAAAGAAAACATCTCCACAGGTTTACGTAAGGGATGTGATCAGAGTCAACAGGAGTTGAACGATCTGTGCAGACGAAATACTCAGCAAGCACAGGCAAGGCAAAGGAAAAGATTCGACAAGAAAGCAGCTGGCGCAAAAGCTTACTCGGTGGGAGACTATGTATGGGTATTTCAGAACGTTATACCACCGAAAGGGACAAAGAAACTTCTAAAGAAATGGAGGGGACCCTTCATGATCACGGAGGTGCACCAGGAGGGACGCTTTTATAGACTGAGTACTGGCCGAGCCGCCCACTACGAGAACATCAAGCCACACAATCCATCGACAGAAGACTGGTGTATACCTGCAGACATGGAAGAAGGGGATTATCTAATGATGGATCCTGCTTGTGAGGTCAATGAAAAAGGCACCAGGGAGAAGAACGATGGAAACGAAGTCGTAGAGGAAGGTACGGATACACCATTGGACCTGGATCCAAACGAACAGATCGAAGCGGACGATGAAACCTTACCCTACGCAGAAGAGGATTGGCAGGATCCCGAACAGATAGAGGTTCCCAAGAACTTGGAACCAGATCTTCCGTTCACGATGCGGACTCGTCAGAAGGACGGGACGAGACCAAGAAAGAAATGCAATCCTTACGGTGACGACTTTGTAGTGGATAGGATAGATCTAAAGAAAATAGTGGAGGAAGTAGTGGGTTTAGAGGAAATAACCGTGTCACAAGACATTGACATAGTCGATGATCACAACGATGAGTGGGTTGACGACTGGTCGAAACCCGAGGTAGAATTCGACGATGAGCAACAGCAGTCAAATGAACAAGACCTGACGAACCTGCGTGTCTTAGAGTGGCTGAACGAAATGACATCAGACCCTAAAAAGACCAGCGTTACGATTCAAGACGTAGATCGTGAAAGCGCGAAATACATTAAGACCGAACGAGATGATCCTTCCTGGGCTGCCCAGGAAGGACAACTTCTCATTCCAGCTTCTAACCTTGACTTGATGTCCGGTATGCGATCGACGGGGACGCCGATGGATATTTTTGTCCGGGGAGTGGGGGTAGGACTTACCCACACTGAAAACCTGATAATAAAAAAAATTGAGAATAGCAAGAGAAACAGGAGAGTTAGAAGCAGAAACAGGCGAAGAACCTAAGAAACCTGACATAGGCAGGGTGGTTGAGTCATATTTTATTTTACCAAATGAATATTCAAGTAACATAATACTAACAGACAGTGATTTCATACTCACAAACAGAACATGTGCGATAACAATCACCGCAGACATGAGTTTTAGGACAGCGTTAGCGGCAGACTTTAAGAGAGAATACAAAAACGTGGAATTCCTTTGGAAGCAAAGACCAGGGATAGGGGGCGTAGCAGCCTTACCTCCGGCGGTGTCGCAGATACCGGGAAAGTACTTATGCTTCTTGGTAACGAGGGCGACAGAGAAGCAGCACGTGGACACAGAAAACCTAGTCTTGTCTTTGACGAGGCTGAGGGACTTCCTTGTGGAAATGGACGTGAAGGAGCTCTCGCTTCCAGTGTACGATCCAAACAGAGGAAGACTGCATCCTCGGGAATTGTACGCGCTTGTACACGTGATATTCTCTGATACAAACATACAAGTATATCTACATAAGAAATATTATTTAAGTATAGGCTGAGTGAAGTGCGAAAGAGTGTTAGGCCAAAGATTAAGTTGTGTGTATTGTGTGAGATGTGTGTTATGTTATGTTATGTGTTAGGTTATTAAGATCATGGGTAAGTAGGGGTTGGTGACCATGAACAACTAGATGACGATCTTGGGAATAGATCCAAAGTTTGGACTGTCCAATCTTAGGTCGAATTCCAAAACTTTAGAAACCAATTGATTTTAACAAATTTTAGGATAAATATCTTTTTATCTGAACTGTTTTAAGCAAATTTTAACGATATATGTTAAGGTGAAACTAACAAGTGTGACATTCGTGATTTCTTTTCTAGATCCTGATTGATCATTTAAATTACTCCTTTGAGTCAAAGAATCGAATCAAATCAAACTTGAAAAGAATAGAATGGACAAGTTCAACCTGGATGAATTGATGGACCTGGCAGAGGCATATGTAGGACCGATGGTAGATGCGATCTATCGTCGGCTGATCGAACGAGACTTCGCTCTGGAGGACCCAGAGGTGGTCATGTTGCTGACCGCCCTGATCAACATCTTGGGGCACGACAACCGTGGGGACCGCCCCACGGAAGTCCTGTTGATGGCAGCATATGGAGAAAGAGGAGTACTAGACCGCCCGAACATGAGAGTGATGAGGTGGAGAAACGGGGCTCTCTCAGGGAGTGACTTGGCGAATGAGCCTGGATTGGGAAGTTCTAGGACTTACCAACCAGGTGAGATGCCAATGCCCTCTAAGCCTAAACCTGGGCTGACGAGAATGCATCGGGAGATGAACAGCGAGGCGACCTCGTCTGGTTCACAACTGAGAGCAGCTGTGCCACCAAAAAGGGCGAAAGTAACACAGAAGGTTCAGACGAACCAAACCATACAAGATCTGGACGAGATGAACGATCAGCTGAGAAGTACGAAGAAGGAGCTGGACGAGATGACCAGAAGCATACTCCAGATGGAGGAAGATTGGGACATGTGGAGAAAGTTGTTTGAAGACTGCAACAAAAAGCAGGGTCAAGAGATCGAACGCTTAAGGCAGGAATACAAAGAGCGATCGGAGCAGGTGGCGTTGACAACGGCTGTGGAGAAAGTGATACCTGCAAGGGATATTCCTCGTGGGCAGTCCCCGATGGAGCTCTTGACGCCTCGAGAAATGAGTCAAACAACGGAGACACGACCTCCAGCAGAGACAAATCGAGTAACGATCCCGGATCCTAGTGACACCTTGGGTGACCCCGTCGTAGAACAGACAGTGAGGAAACTGATAGAGACAGCTGGACGACTGGTCGCTAACAAGAATGCGCCAGGTTCCGGGGTGACTGCACCCTATGGAACGATTGACGATACGGGCAGAGTACAACTCTCCCAGACCGTGATCAGACAAGGGATAAGTAACGTGACACCACTCATGGGGAGCTCGAGAATCTCAGAGAGGAAAGTACGAAAGATGCCAGCGAAGAAAGTGTCTCGTGTAATGGACGTGCAGAAGAATAATCAATTGAAGTATAATTTCACGGGAGTTCCGGAGACAGATCCGAGGGCCTGCTTCAATCGAGCTACCTGGAGCCCGGCTGTGAACCTGCAGCAACCACCACTCGGGACATCTCACCTGATATTGGGAGACAGTTTAGTCAGAGTGCTGTCGAATTTGAGGACCTCGTGGGTCACCACGGTGACGGCCTTTGGAGGCGAGACAATAGCCCAATTATATCGGATGGTGGAACTGATGAATCCAGGGAAGATTCCCAATGTGATGATCTTAGTTGGGACGAATGATATCTCCAGAGGATCAGAGGAGCAGGAAGCACTGTGGGAGTCAATGATGGTGTGTTTGTTTACTACTCTCTGGCAGAAGTTCAGTTGCGCGGTACTGACCGTTTGCACTGTGCCAATGAATACGAGAAGCCTGACAGCTTCAGGAAGGAGGCACAATGAGGGAGTCATGAGATGGAACAACATCTTGAGGAACCTAGCAAATCGAAATGCCGGAAGGATGATCCTCATGGACATTGAGCATGAGTTGAGAGCCATGGATCAGGCCAGACTGACCACGGATGGCATCCACTTCGACAGTATCGAAGGACAAGCTTGGTTGAATCGAGTCTTCCAAGAACGATTGGAGGAGCTGGAAGCAGAACTCTTTGACACAGGAGTGCTGAAGGAAGGGGGAACGGTGAGTGATGCGGTAATTACCACCTTTGTGCCTCCTAGCCTGGAAACACGCCTGGGTACGGTCCCAGCCGTCACGAATTACCGGCAACAAAGCTCCAGCGAACCAGGTCGAAGAACAGACGTGCAGGATCGGTTGGGAGAAGCACCGATGAGGAGAACAATTCATCCTAGGAGAAGGATAGGACCTGTCAACCAACCAATCGAAGAAGTAGCCGGCACATCTAGATCGGACACTAGATCGGAGACGACGAGTACCAGTCGAGAGGAAAGACCGAGCAGAGGCTCATTGTTGTGGTCGAGGTCCATACCGTCTCCTTGGCATATATACAAAGACGAACTAATGAAGCTGGATCTCCAGAGAGTAAGCTTCATCGAAGATGCAAGGAGGATGTTGAATGGAGCGACGCTATCCGTCAGCAAATTGTACTCGATAACCGGCGTAGACTGGTTGATAGCCGCTAGCATAAATTTCAGCTCCACGACGGCCTTGAGATTTGCTGATTTGGAGGGACTGCCCTCTAACAACACGATGGGACCAGTGAATGCGAGACCGTTGCAAGATGTGAGATTGAACCATGATGAGGGGAATCGTGAAGAGAGACCAGGAAGATTCCTGACGGCGAGAGCACCGATTGGACAACACGTGAAGATATTCAGACAGCTGACGACACCACCTGGTCATGTGAAGGAGAGAGTGTACCCAAAACTAGTGAACCAAGATGGTGATGCCCAGAGATATGGCGGATTGACAGCGATAAAGAAAGATGAGACCATCTTCGCCGCCTATGACAAAGCAGAGATGAGGAAGGCCAAAATCATGGTAGTAGCGAATTCAGAGTTCGTGTACACCTTCAAGTCTTTGTTTTGGCCGGAAGTCATAATGTTGGCCGCGGTTGACCTAGACCTATTGCAATCAGTGTCTTTGGCTATAGGGGTACAAAGGCAGACAGAAATGAACCCAATTACGATTGTGTTTGCTGGCATCAATGACCATCTACACAGTAGAGGTTTTCTGAGCAGGCTCAGAGATCCTGCAACAGCAGAAAACGCAGTATGGCCAGCAATAAAAGACATCCTGGAGTCGATGGGTGAAGTGGTGGATGCGATGAAGGAAGGGTCATTCAATAAAGTGGCGTTGAGAGTAGTATTCGCGTTGTCTCCGGGATATGCACATCTCCCGGATGGAATGAAGTTTGTGTATGCAATGGTAGCCTTACTTTCGGAAGGAAAATATGATGTGATCATATCGGCCCCGAATCGCATGATAGAATTGGAGAACCTGAGGCCACTTAAGGCTGAACTGCCTGCAGTATGGTCAGATATCTCAAACGCGATGAGAGGATTCAAGGACCACGCGCTACACATGTTAGTGTTGGACGAAGTGCTGGGGTTGGAACTGTCCAACTTCAGTCGGCAACTCAAACTGAAACCGGGAATAGACGACGACCATCGAGTGATCACGGCAATGTCCAACGACTTATGGTTCCGAGCAATGGAAGTAGCGAGTGAAGACACAAGAAGAAAAAACTCACAAGAGACGAGAGCTCATCTGGAGGCGATGGTTCTGAGAACCAAGCCGGAAGCCAACCAGTGGCTACACCTGAATCCTAGAGTAGCGGCATTGGGTGCAGATGCTTTTCAGCAAGGCCCCGTAATTATCACGAAGATACATGCCTACTTGTTGAAGGAGGTGAACCTGGCGGAAAATGCCGGAGAAAAGACCGCTGAGTTTGTGAACAGAATGTGTCAGATTACTCTGGAAACCTTCTGGACTCAGGAAGTGAAGGGACAGGAGGGATTTGAAAGGACAGACAGCATGCTAGAAGGGTTGGGAGCCTGATGGACCGCGTCCTTCTTGGCAAAAGTTTACCCAAAAGTCTCGCACTATTTGATAAAAGAATTCCTCCAAGCAGTAGTGAGAGTATCGATAGTGGAATTAATAGCCTTGTTCGTGACATTCGGAGCGGAGAGTTTCGTGAAAGGACCGGCGATACTGCTTACGGATGGAATACAGAACCTGCGACTAGACGGACTTCTGACATTGATCGCAATAACCCACGGAAACTTGGGAGGACTAATGAAACTGGCACGTTGTCCAGAGCAGATGAAAGAGAGAGTGAAGAATCTGGATAGGAAGAAGTCCACGGACTCGTGGAACAAAATAAGAGACCTGAGACACACTCTTATCCAATATCTCTTGCAGCAAAATCGCTTTGGAACCGGAGAAGACGAGACAATTGAAAGAGAGAAAATAATAGACAGGAGGCGCCGACGAGAGAACAATTGCGGAAATTAGATTGTCTAAAAGATTTAGATCTTTTTGAGACAATGTGCAAAGTTCTAAACATTCCGATGGAAGTGAAGAAGATATGGGCGAGAAAACGATTGATGCCATGGTTCAGAGCTAACATGACTGCATGGTTGTACGAGTATGCGAAAAAGCATATGTCGAAGCATGGCAGAGTGTACAGTGAATATCAGCTGGACATTGGGGCAGGAGCTTTCAAGCGAGCTTTCGTGACTCATCGGAATGCAGTGACCACCGCCGTGAAAAGAATTTCCAGGACGAGTGAGTGTAGTGGAAATGAGAAGGCAGAGATGCTGAAAGAAGATTTGGAGAGAAACGTGACGTTGTGTCTCCACAACAGTTTCTGCAGAAACAGAGAATCCAACGTGGATCCCCTACCTTGCTGTAAGCAGAGGGTAGAAGAGCAGAAGTGTTGGAGGACGGCTTCCAACAGCGTCAGGATAGCCAACGATGTGCTACAAGACACGGAAACCGAAAGTGCGGAGTCAGTATCACAGGAGGAAGAAATGGAACATTGATGAATGGTCGAGAAAACAGGAGACAACAAGAAAGAAAATTAGAAGAATTTAGAAGTTTTAGAACTTCTAAACGACGAAAAAGAAAAGAACGAAGGAGTGATGAAGAAAACTTAAAACTCAGAATTTAAAGATAATCACTTTTTAACCTAAGAGTTATATGGTTTTTCCGGATAACTTTGCCCGATGCTGTAGTATAGGTGTTTTCCGAAGTTTACAATGTGTTCGTTGAAAGTTCTAAATAACTCCTTGCCGGATCTCCTGTCCAGAATTTTACGAAATGTCTCTACTTTAGACGGATCCAAAAGTAATAAATTATGAAGATTACTCTGCGATTTCGAATTTGTCAGTTTCGGCTTGTCGGATCTGAATCTCAAAATTCCTAATGTGAGATTGCTTCCAAGTGATGCGGCCAATACTGTGATCCTGTCCGTCAACGTCTTCAAAGCTTCTGCTCCCTGTTTTTGCGTCAATGATCTCTTCAGTGTCATCCAGTCATTAGCCGACTTAGCTAACTTTTCCAGTGCCTGATAGTAAGGTGTCTCTGAGATTGACGTGGTAGGGCCTCCAAATCCAGGTGTGACATCTGGGCAACTAGACCCTTTATTCTTGATCTTCACTCTGGGTCTGCTGTCACAATCCTCCCTTCTTTGTTCCGCGGTTAGCACGTCCCTTTCTAAGTTCCTGGAATCTAAATTTAATTTGGATTTTACATTTTTGGACATTCATGATATAACGGTTTTCAATATAACGGTTTTTTCTTCTATAACGGTTTTCAATATTTTCGGAGTTTTCCTCCAGTTGCATCACTCCTAATTTCCTTTTGATGGTCTGAATAATTCTTTCAACTAGGCCACAACCTCGGTGGTCGCCTACTGCGCAGAAAATGTGTTTAATCCCCTTAGCGACGCAAAAAAGTTTGACTGCATTGTTTTTAAAACATGAATGTTGGTCTGTCCTAATCGATTTTGGGATAGAATGAATAGTGACATAGTCCTTTAGAAATTTCAAGATCTTTTTGGCACCTGTCGTTCTGGTTAACAGAATTGAAGGGTATTTAGAGTAGCGGTCGATAGCTGTGACATTCGACCAGGATGGCCAAAATGCAATCTCTGCAGACTTCGAAATTTTAGCAGTGAACCTTCCGAGTTAATGATTTTGAAGGATTAACGACGTTATCCGGATGATTAGCAGAACGGTGAAGGTCAGGATATTCCCGTATTTTAAAATTTTAAATTTTCGAAGTGATGACGTAACATTTCTGAGAAATGCTGAAACGGCCATTTTAACAAAAAACGAGAGAGAAAACACAACAACATTAGTTGCGCTGACGATAACAACGATAATCGTGATTGAAAAACAGCAGCAGATTGCAGGAATAGCAGAGAACGTTCCGAGTTGCAACTATTGTGCTGCTACAATAGTTGCAAGGCCGTTGCGAGCAACGGTGAAGGGTGAGAAACCAGCCTTCCGGATTAGGAGGAAATCAAGATTAGCGAGCTTGATTCACCGGATTCAAGAATCCGGAAGGGTCTCGGGACGGAAAACTTTTATTGACTCATACGAACTTTTAGCTTCCTGTCATGTCCTGACTTGAATTTAATTAATATTTGGATTCATTTTGATAAGGATGAGAAGCTAGGAGTTGGGGGGAAAGGGTTGATCCATCTTCGATGGAGATGATGATTTTTATCTACTGAACAAAAACAATAGTAATATAATAAATAGTAGCCCTGTTTTTAGGAGTGACCTCGTGGTCTGGGGATACTGAGACCCAGCCATGAGCTCACTATTTGCATGTAATTAAGTTAATTTGAGCGTTCTGGTCGAAGCCGGAGAACAGTAACGTTTTTGTCGACCCGATGTTAGAAAGACCACCGAAAAGTACTGGCTTGGTAGAGACGGTGAAAAGCATGCAAAGCTCTGTTTAGACGTTAGCCAGTCGTCTTAAGACTTAGTTTTGTTATCCGTCGATATGTATCTTCCGGGCGAATGTTACAAGCGACCAGAAAGTAAATTGGCCCCTGCTCCATCCGAAAGTGGTCCTGCATAGTCTAATTGAATTTCTCGTTTAGGTTCGTTCAATAATGGAAGAGGTTTCGATCAGCTAAACTTGTTAATAAGTTTCAAAATCTTACCAAATAAAGTACATTCCTTGCGCTCCTTGCACATTCTGACTATTTTCCGGTTGATTCTTTGTCACCAGATGTAATGCGCTGCGTCTATCAAGGCTTCCTGGCCCCTGTATCCTGGGATCTGTGTAGTCTCGATAGGACTGCTTTTTGCAAACAGGAGGGGATGGCGATGCGGTCGTCAATGATGATGCAACCGTTGACGATTGCTGCTGCATTCCAGAACGAATTGATGTATGGGTCTATTCTCAAAAATCCCTCATAGTCTTTACTGAGTATCGCTTGTTTCATAAGGCGATAAGTTGGGTCCTCGTCGACCAGTTCTGACAAAATGTCTGCGTCGAGAAAGCCCGTTAAACCTGGGAGCGAGTTCCTGTCGTCTGTCGCAAACTTCCTTGGTTGAGCAGCGTTTATCCTGTTGATTTGGGTCTTCTTCTTCCTCTGGATGGTTGCAACCTTTCCCCTTTTCGATCTCTTATTTGCTAAAATTTGGGCGTATTTGAATTTCAGTTGAGTTCCCCTTTTCTTTTTCTGTGTTGGTTTTAATGCGTGGGTTTCTTTCTCCTTATTGCCCTGCCCTTCTCATTGATCTTGTTCTGGCGAAGAGGTCATCTGGTATGGGCGCTACTTCGTTTAGGAGGCGTTCGAAACTGTCGTTCGTTTGAACTTCTTTTGGTACATTAGACCACATATCTGAAAAAGGAATGAATGAATTGGCTAAAACTCGGTCGGATTGATTAGATTGACTGGTATTTATTTGTTGTTGACGTTGGCCGAGAATTGCCAGAAATGACATGAGAGTTTCGCTGAGTTAACTCTAGCGGTTGAGCATAAATTACATTGGAGATATTTGATTGGTTGATAGAGTGAGTATCCTCAAAAAATTGCATATTTACGTCCATTTTGGCGGGAGAGTACTTACATGATTGGTCGCCCTCAAACGTTTGTGCATTTCGACCGATCGTTGATCGGGTCTTGCAAAATTTTGTCGCCCTCTTGTGTGATATTGGCAGTGTTTTCAATGAATTTGATAACCCGATCCTTCTTGCTTTCTATATCTATGATTTTGTGGGTGAATAAGTCCTTATCTGCCTGGTTTATGCTGACAACTGGAGAGTATGGGTGGAATATTGCCTATCGGAAATTATTTCCATCCATAGTTTTTCTATAGTGTCACAAGCTGGGAAGAATTTATTAATAGTTTTGACTACAAACTGCTCGTCAAAATTAGAAGGGTCCGGTGCTTCGAAAGTCGGATAACGGGATTGATAATCGACGATTCCTAGTTTTGATCCGGAAATGTGAAATATGTCGAAGTTAAAAGGTAGGAGTCTATCTGTCCACCTGGTTAATCTTGAATGATAAGATTTGTTACCGCGATTAGTTTTCAGAGCCGAGATTATTGCTTTATGATCAGTAAGTATTTCAAAGTTGTTGCCAGTAGATAATTCCCAAAGTGTTCACAGGACCAAACTAATGCTAACAATTCGAGTTTGCTGGTGCTGTATTTCTTTTTCTTGAACGTTGAGGAATCTAGATGCAAACGACATCGGTACCCAAGTGTCCTTCATGAGTTGTTGTTCTAGGGCCGCTCCTAACCCACTGTGACTGGCGTCACATTTGATTCTTGATTTTCTCTTGGGATCGTAGTGGTACACCGTGGTGATAACCGATCTAAGTTTCAATGTAGCTTCGAAGGCGTCTTGTTGACTCTTATCCCAAATAAATTTCTATTTTGTTAGATGATGTCAGGGATGGGCGGAACTTTTCCCTAAATAACTGTAGGTAAGGTAGGAAACGTTGGAGATGGTTAAGTATGCCCAATTAAGGATATTATTTGTTTAAGAGTTCTTGAGGGTTTCGTTTCTAGAATAGCTTGGACCTTAGAGTGTTTAGGTCTATAGCCTAGATGATCAATGTCGAAACCCAGCCAGAGATTTTTTTTTACTGAAAACTCACATATCGATAGCTTCAATGCGAAACTGTCTTTGTACAGACTTTCAAATACGTTATTTATAATTAGATTGTGGTCAATTAGAAAGCGACCCTTTTGTAACAATTAGGATATTGTCTAAAAATCAAATGACACCCGGTATCATGCTAAGAGTGTTGTCCATTGCCTTTTGAAATTCTTTAGGCATGTCTGAAAGCCCATAAAAACCGGTTTTGAAGCAGTAAGTACCTGTAGCGTCTCCATATAAGATTTTAAATTACAGTGGTTACTGACCGAATCACTTAATTGGAGCTGACTAAAAGCGTATTTAAGATCTAAAGAAGTGAAAAATACTTCACCCGGTAAGTTGGAATTGATTGTTTGGGCTGCTACGTCCAGTTGTTCTAAAAGATATGGCATTTGATATTGGTTTTAAAAATCCGAGCGTTCATGGGTTTTGCGTTCAACGCTATTTCCACTGAACCATCCTTCTTTGCCTTAATAACCACAGGTGCTACAAAAAATTCGCTGGTACACTTGTTCAATTTAACTATATGACCTTCTCTAATAAGACGTTTGATTTCCTCTCCAACTTTTACTTGTTTGTGAATCGGGATTCTCCTACCCTTTTCTTTAATTGGAATTAGAGGTTGCTTGAAGACTGTGTGTACCCGGTGATTTTTTGATCTGCTAAGTCTTATGAAGATGTCTTTGTATGTTTTGAGTAAAAATTCTTCCAATGGGCGTGATTGGGTTGTTTTGACCCCTATTGCATCTTGTAAAACTAGGCCTAGTAGACATCTTGTCCTGTTTTCAGGACTCCTGTAGACATCTTGTCCTAGCAGACATCTTGTCCTGTTTTCATGTGACATTAGGTAATTGGCTATTTGACTTTCCAGCCTAATGACGATATGTCTGTTACCAGGGTTCCAAATATTTCAATCGGCTTGTGGTTATAATCAACATAAGATATGTCGATAGGCAATGATGATTTAGGATATATTTTTAAATTTTTTCCTGTCCTTAAAAGGAGGTCCGCTGTATTTTTATTTACAATAAAGGCTGGACTGCCCGTATCTACAGTGGTTTTGAATAATGAGTTATTTACCCTTAAGGTAACTAGAAGGCTCTTGATTTTTCCCGATGATGAGTTTATTACATCCAGTTTTTTGACTGAGAATAATTTGGGAACTGATATAATGTGTTTCGCGTGGGATAAGTGTTCCCTCGGCGAGACTTTGGATTAGGATGTTGATGACTAGTTCCTGAAACTTTCAGAACGCCAAACTCTGATTCGCTGTCCGACGTTATGAAGTTTATATTTTCTTCTACTGTAGAATTTGACTCATTATCTCCATTATTTACATTTTTGGTGGAATTACAACATCTGGCGAACGGTCCCTTTTTGTTGCATGATTTACAGATTACACCTCTAGCTGGGCACGATAATTTATGATTAAGCGAATAATCCTTGACGCCGAAATAACATGCTTTCTGGTTTTTGGTTGGTTTGTTTGGTTTACCGAATGTAGAATTCTGATTTTGAGCACGGTTTATTCTGTTTTGTAAGTTCTTTTTCTGAACTGATAGTGTAGGTTCCTGTTTGACCCTGAATGGGTTATTTGAGTTCTGGTTTGAGTAATTTGAATTGAAGTTGTTTCCCATTTGTTTTTGTATGGTAGATGCTGTTGCTTAGCCCGTTTCTTGTAACAGTGCGGATCTGTTACACAATCTCCCATCCCACTCACAAACGTGAGTTTGAATTTCACTTTTGAATATCAGTTTTGAAAAAAGAACAATTTTATTCTTTTTTAATTAATTGAGTAAATGAACTATTCTGAACACATTTCTTTGTTCGCTGTAGCAAAAAATCACACATTCAGCCATAAAAGCAAGCGTAAAGATCAAGAAAAAATCAATTTGAGGGGATGAAAAAGATCCTTCAATTTGAATAACAACTCACGGTTTGCATTGATCTTTCTGTAGTCTACCCTGTGCAGAGGAACGAAGTCCAGATTGAGAAACAGCTGGTGGCTGAAATGGAGCTGCTGCTGGTTCTTTGGCAGACTTGTCTTCTTCTCCCTCTCCTCCTGTTTCCCAGTAGGGGTCCCTACCGCCCCAGTCCCCACCCTGTCCACGTGATGTGAACCGTTACCAGTGGAAACTACATAAACTGAGTTGACTTGTTTTGCCCTAGAACAGACATTTAAAAGCTAGTTTTAACGAAAACAAATTGGCTACGGCTCGCGTTTTTTTGTGAAATACAATAAACTGCAAACGTTGGAACATCATACTATTTGGAAAATCATAATCCATTTGCTGCCCTTAAACATTTTTTTAAACAAAAAATGACACAAGCTTCGCCACCTGGGATATTCGCTATGAGACGAAACTGCTACCTGGGAGCTTCAGTATGAGACGAACCTCTTTACCTGGGATCTTAGCTATGAGGCGAGCCTTGCTACCTGAGAGCGTCGCTATGAAACGCGCCTCGCTAACTCCGAGCTTCGCTATGAGACGATATTCGCTACCTGCGAGCTTCGCTTTGAAACGCGCTTCGCTACATGAAGCTTCGCTATGAGACGATCCTTGTTACCCGATAGCTTCGCTATATGCGATCTTCACTACCTGGGAGCTTTGCTATTCAAAGCGCCTCGCTACCTTAGAGCTTCGCCATGATACGAGCCTAGCTACCTGCGAGCTTCGCTTTGAAATTCGCTTCGCTACATGAAGCTTCGCTATGAGACGATCCTTGTTACCCGATAGCTTCGCTATATGCGATCTTCACTACCTGGGAGCTTAGCTATTCAACGCGCCTCGCTACCTTGGAGCTTCGCCATGATACGAGCCTAGCTACCTGCGAGCTTCGCTTTGAAATGCGCTTCGCTACATGAAGCTTCGCTATGAGACGATCCTTGTTATCCGATAGCTTCGCTATATGCGATCTTCACTACCTAGGAGCTTTGCTATCCAACGCGCCTCGCTACCTCGGAGCTTCGCCATGAGACGAGCCTAGCTACCTGCGAGCTTCAGTATGAGACGAACCTCTTTACCTGGGATCTTAGCTATGAGGCGAGCCTCGCTACCTTGGAGCTTCGCCATGATACGAGCCTAGCTACCTGCGAGCTTCGCTTTGAAATGCGCTTCGCTACATGAAGCTTCGCTATGAGACGATCCTTGTTATCCGATAGCTTCGCTATATGCGATCTTCACTACCTAGGAGCTTTGCTATTCAACGCGCCTCGCTACCTCGGAGCTTCGCCATGAGACGAAACTGCTACCTGGGAGCTTCAGTATGAGACGAACCTCTTTACCTGGGATCTTAGCTATGAGGCGAGCCTTGCTACCTGAGAGCGTCGCTATGAAACGCGCCTCGCTAACTCCGAGCTTCGCTATGAGACGATATTCGCTACCTGCGAGCTTCGCTTTGAAACGCGCTTCGCTACATGAAGCTTCGCTATGAGACGATCCTTGTTACCCGATAGCTTCGCTATATGCGATCTTCACTACCTGGGAGCTTTGCTATTCAAAGCGCCTCGCTACCTTAGAGCTTCGCCATGATACGAGCCTAGCTACCTGCGAGCTTCGCTTTGAAATTCGCTTCGCTACATGAAGCTTCGCTATGAGACGATCCTTGTTACCCGATAGCTTCGCTATATGCGATCTTCACTACCTGGGAGCTTAGCTATTCAACGCGCCTCGCTACCTCGGAGCTTCGCCATGAGACAAGCCTAGCTACCTGCGAGCTTCGCTATGAGACGATATTCGCTACCTGCGAGCTTCGCTTTGAAATGCGCTTCGCTACATGAAGCTTCGCTATGAGACGAGCCTTGTTACCTGATAGCTTCGCTATATGCGATCTTCACTACCTAGGAGCTTTGCTATTCAACGCGCCTCGCTACCTCGGAGCTTCGCCATGAGACGAGCCTAGCTACCTGCGAGCTTCGCTATGAGACGATATTCGCTACCTGCGAGCTTCGCTTTGAAACGCGCTTCGCTACATGAAGCTTCGCTACATGAAGCTTCGCTATGAGACGATCCTTGTTATCCGATAGCTTCGCTATATGCGATCTTCACTACCTAGGAGCTTTACTATTCAACGCGCCTCGCTACCTCGGAGCTTCGCCATGAGACGAGCCTAGCTACCTGCGAGCTTCGCTATGAGACGATATTCGCTACCTGCGAGCTTCGCTTTGAAATGCGCTTCGCTACATGAAGCTTCGCTATGAGACGAGCCTTGTTACCTGATAGCTTCGCTATATGCGATCTTCACTACCTAGGAGCTTTGCTATTCAACGCGCCTCGCTACCTTGGAGCTTCGCCGAATAACGTAATATATCTATGTCTAATAAGAGTGTCGACTGCACTCACTGTTTCCAGTTGTAGATGAGTGTCTCCAGCATCTTAGTGGCCACTCCCTGATGTCTGAATACTGGACTCACAGTCACGTTCAACACCACCACCGGCACTTTTCCACTCGAAGACAGAGACACGCCTGAGTAAAAAAGCAGAACGATAAAATGCGAAAGAAATAACAGTCTTGTTCGGAGTACCAATCGAGAAAAAAGATTGTTTTTCTCTTGCGATTTTAGGTTTGGGAGAGGATCGAGCTTGGCGTCTCATTAAATCCCGTTCAGTTTTAGTTTGAAATCTTGTTTGAAATTCTAGAATGATTTCATATTTCGTTGGTGATTTCAAAAACATGATGGTGACTTTTTTGTCTTTCAGGAAATTTTTAGAGCTGACACTTGCATAATTGAACGTACCCTTAAATAGATTGTTGTATAAGTCGTAGTGGATCTTCATGTCAATGGGGAACAGTTGAAGGATGTCTTCCAGGAGACTCTTGCCTTGTCTGGCCGTGAAGGCCACACAACAACCCACTAGTGCGCCAGAGATCTCATCTGTGGCCAGAATTGTACTCTGTCTGTCCCGCAACTTCTCAACTGAAATAACAGGAGAAAATTAACATCCCCTTTCCCAAATAGACCAGGTTAAGATCTATTTTCATTCTCCTCCCCAGCCCAGCGGCGTTTAACAGTTTTAATGGGAAAGGCGACCATTCGTAACGGGCAACATTTCCTAGAAAGCGACAATTTGTATATGGAACGACAATTCGTATAAAGCAACATTTCGCATAAAACGAAATTTGTAACAAGGCATCATGCTTTCTGGCAAGTAGCGCATGTTTTCTCCGTTTCGCTAATATCAGGCACGAGAGGAAAACTGCGCGTAAATCAGTGTGCCGCTTAATCTACAGCTACGAATTGTCGCTTTTTAGGAACAACAACAAGAAGAAATAATTTCTCGTTGTTACAAAACGGCATATTAACCAAATGTTTGTTAAACAAACTTTATAGCAACTCGGAGAAGGACAACCAACGAACCCATTTGGATTGCAGGATGCTGCCCTAAAACCAAAGACATTCAAATAAACTTAATTGCAAAAGCATGAGATTGGAATTAACATAAACTAAATACAATTTCTGAAGAGCAAAGGTAGCAAAAAAGTAGATTTATACTCTAACAAAAAAGGTCGCTCAATAAACTGAACCCATTTAGTGGTATAAAAGACAATTTCCTGGCGATATACACCTTAAGATAGCCGGTTTAATTATATGAACTTGACACAATTGGCTGAAAATTAAAATGAAAAAAAAAAAAAAACTAGAACTTGTTCACCTGGCGGTTACTGCTTCACGACTATAATTGTTCCGACTTTTGGTACGAAAGTAACGGAATATTTGTGCTCGGGGTGGATTTTTTTTCTTCAGACAAATTTCGACTTTTTAACTGACCATTTTCGACGGAATTTTTTTTTATATCATTCAAAAGGTATTGTTTTCCTGAGCTTAAATTTGAAAAGATATTTCACCTGTGATTATTTTTCGTAAAGTTATGAGGGTTTAAAGATTGCCATTTTGGCCATTTTGACCAATTTACAACAATTAACGCGCGATATAATTCACGCTATTAACGCGTAAGCGGAGGTTTAATCCGTCTTATAAATCGTTCCAAATTGGTTGAACGAAGCTTATTTGCAATAATTGATTTGTTACAAGGAACGATCTCTATCTTTTTGTACTCTATATGGCGTGTGGGGGGATGATTTTCATAAAAAATTTCAAATTTTAGAGAAAATAATTTTCATTTTATTTTATTTCGTTTAATTTTTTTAATGTTATTACTGCTGCTCCATAAACTTTAAAAGGCAGTCGAAACATTCAGGGCTTCGCCCTGATACGAGCAGTCTTGTTCATAATTTGGATTAAATTAGCACTGCATCTAATATATTTCAATGAAAGACGATTAAAAGGTTATCTACCAATTCTATTACTTTGGGGAAATCAACTTCTCTAAATTTCAAAAAACACCAAATAAAGAAAGCACTGCAGATTTTCAGTTGAAGATTTTTAGGAAAAGATGAATCTTTTGTTTAGTTAGCACTTCTTATTGTCGCAAAACTCCTAGTTCGTTTTCTTCATTTTTTTGAGAAATTTTAAGATCAAATACGTTCAAATATGTAACGAAATTTTTGGCAACCGCATCAAATTAGACTGTTAGTTCACTTTTTTAGACGTTTTTCAGGTCAATGTTGTGGTATAACTGCAACAGCAGCGGCAGCAAAAAAACACTCCTGATAACGAAGTGGTTGGATGTTATCAGTTTGATTTTAAAAAAGAACCAATAATAAATAACCCAACCCCCTACTACCTCCCTCCTCAATCCCACTTTCCCGTAACCAAACCCCCCCCCCCCCCCCCTAACTAGCCTCGTCTTTTTCAACTGAACTAAACTAAACTAACTAACCCATGTTGTTGATGTAGAGTTCGAGAGATGGCAAGTTGATCTCTCCCTGAAGAAGTAATGACTTCACAATGGGTTCACTGCCCACAAAAGCAGTCAGCAGAAAACTGCGCAATTTGTCCTCATCAAAGCCCTCTGGCGGGTGATTGTACACAAAATAGTCGGCGTGCTTCTTCATTGTAATTAATAATTTAAATTATAATTAAATGATAATTAAAATTATAAATAACTGGACAACTAATTCGCCTCAAGTTTTATGAGATTTTTTTTGGTATAGACACCATTCGATATTAGGATATCTGGGTTTTTTTTGTTTTGTCTAAGATGATTTTTTGAGTGTTTTTTTTTAAATTTATAAACTAACTTCTATCATTATTCAGATTGGGAGTCAGAAGCTTCGAACTCTCCAAGTATTTGCCCATAAAAAGGAAAATTGGTATAAAGCCCTTGAGTAAAAAACTATCGGCGTTTGCGCATCGCCGGTGAATAAAACATTTAACAAAATATCAAATTAAGTTTGTTAAATTTTTTCTAGTAATGATTAGAGCTCTAAGTTTGCGTTTTATTTAAACTGTGTGCAACGTTGAAAAATTTGGTATGCATAAACTAAACATTTAGATGAAAACGAAGCAGAGCTCAAATATAAAGTAAGAAAAAACAGCTGCAAAAGATGACAAAACGTTTTGTTTTGCTTTTTTTCGAAATAATAAACCAAAAAAAATGGGGCAAATGATGCAACATTTTCTAACATTTTTTGGTCTTTCCCAGAGTTTCGAGGTGCTGTCTGGTATTTTTTTTCGGTATGATATTATCGGTTTCTATTAAGATAGATTACCGATGAATATTTGTTTGTAGATTTTGAAGATACAAATGCAGAATTTGGTCAATTTTTTGTAGGTTGATGAAACTGATCTCTTGGCTCTCCAAAACACTATGCAGACCTTTTTGGAAATAATTTTAGCCTCGTTCTCAATGTTTCAAATTTACTAAAAGGTTTGTCTCATTCGCCTCTTTTACCAAAAGTTGAGCTCCTTCAACAATTATCTTTCAAAAACTGGACTGATTCAACAGGCTTCACGGAAAAAATATCCGGCGAATGAGCCCAACTTTTAATAATTTGGCCTTCATTGTTGAACCTCTTTTTCACAGAAATTGGGCTCACTTTTTTCATGAAAGAAGATGAGTGGACCCAGTATCTCAAAAATTAGGCTCATTTGTCTTGATTTAGAAGGCATCGGGAGTTTGTCTTGACTTTGGGAATGGGTGAAGTAAAGGCAATACAGATGACTTAGACACGCCGAGAGTGGGTTCGAATCCCGCCAGGCTTTTGTGTTTTGCAAAAGAGGGAACGATAGTGAACCAAAATTTTGATTCGTTTTTACCCAACAGTCTGGATCATGTTATTGCAAGAACGAACTGTCTAAAAATTCTGCTCAAAATTAGACCTCTTGCGTCCACAATTTAGGTGATAATTTTGTAACCAATATAGTACTGAAGAGAGGGGCCATTAAGCTCCCTTACATGAAGATTGTAGGCAAAAGTTTTGATCCGAATAGATCATCAGATATTCTAGGCTTCAAAGTTCAAACGAGTTGATTTAGACTGAATAAACAAAAATAAACTGTGCCAATGAGTTTCTTTTTCTTGATTGAGAAGCGGTGTTTGCTAACTAGTACTTTGATCGTTGTTTTACCGATGAGCTTAAACACTGAACAAAATTGGGCGTATTGATGTACTTTTGCCCGTCAAATTCAACCATTTTGAATCTAGGCAACTAATAATTCGAAAATTTACGATTTAGAAAATAACGTAAAAGGGTTTTAAAAGCAAAGTCCAATCCTTTTTGGTGCCATTTCTCGAGAAAAATGTTTTACTTTTGTTTCTCGCAATTGATTTATTTTCTCGTTTTTTTATTCGCCGTCCGAGCTAGCTTTGGAGCCGAAACTGACATCCTTTCGTCGAGTGACCCACCCAAAGATGATGAAGTCAATTCAGCACCCAAAGATAAATACAACATTTTGGCAGTTATGTTGTGCTACAGGGGTCACTTCAATCCGGGCTCAGGTCAGTCTTCTAGAAATCCCACGTCAAGGTCTGCTACATATATTTAGACATACCCACCCAAAACTCAAAATGTTTCGATTAGCCCCGACAAAATATTTTTTTTCTCACTATGCTCATCTGAGAAAAACCAATTCAAAATAACTACTAGAAGTTTTATATCGGTGTAGTAAAGACACCGTTTTTTGAACATAAAAACCCTATTTGTAAAAACTACTACTTTTGAGAAGCAAATAAAAACTTGGCTGTTTTCTCCTGTGATTTGTATTCTGTTGAATTGGTAAAGATTATAATAAGAACAACATTATAATGAAGACATTTACGGTGATTATATTATTATAATCACCTATATAACAACTATGCAAAAATAGGAGGCCAAAAGATGTATTTTGCGAATTTTAGGTGGGTTCCGCAACAAAGACGCTTACTTTGTTCTTCTTTTGTCATTTTATTTTTTTATCAACCAGACAAAAACTGACATGTTTAAGTGCTTGTCTTTGGAGCCCAGAAACATAGAAACACAAAATTATCCAGTGCACCGCTTAGCTTCGTAATGAATCAAAATAATCATAAGATTTATGATAATAAAGAAAAAAAGATCAAAAAATAAATTTGATAACAACCACTTTAACATCAACAATCCTGATAGCAGTAACAAAACCAAAAACTATAAACGATAACAATAAAAATAGCAATAACAATAACAATAACTATAACAAAAAAAAACGAAGAATAATAAAAACAATTTAAAAAAATTATAAGTAAAAAAACAAAAAGAATTTTGAAAAGATAATGAGAATCAACTGTTAATAGTTGTCGGACAATCAGTATCCAGATAACTGGTCGCCTGGCCTTTCGTCTCAAATTTTTATAGTTTTCTGAAATTGGGAAAATTCTATGATTCAAGCCTAAAAGTTAAAAGCTTTTTTTTTTCTGGGACGCTTTACAATACAATCAACTGTCAGTTTCAAAAAGTAGTTTCAAAAAAGTCAAAGCCAATGTTGATTTTGTGATTTTACGCTCCCCTATAGGAGAATTAAGTCGCAAAGTGTTGCTAAATCAAAGGATATGGTTGCTAAATTTGGCTCTGTATATTTTGTCAAAATTCTTTTAATTTTTTAGCGTACAAGCCTTTGTTGTTTGCGAAATGTTTTTTGGATTGTTACATTTTAAAGGCAACAAATGTAAAATTGATTGATAAACAACAAAAGCAACTTCTCCCGGAAGCCTAAGTGGCTTGGGTGTTTTGTTTCCGATTGCCTACTAGCTTCACCCGGCTTTCCAATCTCAGCAGTCAGACCGAAAACTACCTTAAGCAAAGTTTTTAGTTTGGAGCACTTTGATTATTAGTAATGAATGTTGTGAAAGGCGTAGGTCTCGGTGATTTTATTTTTATGGCTTTCAGGAAAAAGTCATCAAATGTTCCAAAAACTGCAGTTGTTCATTTAGTCAAAAAAAATTATTTTTGAATTTACTTAGCTTTATTTGCACTTTGTGAAATCAATTGAAATTCATCTGCTGAAAGTTACTTAAATAGCATTCTCCAAATACGAATGTGCAAATGGCGCAAAAAACAAGAATAATTTTTAGTTTTTAAAGTGGAATTTGAATTTAGATTTCCAGCGGCTTAAAAAATTAACTTCCTCATTCAATTTTTTTAGGTTCGGTCATTGTTATCAAAAGAGCTCAAATTGTTCTAGAAACTCAAAAAACTTAAATGGCATCTTTTTTTCTCTTCAAGTTCGAACGTCGCGATTTTTTTCAACGGAGTTAGTAATATTTTTCTGTTTACTCTCGTTCATTACTCTTTCCAACTGTCAACAGTTGGCTATGAGAGAACATATCTTGACGCTTTAAAATTTTGGTTTGATTCATGAAGAAGATCCGGAAAACGAATTTTCAGAAATAAAATAAGCTCTGTCTGTCACTACGTGTACCGAGGAATCCGGGGCAGGTATTTTTCTTAGGCAGAGAACCTCCCTCGCAATAAAGCTTGCAAACGCTGCCTGTGTACGCGGCGCGTATAATGATAAAAGTAGGGAGCGGTCAGCAAAGTATATTTCAATTGTGATGATTTCAAAAGTATATTACAATTGTGATTGTATGTGCAAGTTGAGGGTCTAGCAATGGGCCCTTCCCTCGCCGTAATTCTTGCAAAACCAATGGCTGAAAGAGTACGAGTTTTTCCTGAGACATGAAAAACCGATGGGAACGGAGATACAGCCAATGAATGACGAAAACGGTCTGTGCCCAAGTTGCAGCAGGAAAGTAACATATAGATCATGGGGGTTGATTTTGAGAGTTGCCGAAACAGGTGTTATTTAAAATGCGGAAAAATATCCGATGATGTATGCGGATGAAAATCAGAGATAGTATGGTATTGTGAAAACTGCTGTCGAGCTATAAACAAGGAGAAGGATAATCCACATGTAAAACTGTTCCTCAAGTATGTGGATGACATTGTTAGAACAGTTAAAAGTGAGCCGAGTTGTATTCTCAATGCCGCCAGTTCTCTTCGGCCAAATCTGCAGTTCACTCTAGAGGAAACTAATTCAGAGGGCAATTTGCCAACCTGGATTTGAACATAATTGTATCGTAGGATTGGTTTGTAACCTGCAATTGGTATCAAAAGTCAACAGATACTGGGACTATACTGAACTATAAAAACTGCGCCCCAACTCAGTATAAGCGTAGTGTTATCCAAGGCACTGTACATAGAGTGTTCAGGGGTACATCTCATTGGGAGCTATTTGATACGGCTATCAAAACTAATGGCGGACAAATCAGTACCCTGAAAATTGGTCCGCAAAGGTAGCAGCAGACGCCCTGGGCAAAATCATCGAGGGTAAAGGCAAGCTCCTGGATAAGGAGAAGAGTTCTTCAACTCAATCACCAAAAGATGTCAAGCCTCCAATGCTGATGGTGGAATATAGAGATAACCAAAACCAATATTTTGCAAGCAGTTTACGAAATTCAACCAAAATTCAACTGGTTTTCAGCACAAGAAAGCTAGAATCTTGTTTACCATCGCTGAAGTCAGCTTTTTTAATTGACCTCACGTCAGGAGTGGTTAATAAACTATCATGTAGTGGATGAACTTCCACCTATGTTGGACAAACTGTTCGACCTTTGACCACTAGAATTGAGGAACATAACAAAGCAGACTCACCAGTAGGCCTCCACCTTTAGCAATGCAGTCTTCAGGGAAATAGCGCAGATAATAGTTGGGAAACTATAGATAGGTCGAACAACCAAACAAAACTGTTAACACTAGAGGCAATAAATTTCAGGAAAGCAACCGGGCTTGAACACGCGCGTTGAGTGTAGGAGCAGGGAATTAACACTGAAATTTTAGTACCAAATATTTTTTATTGTTTATTTAAAACGTACATGTCTAAATCGAAATTATGACTCAGAAACTTCCAGACAAATTAATTAAAATTATTTTTCTGCCAGTCGGTCATATTTGGAAGTTTGACCTTGAGCAATGCTCAGTCTTGATTTTGGGGTGAAACGCAATTTTTCAAAAATTCGAATTGAGCATGTCATGCTCGAGTTTCTCGCGACAACTGAAAGCACAAGAAAATAACATCAGAAGAATCGAACTACAATCGCGGGAAAGTACTTCAAAATCTAGGAGTGTGAAATTGCTATTCGCAATTTCGCCGTATAAATCGAACCAGAGTAGAGCTGTCTCATCCTTAGAAAAAGAACAAGTCGTGACCAGGGAGCACGATACTATATCAATAGTATCGTTCGATACATCGATATATCGATACTCGATACCGATACTTTTTTGTCTCCGATACTTCGATACCGATACTCGATCTGGATTTATCGCAATTTTTGTTAGAAACGATACTTGAAATTTTAAATTCTAATATCTTGTCAGCTTTCGCTCGGTCGGTCATTATAATTTTCACCTTAAGTTCCTTAATTACACCTTTTCAGTTTTCACCTTAATTTCGGTCACCTTAATTTTTCGCGTTCACGGAGCGCTCTATCTTCTTTTGATTTCTTTGCTTGATTTTTTAGAAGGCAGTTTTAAACTAGCTTTTTTTGTTTTGGTGATAACTGTGTGGTAAATGACCGGCACAGCTGTTAGTATTCTTAAGTTTCTGATACACAGATCAGCTTCAGCTCCAAGAAACCCACTTGGAAAAGCGATAAAAAGCGTATGGGACATGGATTTCACCTAATATGATTGCAAAAGCACTGCTTTACGCAGACGGAGAATTTCATGATTACATCCGACACAAGATGGTGCCTAATATTGACGGCGCTGAGCATGGATATACCAACCCGGAATCCAGTTACAAGAGTTTCAAGGATCGCGAGCAGCAATCAACAGGATTTGATATTTTGAATGTCCTGGACGGCTGTCTCATCTAACGTAGACGCCGAGCGCCTGTTTTCTTGGGGTCGGCTATCAAAAAATTACCTTCAAAATCAGATGAGCCCGGCTACCCACTCGCGCAACGTATTTCTAAATAAATGTCAGCATTTGCTTTGAATTTATTGTGTTATAAATAAAAATTGTAACATTCGCCCGGAAGATACATATCGACGGATAAAAAAACTAAGTCTTAAGACGACTGGCTAACGTCTAAACAGAGCTTTGCATGCTTTTCACCGTCTCTACCAAGCCAGTACTTTTCGGTGGTCTTTCTAACATCGGGTCGACAAAAACGTTACTGTTCTCCGGCTTCGACCACAACGCTCAAATTAACTTAATTACATGCAAATAGTGAGCTCATGGCTGGGTCTCAGTATCCCCAGACCACGAGGTCACTCCTAAAAACAGGGTTACTACTTATTATATTACTATTGTTTTTGTTCAGTAGATAAAAATCATCATCTCCATCGAAGATGGATCAACCCTTTCCCCCAACTCCTAGCTTCTCATCCTTATCAAAATGAATCTAGATATTAATTAAATTCAAGTCAGGACATGACAGGAAGCTAAAAGTTTATGCAACAGGATAAAAGTTCTAGTTCCTTTACCCTTCCGGATTGACGAATCCGCTGAATCAAGCTCGTTAATCTTGATTTCCTCCTAATCCGGAAGGCTGTCTCTTACCCTTCACCGTTGTTCGCAACGGCCTTGCAACTATTGTAGCAGCACAATAGTTGCAACTCGGAACGTTCTCTGCAATCTGCTGCTGTTTTTCAATCACGATTGTCGTTGCTATCGTCAGCGCAACTAATGTTGTTGTTGTGTTTTCTCTCTCGTTTTTTGTTAAAATGGCCGTTTCAGCATTTCTCAGAAATGTGACGTCATCATTCGAATTTTTGAAATTTTAAAATACTAGAATATTCCAGCCCTCACCGTCTGGCCAAACGTTCCAATAACGCTCTTAGTTCTTAAAAACCACCAATCCGGAAGGCTTACTGCTAAAATTCCGAATTCTGCACAAATTGCATTTTGGCCATTCTGGTCGAATGTCACATACTCCCCGGACAGTCCGGTCAATGTCCTCATTGAATCGCGCAATGTTCATAAAATCGGCAGTGTCATCGAACAGAATTTACAAAATGCACGAAATTACTTTTATCCACGTCACATCGACTCACTGCAGAATATAAATGGCATCATACTACATCATTATAGCCTTCAAATTCTCTCATTAATCTGCACATTGAGGATACAACCTAAGATAAAACATATTTTCTGACTCCCAGTGTCAATGTCCCGATTAAAACTTTTTCTCTTAGATTTAAAAGGTGTTGGCTTGCAGGACAGTCCTGCCAACCAACAAGCTAAAATTATCCTACTATGCTTCTTCCCTTCGGAAATCTTGCTTGTTATTGTCCTGAATATTAAAACTAAGAAATTCTGTGGTTAGAAAGAACAATGAAACAATCTCCCTCTTCGAGAGATTACTCAAGCCTTCCACGTCACCACAAAATGATCAGTCTTCCTAAGTGATTAAAAACAATCATGCAGGCTGGAATATTTAAATATACTCTTCCCTCAAGCCTTTCTAAATATATAATAAGTGAGTGTCTCTAAAGCCACTTCTGCTAAAATCAAAATGCAAATTTACAAATGCAACAATTTCAAAACTCAACTAAATGTTTCAGTTTTCAATTACAACTTGGTTGCTTGGTTTCTCACTTGAGTTTTTCACACACATAAAACAATACTGAGTTTTAACTTTTCTTCATCACTCCTTTGTTCTCTTCTTTTTTCGTCGTTTAGAAGTTCTAAGACTTCTAAATTCTTCTAATTTTCTTTCTTGTTGCCTCTTGTTTTCTCGACCATTCATCAATGTTCCATTTCTTCCTCCTGTGATACTGACTCCGCACTTTCGGTTTCCGTGTCTTGTAGCACATCGTTGGCTATCCTGACGCTGTTGGAAGCCGTCCTCCAACACTTCTGCTCTTCTACCCTCTGTTTACAGCAAGGTAGGGGATCCACGTTGGATTCTCTGTTTCTGCAGAAACTGTTGTGGAGACACAACGTCACGTTTCTCTCCAAATCTTCTTTCAGCATCTCTGCCTTCTCATTTCCACCACGCTCACTCGTCCTGGAAATTCTTTTCACGGCGGTGGTCACTGCATTCCGATGAGTCACGAGAGCTCGCTTGAAAGCTCCTGCCCCAATGTCCAGCTGATATTCACTGTACACCCTGCCGTGCTTCGACATATGCTTTTTCGCATACTCGTACAACCATGCAGTCATGTTGGCTCTGAACCATGGCATCAATCGTTTTCTCGCCCATATCTTCTTCACTTCCATCGGAATGTTTAGAACTTTGCACATTGTCTCAAAAAGATCTAAATCTTTTAGACAATCTAATTTCCGCAATTGTTCTCTCGTCGGCGTCTCCTTCCTGATGCTGTCAGGCTTCTCGTATTCATTGGCACAGTGCAAACGGTCAGTACCGCGCAACTGAACTTCTGCCAGAGGGTAGTGAACAAACACACCATCATTGACTCCCACAGTGCTTCCTGCTCGTCTGATCCTCTGGAGATATCATTCGTCCCAACTAAGATCATCACATTGGGAATCTTCCCTGGATTCATCAGTTCCACCATCCGATATAATTGGGCTATTGTCTCGCCTCCAAAGGCCGTCACCGTGGTGACCCACGAGGTCCTCAAATTCGACAGCACTCTGACTAAACTGTCTCCCAATATCAGGTGAGATGTCCCGAGTGGTGGTTGCTGCAGGTTCACAGCCGGGCTCCAGGTAGCTCGATTGAAGCAGGCCCTCGGATCTGTCTCCGGAACTCCCGTGAAATTATACTTCAATTGATTATTCTTCTGCACGTCTATTATACGAGACACTTTCTTCGCTGGCATCTTTCGTACTTTCCTCTCTGGGATTCTCGAGCTCCCCATGAGTGGTGTCACATTACTTATCCCTTGTCTGATCACGGTCTGGGAGAGTTGTACTCTGCCCATATCGTCAATCGTTCCATAGGGTGCAGTCACCCCGGAACCTGGCGCATTCTTGTTAGCGACCAGTCGTCCAGCTGTCTCTATCAGCTTCCTCACTGTCTGCTCTACGACGGGATCACCCAAGGTGTCACTAGGATCCGGGATTGTTACTCGATTCGTCTCTGCCTCTGCTGGAAGCCGTGTCTCCGTTGTTTGACTCATTTCTCGAGGTGTCAAGAGCTCCATCGGGGCTGCCCACGAGGAATATCCCTTGCAGGTATCACTTTCTCCACGGCCGTTGTCAACGCCACCTGCTCCGTTCGCTCTTTGTATTCCTGCCTTAAGCGTTCGATCTCTTGACCCTGCTTTTGTTGCAGTCTTCAAACAACTTTCTCCACATGTCCCGATCTTCCTCCATCTGGAGCATGCTTCTGGTCATCTCGTCCAGCTCCTTCTTCGTACTTCTCAGCTGATCGTTCATCTCGTCCAGATCTTGTATGGTTTGGTTCGTCTGAACCTTCTGTGTTACTTTCGCCCTTTTTGGTGGCACAGCTCCTCTCAGTGGTGAACCAGACGAGGTCGCCTCGCTGTTCATCTCCTGATGCATTCTCGTCAACCCAGGTTTAGGCTTAGAGGGCATTGGCATCTCACCTGGTTGGTAAGTCCTAGAACTTCCCAACCCAGGCTCATTCGCCAAGTCACTCCCTGAGAGAGCCCCGTTTCTCCAACTCATCACTCTCATGTTTGGGCGGTCTAGTACTCCTCTTTCTCCATATGCTGCCATCAACAGGACTTCCGTGGGGCGGTCCCCACGGTTGTCGTGCCCCAAGATGTTGATCAGGGCGGTCAGCAACATGACCACCTCTGGGTCCTCCAGAGCGAAGTCTCGTTCGATCAGCCGACGATAGATCGCATCTACCATCGGTCCTACATATGCCTCTGCCAGGTCCATCAATTCATCCAGGTTGAAATTGTCCATACTGTTCTTTCCAAGTTTGATTTGATTCAATTTGATAATTTGACTCAAGTGAGTAATTTAAACGATCAATCAGGATCTAGAAAAGAAATCACGAATGTCACACTTGTCAGTTTTCTTAACATATATCGTTAAAATTTGCTTAAAGACAGTTCAGATAAAAAGATATTTATCCTAAAATTTATTAAAATCAATTGGTTTCTAAAATTTTGGAATTCGACCTAAAATTGGACAGTCCAAACTTTGGATCGATTCCCAAGATCGTCATTTAGTTGTTCATGGTCACTAACCCCTACTTACCCATGATCTTAATAACCTAACACATAACATAACATAACATAACATACATATCACACATTACATACAACTTAGTCTTTGGCCTAACACTCTCTCGCACATCACTCAGCCTATACTTAAGTAATATTTCTTGTGTAGATATACTTGTATGTTCGTATCAGAGAATATTACGTGTACAAGCGCGTACAATTCCCGAGGATGCAGTCTTCCTCTGTTTGGATCATACACTGGAAGCGAGAGCTCCTTCACGTCCATTTCTACCAGGAAGTCCCTCAGCTTCGTCAAAGACAAGACTAGGTTTTCTGGGTCCACGTGCTGCTTCTCCGTCGCCCTCGTTACCAAGAAGCATAAGTACTTTCCCGGTATCTGCGACACCGCCGGAGGTAAGGCTGCTACGCCCCCTATCCCTGGTCTTTGCTTCCAAAGGAATTCCACGTTTTTGTATTCTCTCTTAAAGTCTGCCGCTAACGCTGTCCTAAAACTCATGTCTGCGGTGATTGTTATCGCACATGTTCTGTTTGTGAGTATGAAATCACTGTCTGTTAGTATTATGTTACTTGAATATTCATTTGGTAAGTTAAAATATGACTCAACCACCCTGCCTATGTCAGGTTTCTTAGGTTCTTCGCCTGTTTCTGCTTCTAACTCTCCTGTTTCTCTTGCTATTCTCAATTTTTTTATTATCAGGTTTTCAGTGTGGGTAAGTCCTACCCCCACTCCCCGGACAAAAATATCCATCGGCGTCCCCGTCGATCGCATACCGGATATCAAGTCAAGGTTAGAAGCTGGAATGAGAAGTTGTCCTTCCTGGGCAGCCCAGGAAGGATCATCTCGTTCGGTCTTAATGTATTTCGCGCTTTCACGATCTACGTCTTGAATCGTAACGCTGGTCTTTTTAGGGTCTGATGTCATTTCGTTCAGCCACTCTAAGACACGCAGGTTCGTCAGGTCTTGTTCATTTGACTGCTGTTGCTCATCGTCGAATTCTACCTCGGGTTTCGACCAGTCGTCAACCCACTCATCGTTGTGATCATCGACTATGTCAATGTCTTGTGACACGGTTATTTCCTCTAAACCCACTACTTCCTCCACTATTTTCTTTAGATCTATCCTATCCACTACAAAGTCGTCACCGTAAGGATTGTATTTCTTTCTTGGTCTCGTCCCGTCCTTCTGACGAGTCCGCATCGTGAACGGAAGATCTGGTTCCAAGTTCTTGGGAACCTCTGTCTGTTCGGGATCCTGCCAATCCTCTTCTGCGTAGGGTAAGGTTTCATCGTCCGCTTCGATCTTTTCGTTTGGATCCAGGTCCAGCGGTGTATCCGTACCTTCCTCTACGATTTCGTTTCCATCGTTCTTCTCCCTGGTGCCTTTTTCATTGACCTCACAAGCAGGATCCATCATTAGATAATCCCCTTCTTCCATGTCTGCAGGTATACACCAGTCTTCTGTCGATGGATTGTGTGGCTTGATGTTTTCGTAGTGGGCGGCTCGGCCAGTACTCAGTCTATAAAAGTGTCCCTCTTGGTGCACCTCTGTAATCATGAAGGGTCCCCTCCATTTCTTTAGAAGCTTCTTTGTCCCTTTCGGTGGTATAACGTTCTGAAATACCCATACGTAGTCTCCCACCGAGTAAGCCTTTGCACCAGCTGCTTTCTTGTCGAATCTTTTCCTCTGCCTCGCCTGTGCCTGCTGAGTGTTTCGTCTACACAAATCGTTCAACTCCTGTTGGCGTTTGATCACATCCCTCACGTAGACCTGTGGGGACGTTTTCTTTCCCTCATATTCTGGGTAGAAGAATGTCAAGGGTAAAGACTTCTCGTGTCCCGTCAGCATCATGTGTGGACTAACTCCAGTGGTGGAGTGTTGCGTGCTATTATAAGCTCCCATCACCTGTGGAAGGTATCTGTCCCAATCGGTCATGTACCTGGAACAATATACCCTCAGCATCGACACTAACGTCCTATTCTGTCTTTCCACTAAGCCATTCGTCTGAGGGTGGTATGTCGTGGAGTGAGCCTGAGCGACTTGTGACCGTCTCATAAGCTCTTTCGTAAGCTCGCCTACGAAAGCCGTTCCATTGTCCGATTGAAACGTCATTGGACAACCATGTCTTGCTATCCACGTATTGATCAGGTGGTCGCATGTCTCTTCCGCCGAGGCAGTTATGCAGGGCACGGCCTCTGCATACTTCGTGAAGTGATCTATCATGACCAAGACTTGGTTATAACCGCTGTTTGTCATGCATATCTTCTGGTGATCTATCTGCACCACCTCGTGGAATTCAGACGACTCAATCGATTGTAAAGGAAATCGTAATTTCCTTGGATCCTTGACTTGTTGGCATGACAGGCACGCTGTTACCCATTTCTCACATGCCTTTTTCATTCCAGGCCACTCAAAGCGCTTCAGGATCCTCTGATACACTTTGTCGATCCCTTGATGGCCCATCTGATCATGCGACCTGAATAATAGTTCTGTCTGATAGAGTTGCGGCAACACTATCGCGTTATATTTGTATAAGACCTTGTCTTCTTCTCTTCTCTTGCAAGCCACGATCCCGTCCTTGTTCAGATATAATCTCCCCTCCTTCTGCATGAAGTATTGTCTCAGGATCCTATAGCTGTCTTCTTCTAGGTCACCTTTGTCAGGTGCACCGATTTCTATCCACCTTTTTAGGTTGCTTGTCATGCGATCATTTCTCTGCGCCCTTAGAAGGTCCGAGAGTCTGTATCTCGCCTTCAAGTACGTCTTCATGACCCTCATCTGACTATTCAGCTCGTTGGGCTGATGTGTGTCTTCTTCCATCTTAACGCACCAAATCTTCGCCAACGGTTGTGTTTCTTGCTGAAACGGTTGAAGATCAGTCCTGACTGCCTCTTTCTGCGGCAACAGGCTTATCGAGCGTTTCGATACCGCTATCGTTTCCAAGTCATCCGCTGCGTTGTCAAAGACTCTTTCGCTTGGTATTAGGTAGCGATCACTGTCAGGATCCTGGTACACCTCTCTGTCCAGGTCTCTCGCCCGAGTTTCCACTAGTAGCGTGTGTATCGCCAGTTCTGACAGTTCTGATCCCGAGGTCGAATTCCTGTCTGAATAGGTGTTTATTCCTGAGTTTCGGTAATCATCATTCGTCGAAGAGGTTGTGCTGGAGACTGCGCTCTCCTCCAGATCATGTCTGTGCTTTCTTCGCATCCATCTGAACTCCCCGGACAAAACCTTGTTCTCTAGGTCCTGTTTCTCATCAGGAATTTTCTCGTTTATCTCAGACTCCCCGGACAAATTTCCTGGTCCCGGGTGTTGATCTTGTGATCGCTGGTTCTTCTCATCATCCTTCTCCCCGGAAAATAGTCTTGCGGCAGATTTTGTTCTACAACTTCACCCTCTTTATCCCGGTCTACAAAGGTGACGGTTTTCTTTCGCTTGCTGCTCCCCTGTTCTTTCTGTCTGTAAGAAGTACTTGTTAAAATATCTTGGGGTATTGAGGATACTAGTTGCTGAACTATTGTCCTACAATCCCTTTCGTTCTCTTCTTGCTGTCGTCTGGACGGCATGATCTTCACCTCCTCACTGACTGTTAGCGATGCCACTGCTGCTGTCCACTCGGGGTTATCTCTGGTCACTTCTCTTTCTAACAATCCACCCAGCATCCGCATCACTTGGGGTGTGACTTGCACCGTTTTATCCAATAATGAGAGGCTGTTTATGTTCATGCGAGAGAGTTCTTGCTGGACCAGGTTCGAGCGCAGCAACAGATCCAAGGGGACCGGGTCCTCCTTTGACAGGATCTTTATCTCGGCTGCTCTCTCTACAGGTAACTCAGGGTGCCCTGGAATTGGATGTCCAGACTTATCCAACCATCTCGTTAAGGGAAGCGCTTCATAAGTTTCTTGGTCCAGAAACGAGAATCCCTCCTTTATTTCCGCCTGATTGGCCTGCTTCTGCTCCAATCTTTCATAGAACTCAGTTTTCTTACTGAGGCTGTCAGCATTCTGGTGTTTATCACGCATCCTATGTTCGATTATCATATGGTAGCCATCCAGTCTTACTATCCATCTACCAATATAACTCTGATCCATCGAGTAGGTCTTCAACCAGGATAACGCTCTGTTGTCCACGCGTAACTTGAAGGGAGCGCTCCCCAAGTATGCACGGTACTTCTCCACGAAGGTGACTACTGCAAACATTTCTGCTTTTGGTGCGCCATATTTCATCTCTGTGTCACTCAAGACTTTGCTGCCGTATGCAATGGGACGGACAACTGTTCTTCCGTTCCATTCTTGCTCTTGATGCAATATTCCTGAGATGGCCACCACCGATGCGTCTGTGTCAAGAACATACATGCCCTTTTCTGTAGGCATGCCCAGCACTGGCGCTTCGCACAGTTCCCGCTTTATGTTCTCGAAAGCAACTTGTGCCTCATCGTTCCATTCGAACTTCTTCCCTTTGTTGCGCATCAGCTTCTGCATCGGATACACCTTGTCCGCATATCCTTTAATGAATTCACGGTAGTAATTGGCAAACCCTAGGAAGCTCATGAGCTGTGTGTCCGTTCTTGGAGCTTTCCATGTCAACACTGCTTCTACTGCTTCCGGATCTGGCCTCACGCCATGCCTGTCCACCATTCTTCCCAGGTACTTGATCGAATCCCTAAGGATTTCACATTTCGATGGTTTGCATTTCAAGCCTGCTCTTTTCATACATCCGAAGACCTCATCGAGTCGATCAATGTGATCCTCCAGGGTTGGTGTCGCTATGACTACGTCATCCACGTAGCACATTAAGAGATTCCCGTACTTTTTGGTCACTCCTGTCAAAGCCTGAGCCATCAGCCTTTGAAAAACTGCTGTTGCATTGCACAAGCCGAAAGGCATCCTCTTCCACTGGTACAACCCCAATTCGCACGCGAATCCGGTTTTCTCTCTGTCCTTCTTTCGCAGAGGGACCTGCCAGAAGGCAGAACCTAAGTCCAATGTGGTGAAGAACTTGGCATCACCAAGTTTAGACAGGCTCTCATCTATTCGCGGTATCGGGTACGCATCTTTTATCGTTACCGCGTTCAAGTAACGAAAGTCGCAACAAAATCTAAGCTGCCCCCTTTCTTTTTCGCCATTACTACTCCGCAAGCCCATGGCGATTTCGAGGGTTCTATCATGTCGTATTCAAGCAACATTTCTATTTCCGCTCGGCACGCTTCCAATTTTTGTAGCGTCATTCGCCTTGCGCCTTCCCTATGGGGAACGGCGCCCTCTTCTAGTTCGATTTCGTGTTCGACGAAATTACAGCAACCGATGTCCGCCTTATGTTTTGAAAATACTTCGGCGTTCCGATTTAGGAGGTCCCGCAATTTTTCGAAATCTCCCTCACCTATTTTTCCTTTTAAATGTTCTATCTCTGGCAAAACCGGTTTGTCAGATTCTAGTTCGTATGGCGAGGGGCGTTCCGGAAAATTCGAGCAGCTTGATAAGCCGTCGTCCGTTTCGGATTTCATTGAAAACAATTTATGAATAGATTTTAATTCATTAATCCTCTTTAAAATTTTATCTTTATTGGCATGATAAGGACAATCTTTCACATTATGTTTCTTCAAGTTTTCTGTCTCCTCATAGTCGGTCCTCATCGGCAAAGCGTAGCCAAGCTTCTTTCCACGCTGGATTGAAACCGTGGTGTCCAGTGTGTTCAACAACACACTGACACACAGTCCGTTTCGCGTTACCGAGAAGCTCCGGCCTAAAATCACCGAACTCTGACTATTTGGATTCGGTACTAAGCAAACCTGTTTACTGTCACTTAACGAATTCAAATTTCTCATTCTAAAAATTGCTACCACAGCTTGTCCTGGTTGTAATTTTACTTTTCTATCCAAAAAAATTGGTACTTTGCTTTCGTCTGTTATTATCCTATTAATTGGTCTCTTAATTTACTTTCGGTCCGGGTTTCTAATCCGTATCAGACCGTTGTTCAAGTCAATCATCACGTCAAAATTCCTGACAAAGTCTCTGCCCAAGATGAATTGGTCGGCGTCGTCCAGATTCTCTACCACCAGGAAGCTCATCCAAAGATCTCGTCCTCCCATGTGAAGGACCGTTATTGGTGTTCTTCCGGCTACGTAGATAGCTCCTCGATTTGCGGCGGCCAGTCGGAGATTCGTAGGAATCAGATCTTCCCGCGTGAAGCCCATCTTTTCCCAGGTTTTTATCGGCATCACACTTACCACCGCTCCTGGTGAGTGTGATTGTACCAGTGTGATTTATCGGCATCACACTCACCACCGCTCCTGGTGAGTTTACCAGTCACAGTCCAGAAGCCCTGTGACTCCGATTTTTGTTCCGTTGGTGTCGAGCAGATGTGCTGTCACATCTTCTTCATATCCAATGTGTACTGCGTCTTGTTCCATCATGGCGTCATGGCCTATCCTACGGACCTTGAGTTCCTCTTCTCCCATATAGATCTGCCCTATTTGGTCATCATCTGTTATTACATAAGTCCTGGTGTAGATACTGATCCCATCCACGTTCAGCATCACTTGATACGGCCCATAGACTTCTAGGTAGTGTCCATGAAGTTTCTTCACGCGAGGGCCACCCGTCGTTAGTAGTGCTCGCACAGCTCTCGACTCAGTGCGTGGCTCCACCTGCCTCAGACAATCTGCATACGTGTCCAAATGCATTAAAGTGAACTCTGATGGTTCACTCAGATTTCTTATTACCTGGTGTCCAGCCACTGAGATTATCGACTGTATCTTCTTTCCTTGCGGCGCCATGCCGAACCTCTTACCGGAGATCACTTTAAGTTTCATATCTAAACTGCTTGGTGTTTTCGTCTCATCGACCTCCGTTGCTACGAAGGTATTCAATTGCTCCTGAAGCTTTTCATTTTCCAGTTCAAGTTTCACTTTTTGTTCGATCTCTTTCGTGACCAATTCCTGTTGTACTCTATTTAGCGCATCCCTTGCGGCTGCCTTATTATCGATCTTGAAGTCCTCAGCCGCAGTTGCTGGTTCCGGCTCATGTGTCTCCCCTGTTACCGCTTGCATTTTCTTTGCCGCCAGCTCTTGAGGTTTGTCCTTTCTGCGTGCCTCCGCTTCGCTCAAAAGTCGAGCCTTGCTGGCTTTCACTCCTGACAAAGCTTCTTCATGTCTTGGATGCTTGATGTCTGCCACTGCATCCCAGAATTGCGGACAATCTGATTTAAAATGACCTTCCAAGTTGCAAAAGAAACACCTCGGGCCGAATTTCGCAATTACTCCCCTCATGAAATCCTCATGGTCCAACTCTGACGCATCTTCGTCCTCGATGCTAAAGCCTATTGCTTTCATGCCTTGTTTGTAAGCTGGGCATGCTGACACATGATGGTCTGTCGAACTACAATTAGCACAAGAGCGTCTCTTGTCCATATCATCCCTCGGTTTGTACCAATTGTTCCCTTGGTTTGCTGGTCCGTTGTTAAAATTGCCATAATTGTTCTTGTAATATCCAGATCTCGAAGGAGGTTTCAACAATAGATACTCTTTTGATTTGAGCCTCAACTCCTCCGGTGTTGGCGCATTAGTTGATAGTGGTGTGTAATGCGTTGCTAGCATCGTACGAAGTTCATCATTTTTCACACCATCGACGAATTTTGAGGCTACGGCCAGGTTCATCCTTCGGTTTGACTCATCCGGTTGGCTGCGTCTTCTCAGCATTTCCAAATCATCGAGAAACTTGTCTATGGTTTCATCCTCCCGTTGCCTCCGTTTCTCGAAGCGCATCATCGCCTGGTGCCCCTGCACCCCTGATCCGAAACGGTTTAACAAGATTTCGAAGATTTTCTCTGCAGTGTCACGTTGATACTGTTTTTTGGCCATGACACAGTTCAGGGCTGTCCCTTCTAAGTTGCTGGTGAGCGCTCTGCATTCCTGTCTCTCAGACAAGTCCTCTTCCTCGAAATGCAGCTTCATTACCTCTATCCAGGTATCAATACAGCCATCAGATTCGTCTTTGTAGCATCTTGGCTTCTTAAAGACTCTTCTGGACTTCTCACTGCGTTCATTGGTTTTAGATAACCTCGTCAGGAATGTCTCCAGAGACCTGTTCAGGGGTTCAAATGCCGTGGCCATTGCAGTAGCATCCCTTGAGTGTCCCGTTTGAGTGTCCTCACACCTCGTCGAAGGCTCTGTGTGCGGTGCATCCCTGCAATCCGAATCACCGTGAGCACTTCCCGCTTGGCCCACATGACTCCTCCTCGGGCTTGCATGCCCCCTGTTGCCGGAATCACTTCTCCCAGTCGCATGTGTGCCTTGCGTTGGTCGTTCGTTAGAGGTTTGTTTGTTCCCCGTTGAACTTGCTCTATTGTTCGGGCCCCATGCTCCATTATCCCTTGTGGCATAGCCTGATGAACTGCCCCTGCCTCTAGTGGATCCATACGTCTTCCTCTTTTGATGTTCATTGAAGTTCACCTTCGGTTCCCTGCTGGGACCTCCCGAATTCGGTTCTCCTTCTTTTGGTCCACTCTTGCTGCTTAGTAGCCCGTCCAACCTATCCATGATAGCCTGAGTTCGCCTCTCCATCATCGCATCTATCTTTGTGTCAAGAGTCCCAAGAGATTGCTCTTGCTGAATTCTTAACTTCTCCATGTCGGCTCTTAAGCGTAACTCCCTCTGTTCCGCCTCTCTTGTCATTCGCGACAAGTTCCTCGTCATGTGTTCATCCGTTCTCTCTTTCAAGCGTTTTTCGCTCCTGTCAACTTCTTGTCTGTTGCGGTTTATTTATTCCCGCAGCCTTTCCCTCTCAATGTGAACTGCTCTTTCTAGTTCACTCATCCTTATTGACATTTGCTCGTTTTGTTCTCCTAAACTGTCCACTATGTTGTTTAAGGCTTCCTCTAGTGCTGCCCCGTTATCCACGAGTGGCGTTACTAGTGGTGGTGTAACCCTGTCGGTCCCAGGTAACTTCGTGCTTGTCGAGATCCGGGCCCTGACTCTCTGCTTCAACGTCTTTTCTTTATTTATTTCAGGATCAATTAACGCGTTGCCGAGCCCTCTGGTTTTATTCTCACCAGGTTGTGGCTCCGAACTTGCTCTAATCGCGAAGTCTTTTGACTGGCCTGGTGTGTTTGCCTCTTTGCTTATCGTTGTCACTACACCAAATTTGTCCATGGTTCCAGTCTCTCTTCCGACGTGTGTCTCAATCTCCTGGATCGAACTATTGAGGCTGACTTGAGATCCAAATTCCCCTTGCTCCTCTTCATCCTCTTCCTTCTGGGTTTCAACTTCGTTCACCGCACCTCCTCCCATGGTGAATGGAAAGATGTTTCCGAAGGTGTTCTTCATTCTTTCTGAGAACGATGATGACGTTGTTTGTTTCCCAGTTCCGCCTGCCATCATAGTGTTGTCTGTCGGAGATCTTCTCGTTGCCGCTACTTCAGTTGAGATGTCGGACAGTTCCGACATCTCTTCCCGATCCAATGTCCCGGTGGAAGTGGCAAAATCATGGCCTTGTTCTACCGGGGTAGATTCACTCGCCAGCCTTCTGCCTCTTCCTTCCAGTCCATTTACTTCCTGGTTGTCATTCATGGTCTGGTCCGTATTGACCTCCACTTCTAACAGTTCTCTTCGCTCTTCTGAGGTCTTCTGACTTCTCGTTTCAACCATTCTGCCTGAAACCGTCCCCCTTTTGTCAGACCGGGATCGCTTGATCCAATCCACAAAAGGATCGGTCATCGTTTTTCTTTGTTTCTCAGGTATGAATTTCCTAGAGCTATTACCTCGTTTTGGTATCCTTGACTTGTCTAGACTCATTCTCTATTTGTCACTTTCCAATGCCTACTCTTGACTCAATTGCTAGAGACCTTATAGTTTTATTAACAATAATAATGACCCAACACAATTAATTTCACCAGATTCTATTAAATAGTGACTACGAATCCCTGTATGTTGTCAGAGTACAGTTTGTATAAAATTTATTCACACTAACCGATTATCGGTCCAAAGATCTGGAAACTAGCATAATATGATGTTATCAGTCAATTTAAAAGATAGTGTATTCACTACCCAATCAAGCACAGTTTACGTTGATTTAAAATCAAAAACAAAAATATATATTGACACAATATGAATGTATATATAAAAAAACGTATGTGTCTTGTATTCTTAGTCGGTCGCAGTACAATAGTCAAACCTGTCTTTTAAAGAAAAAGCTTTTCCTGCTTGGTGCTGCACCAAACAGACAAAACTTTGAAGGCAGTAATTTTCTCAAGTGGGCGTCTATTGCACCCACCGAGTACTGTGTTACCTATCTGCCTTCGGACTGCCCGAGCTAGACCTACTAAAATCCTCAGGGCAGTCGCTTTTCCCAAAAACGTATTATGTTTCAATCCACACCAATGAGTCACGCTCTTTTTAATTTAGACTTAGTGTCGCGAATATCCGAGTTCGGACCTGTTTTGTATTAGTCTGGTTCTTTTTGAAAGGCAAGTTACCAGTGCAGTCACTGATACCTAGCCTGTGTATTAATAACCTAATACTTCTCGCTTTTTAGTCTTTCTTTCGTTTACCTAAGTCCTTAATAAAATAATACCCCTCCGGATTGGCACAAATAGGACCCTTCCGGATTGATAGAATCTAGACCCCTCCGGATTTGGACCCCTCTGAGTTGGTTGATACAAGACCCCTCCGGATTCGGACCCCTCCTAACTTGAAAAATCTTTGACCCCTTCGGATTGGGAGCCCTCCGGTTTTGTAAAAGTGGCTTTTCGGAGATTTCCTTTTTTCAACCTATACCCCTCCGGATACGTTCTCCGATGCAATTATGCTCTTTCAATTAACTGGGAAGGGTATGTACTACCTTCCTAGACCCTTCCGGATTGAAGTTAAGCCTCTTATTTGACAATTCACGCTAACGGTGAAGGGTCTTATCGCTGGCCCTACTTCGGCTCGATTAAGCTTTTGCTGTGCCTTTAGCCCTCCCTTTTGGCCTAGAACGGCCTAAAGTTACTTTATTCAACCGCTATTACCTTTTGGTAGGGGTCTAAGGGTTTTTCAGAAAAATTTGTAAAACGTGAAGGGTGTACCCCTCCGGATTTGTGTAATTTGCTAAAAACAATCTCAAAAAATTTTCTCGCTGGCTTTTTCGAGTAATTCTCTTTCCTACTAGTAAGTTCAGCTAATTTCTGATCTAATGGTACCAATATTAACCGGATCTGTCCAGCTGTCGAAAAGTTATTAGCCAAAACGTCTTTCTTGCAAACTCAAAAAATTTCTCATTTATAGGTTCCACCTAACTTTTTCCGCAATTCTGGTCCTTCCGACCTAAAAATTATTGATCCGAGCTCAGAAGGCCTATACTCTTCTAGTTCAATTCAAAAGACCCGATCTAAAACGCTTTGGCAGAAAAAATTTGCGAAAAACTATGCTACCTGGACCCCTCCGGATTGATGAATCCACCAAATCAAACACGTTATGTTCGATTTCTCTGTAACCCGGAAGGCTTTCGGGTAGCGGGTTTTAAAACTCGTAGATTCACTAGTGGACGTTGTCCGAACAACTAATTTTACTGTCGTAACTCAAAAATTTCAAAAAATTTTCTAAATTTATAGTGTTCCGTTTTCTCAAAAATCACGAAAATTCGGTTTTTGGTTCCAAAATAGTTCCAACCACTTTCGAACTAAACTTAACCGGTTCTATCTATTATGGTAGTGCAGTTACGTTGTAACACACTAACTTAGCGCTTTTTTACGTTTCAAAAAATATCGATATCTCAAAAATCGCGACTTGTGGGGGGATCAAAATATCGCTATTTTGACCCTAAAAACCGGTCTGTTTTCGTTGTTTTTCACTGAAAAACGATATAAGACTAATAATATAGGCTATATAAATAATAATATTAGTAATAATATACCCCTCCGGGTTTCCTCAATATCCGAATTAAGGTGCTTAACTCGGATATTCGCAGTTCGGTGAAGGGTCACTACAGTGCAGCACTGTCGAGCCCCCCACAGATTACTATCTTACTTTTTGTACCAAAAGGGCTACAAAACTTGTTAACGATACCCAACAGTCGATTGTTGTTGTCGTTGAGCCCCTTCTTGTTGCTCCTTGTACTGCTTGCCGGATCGGTCTTCACCCAAGACCCTTCCGAATTGAGCGCAAATCAGCTGACCCTTCCGGATTGAGCGCAATTTATCATTAACGTGCTTAAATGCTCAAATAACCCTACAGTACAAGCCTCACAAACGGGCTACAAAACTGATCGTAACGATCCTGACTGATATAAATGCCTGTAACAACAATATATCTATCAACAACAAACGGGGGTTCGGATCACATCTTGTCTGGGGGGATGATTTCTACTGATTTTTTACTTTTTTACTGTTTTTGGTTTTTTCGGCAATTTTTTATGTTTTTTGTTTTTCTTGGGTACTATACTACTTTTTGTTTGGTTTTACTTATATCTTTAAGTGATTTTGGTCACAAACCACTCAGGGGATGAGGGAATGGCCGATCCCCCCACCCTTCCTGGTTCGTGAATTTTCGGTCTTAACTAAGTTAAAAAGCTATTCACGGTAATCCGGAGGGCTTCCGCGCTCCGAACTACCCCTCCGCCCCCGGCGGTTTAGGCCTAATAAGGGCGTTAGTGTGAGCATCCGCTCGGCGCGGAGTGCTCGTTAACGGTTCTGCCGGTCATGATGTTAAAAAGAATAACACCCAGAAGCGCCATAAAAACATGTATGTAACATTCGCCCGGAAGATACATATCGACGGATAACAAAACTAAGTCTTAAGACGACTGGCTAACGTCTAAACAGAGCTTTGCATGCTTTTCACCGTCTCTACCAAGCCAGTACTTTTCGGTGGTCTTTCTAACATCGGGTCGACAAAAACGTTACTGTTCTCCGGCTTCGACCAGAACGCTCAAGTTAACTTAATTACATGCAAATAGTGAGCTCACGGCTGGGTCTCAGTATCCCCAGACCACGAGGTCACTCCTAAAAACAGGGTTACTACTTATTATATTACTATTGTTTTTGTTCAGTAGATAAAAATCATCATCTCCATCGAAGATGGATCAACCCTTTCCCCCAACTCCTAGCTTCTCATCCTTATCAAAATGAATCTAGATATTAATTAAATTCAAGTCAGGACATGACAGGAAGCTAAAAGTTTATGCAACAGGATAAAAGTTCTAGTTCCTTTACCCTTCCGGATTGACGAATCCGCTGAATCAAGCTCATTAATCTTGATTTCCTCCTAATCCGGAAGGCTGTCTCTTACCCTTCACCGTTGTTCGCAACGGCCTTGCAACTATTGTAGCAGCACAATAGTTGCAACTCGGAACGTTCTCTGCAATCTGCTGCTGTTTTTCAATCACGATTGTCGTTGCTATCGTCAGCGCAACTAATGTTGTTGTTGTGTTTTCTCTCTCGTTTTTTGTTAAAATGGCCGTTTCAGCATTTCTCAGAAATGTGACGTCATCATTCGAATTTTTGAAATTTTAAAATACTAGAATATTCCAGCCCTCACCGTCTGGCCAAACGTTCCAATAACGCTCTTAGTTCTTAAAAACCACCAATCCGGAAGGCTTACTGCTAAAATTCCGAATTCTGCACAAATTGCATTTTGGCCATTCTGGTCGAATGTCACAAATGTTCGACAAAAGGTTTTTTATTTGTTGTTGTTGTTGTTGTTGGGGATTCACAGCACTGCTGTTGGGATTCTTGGTCCCGGCGTCTTCTCTAAAACAATGTCCACTTGTTTCTGCACGTGATACAATCACAGAATAATTGCCACGTGCACGTTGTCATTTCTGAAAATCTCTCGTTTACAAATTTCCACATCGTGTTTAAAATTCTCGTCTTGAGGCCGATTCGTTTATCAAAATGAATATATGGTTCTAATCGATTTACCGATTATGGTTTCTCGCTTTTTCCGTTCTCACTTTTCGCATCTCAAAAATTTCTGTATTTCTAGCCCGTGTGGTTCGCCTGTTTAACACTATTTCATTTCGTTCATTAGAATCAAGACTGGCAAGAAGTAAGATGTTATTTAGCTGGATGAACATGGGCAGGGGTAAAATGTTTAGCAAGCGTAGTTCGTTGATGTACACTCCCGTTTTATTTCCAGTGATCCAACGGATTACTTTCTTTTGAAATCGCTCCAACTGCAATTGATCCCCCCTCGATATATGTGTACATGAGAGTCCGTATAATAACACTGGGAGTATTAGTGACTTATACAGACCTAACTTTACAAACGTATTTATCTTTGCTGATAGGTTTCTTCTCAGGAGGTACAGTACTTGGTTTGCCTTCTTTAATCTTGTTTCAAAGTGTACCTTCCAACTTAAATCGCCCGTGTACCTTCCAACTTTCTGAGTCTATTTAAAGATACAATACAAAACGATACTTTTCCCGATACTCAAAAGCTATTTTCAGAAAAAATGATACCGATACCACTTAAGCAGTAAAAACGATACCGATACCGATATTTCAAATTAGATGCCCGATACGATGTCGGTATCGAAGTCGCTGGTCGTGACGAGAAGAAACAGAGAAGATCGAGTGGACCAGAGTGAACCTTCGGTGGAAAGGTGGACAGCTGAAGCTGCCCAATAGTCCAAACAGAACACTTGTGTCTTGATTCAAAGCTTATTCACTTCAAACTTCTTGAGTTAAACTTGATTACCGAATTAACTCTAGAGTTGCTTATTAATTTAGTTACTCGATTCTAGAAGTCGTGTCAGTATGTAAGTAACCAATTTAAATACTTGAGTGTGTTTTGACCTAAGCATGGGGGCGTTCTTATTTCTGGATTCGGGGGTATTTTAGTAGAAACCTTTAAGCCGTAACGCGGACTGTAGTCTCATGTCGCAAGTGAACCGAATTGGCTCCGAACGTTTGAGGTAGAAAAACACAAGAGATAGTGTCCCTGACTCTTGAGCCAATGGTTATAGGGCCTATTTTTCTTTAACCTCATATGTGACTTAGGTAGGCGACTGTTACATTTAATTTATTTTAGAGGTTAAAAGTATTATAATCTAAATAGTAATTTTAGAAGTCAAATGTGATTGGCTAATTTCTTACATGTTGGTTTAGAACCAAAAATGTATGTAAATTATTGTAAATAACATTTGTAAATTGATGTTTAATTGACATTTAGATTAGTTTATTGGAAAAATCCTGATGATGCACATAATTGCGAAAACGTGTGAAATTTTCTTTTTTATCAAAATCTCTGCAGCTGGTGTACTTATCTGATAGACCCGTAGCCTCATCAGGCTAATCTTTTTGATTTTCTTTCAACTCCGGTTTGTTGTGCGCAGGTGTTACAATTCGGTTACAATGATAACTTTGGACCTTATTTACAAAAAAAAAGCTAACAGAAGAAAAAAAATTCTTTTTTCAGACACTTAAGTTTAATTAGCCTGTTTTTGTGATCTCGAAAATAGCTGGTTGATGGGCAGATTATTCACAAATAAATTAATTGCAATATGAGTTTTCAGGTATTATACGATCTTTGACTGAGCGGAAGCATAATGTCACATTGCTTACAACAAATATGTGCTCCGAACTGGTTGAACAGTTTGCACCTAATGTGGCGGCTCTTCACGAACTTCAAGTCATCCCGGAACACGATTTCTCAACGAATGTCGTAGCACAGTTCTGGAAGATACACTACATTATGCATGCAAACGGAACCGTTCTTTTGTACCACGCCGTCGATGATTTTCTGAAATCGTCGGAAGTCGTTTTCGATGGTATGTTCATTGATTTGGTCGCAAATGGAGCAGCCATAGCGGCCAAAAAACATAAAATTCCTGTTGTCACTCAGTTCATGGGGCCGATCATGGAACCCTACTCAGAGAAGCCTCTTTATTTCGATAGGCACGAAATCCCCACCGAGACACCGTGGGTGCGTAGTTTTCAAACTGATTATATTAAAAATTGTTAAGATAGGCTAATAGGAAGAAGTTATGAAACTTAATTGTTTTGTTCAGGAGAAACCGAGTCTGCTTATGGCATTGATGAGTGCTTTCTTTAGCGGTGTTTATGATCTTGCAATTTCGTACCCCATCTACCGGTCAGTCAATCTAATACACGCGGAAAATGGTTGGGATAAGGTTGACTACAATAATGGACTGTGGCCTTTCAGTTACACTCAACAGTTCTCCATGTACATAGCTCACGGTGCTCAACCAATTATTCATCCGAATGGATTCAAAATGGAAAACGTGATTTCAATTGGTAAGGAAGTTTTTTAGTTGCCTCGCAAAGTTAGAAGAAACTCGAAGAATTTATGTGAAGAAATTATGTGAGTTTTCAAGCTACACGGCGTGGTGGTTTTTCAAGCTAAATTTTTTTTACCTTGAAAATAGCTTGTACATGGTCAAAAAATGGTGGTCATCTGACTTCGTCAGCGAACAGATAGTTTTTGAGCTTGACTGCATTTTAAATGCCCGTTCAATGCGATTTTTTTATGTTACGTGTAAATTTATCAACTCCGTCAATATACCAGTTTTTTCTTTTTAAGGAGTCGAAGAACGTATTTCAGTTTTTTGTATAGGTCGTGATGGTTTTTTTCTTTTTTTTTCAGGCTCAAATATACTTTTCCGCGATTTGACTATTGATTTCTTTTAATGTTCAGTTCAATTATTTTGTTAAAAGCAAGGAAAAATCCACTATCGAACTGCTAAAGTGTAAATATCACGAAAAACCTGATCCACTTCTAGTTTCGAAAGTGGAATTTAATTTTCAGATTTCCCATCGAAATAAAAATTGTTTTTTTGATCCAGTTTTCTAAAATTGGGTTTATTTGATCAAAATAGTTCCATTCATGAATTGCTCTAGTAATTCAAAAAGCTTTAAGGGCATCTATTTTTTCTTCGAAAATCTAAAGTTGAGATTTTCAAGGTAAAAAAAAATATATTTTTTTGCTTACTTGCGTTCATTGACTCTTTTCTACCTGTACGTTGACTATATATATATTTTTTCGGCTTAAAAGGTTTTGACTTGTAATATATCGGCTTAGAGGCTTCTTTTTCAGTCGTTTGAAGAACTAAATTGTTTCATCTAAATGCGTTGATGGGGATTCGGCGCAACGTGTCTGCTCAAGAATTGTCGGTTTTGTTACCGCCTTATAAGTTCGTTTCGATGTTTATGAAACAATTAAATGTCTTACTGTTTAGCATATTTTCTTGAAAAGATTTTTTATACAAGTCGCAATCAAGACAAATGTAAGAAAAGTTTGGTTAGATCGTATTTCAGTTTTTGTATAGGTCGTGATGGTTTTTTTTCTTTTTTTTTTCAGGCTCAAATATACTTTTCCGCGATTTGACTATTGATTTCTTTTAATGTTTAGTTCAATTATTTTGTTAAAAGGAAGGAAAAATCCACTATCGAACAGCAAAAGTGTAAATATCACGAAAAACCTGATCCACTTCTAGTTTCGAAAGTGGAATTTAATTTTCAGATTTCCCATCGAAATAAAAATTGTTTTATTGATCCAGTTTTCTAAAATTGGGTTTATTTGATCAAAATAGTTCCATTCATGAATTGCTCTAGTTATTCAAAAAGCTTTAAGGGCATCTATTTTTTCTTCGAAAATCTAAAGTTGAGATTTTCAAGGTAAAAAAAAATATTTTTTTTTTGTTTACTTGCGTTCATTGACTCTTTTCTACCTGTACGTTGACTATATATATATTTTTTCGGCTTAAAAGGTTTTGACTTGTAATATATCGGCTTAGAGGCTTCTTTTTCAGTCGTTTGAAGAACTAAATTGTTTCATCTAAATGCGTTGATGGGGAATCGGCGCAACGTGTCTGCTCAAGAATTGTCGGTTTTGTTACCGCCTTATAAGTTCGTTTCGATGTTTATGAAACAATTAAATGTCTTACTGTTTGGCATATTTTCTTGGAAAGATTTTTTATACAAGTCGCAATCAAGACAAATGTAGGAAAAGTTTTGTTAGATTGATTTTTCGATATTTTTTGAAAAATATTGAGTTTTTCTTCGGCCTCTTCTGCTATCTTGCCTTGAATTTCTACGGCCTCATATCTGTCGGTTACCTTGTCATTTTATGTTCGTGTTGTATTCGAAAAGTGAGCAGCTTCGTTTAGCCACTGTTTGTAAAATTTCTGCAGGTAATTCATTTCCAAGATTTCGGATTTTGCAATTTTCCGATTTTTTTGAAATGTTTTGAAGTTTTTCGATTTCGTGGTTCATGTGCGAGTAGTGAAAGTCATTCTCTTTTTTATCACAGGTGGTGAGCAGTTTTGCTTCGCCACTGAATTAAAGCTTTTTTGGTCGTGATTCTAGTTCCAATGAGTAATTATAATGAAAATTTCACTTTCGAAAAAAACTGGAGAAAAAAATTAAGAACATTAAAAAACTGGAGAAAAAAATTAAGAACATTACATTTTTTCAATGGTAAAAACAGCGTCTGCGGCATACTGAGGAATGTGCGCTGCGACCGCCTTCTCTGGGCTAAATATTGATTTTTGGCCTTATATTGGGGACTAAGAGGGTTACCTTTTAAATAATAAAGTCTAACATAAAAATAGTTGGAATTTTGTAATAAGTGGTTTTAAAGATTAAATTCACCTTGGTATTGTATCGCTAAAAAGCTCCCAAATGTTACGGTTTATATTTTGAATTAAAAGTCACCGACCTAATTTTGAAAACTTTGAATGATTTGTCTATGTTGGAGCGAAGTTGCAGTAAAATCTAATTAAGATCTCAAATGAATTCATGGAATTGACAAAATTATCTTCGCGTGTATTTAGTTTTTGCTCTGCTGGAAAACTTTTTTTTACTCCTAGAAAACTAGTTTTTGAAGGTTCCTTTGCGCTTCCTTGGAATTGCAAGGATCTATTTACAGTTTCTATTCATTTTTCGTAGAGGGGTCAGAAGTGGTAGCATATTAAAGCATAGTGTATCATAGCAGGAAACTATTCGATTTTCGCAATTTCTTTTGTGGATTTCTTCTTCAATCAGGTTTGAACATTCTGGGCTACTTGCTCAGCAGTCGGTTATTCTTGTTTTTCTTTAATTTTGGATGCTGTTGTTTCTAATGGCTTCTGTATTTTAGGCTTTGTTCCTGACAAGTTGATGTACTCGGAGTTGACTCGGGAGCTGACTGATTTTATAGAACAGGCCGATGGGCCAGTTATTTTCATCAGCATGGGCACAGTATTTATGAAGAATGCAGACGAATTGATAAAGTTCTACGAACAGCTGAAGAATCAACGGAACTTTTATTTTATTTGGGCTGTAAAGACAGCGATGATTGAAGACCTCGGAATAACGACAGAACGTTAGAATGGTTTCAGTTTTTTGTGTTATTGAGCGCAAATATTGCAGATAAATTTTTACCGGGTTGCTGGGCATTAAATGATAGATTACTTTTAAATTTCGAAGTTTTTTCAGTTCATGGTAAAATTTCTGCTTAATTGTGTTAGAACACCCTGACCGTATTCAAAATTGTTTTTTTTTGCCGCTAAAATTTATAACTGTTTAGCCGTCAGCAGTGAGCGTCTGTTTGTTGGGCGATATCTTCCACAGGGGAAGATTCTGCAACACTCCAAGGTGAAGCTGTTTGTCACCCACTGTGGCTCTAATTCAGTTCAAGATAGTGTCTATGCCATGAAGCCCATGATCACTCATCCCGGTTTCGGAGACCAGGTGTACCTTTCTAACATCATTCTGAAGTACGGACTGGGAAAATACATGGTCAATTTTGACTATGGAAATATGGAGTCACTCATTATTGAGTTATTGGAGGACAGTAAATACACGCAAATGAAAGAAAAGTTGAGAGTGTACAGAGACAACCAGATTGCGTTGGGTGGCTTTACGAAAGGCGCAGAGGTTATCGAAGATGTCATAAGTGGAAGATTGAAAATAAACACCAATGTAAAACCTGAACAGTTATTTGGCATTCATCTGTTTGGAATTCGAGCGACTGTATTTGGCGTTCTTGCTGTTGTTCTCGGATTTTTTTGCTTGGGAGTGATTGCAGCTCTGAAATTATCAAAGTTTATGGTGAAGACTTTCTCAGGGAACAGAAAACCTCACAGCAAACAAGCCAAAAAAGACTAACTTTTATTATTTGAAAACTTCGTGATCATTGTTTGGAAGAAACTAAATAAATGCATCTACTATTCTATCAAGTTGGGTCAATCAGAAACAGCCGCTTTTTTCAAGAAAAGGCGGTTAGTTCGTTGAACTCGAATGAATCATTCCAAGTTTACATTAATCCTTTATGATATAGTTCGTTCGTTGAACTCGAATGAATCATTTATCGAGTTTATATTCAAAATTTACATTAATCGAGTTTACATTCAAAGCTTACATTAATCCTTTATCGTACAAATATTTTATGTTTGAAGTATTAAGTCTTTATTGCTCCTCTTTACACCAGCGAATCCAGTTTTTTTTTCTAGCACAACTTCAACTCGTGCTCATTTGCTCCATTGCAATCTAAAAAATGAAGATGTAATATTACAAAAAATGCCTCGCAAATTCACATGTTTGAAACCTCAGGAGAAATTTTGCGTGTCACGTGTGATTCACATGCTTACACAAGCGAAGCTTAGTCTATTATTACGTATATTTTTTCGAACCTTAGTCTCAATTAAAAAAGCTCATGTAGTGGCGCTTTTGGTATACTTCAATTTCATCATATTTAGGTCTATTTAAGCATTGGCAATTTAAAAGCATATGGTGTTGCTTTAATTTTGGCTAGTGTTAGGTCCTGTTTAAAAATCAGGTATTATGAAAATGCATGGGATTTATTGTTTTTTTTTTGCAGTTGTTTTTTGCGAGACTTTGGAAAATTTTAAATTTTTTGCTTTTCCGCTGGCTTTTTATCCTAGGGCCTTCGAAAGTTTAACTGGGGGGATTTTTGACCTATTTATTTCATTTTCTCAAATATGCACAAATCTGAGATCAAAAGAAAAAATCAAAAGAACAAAGCATGAGAATCTTGCCTTCTCCAGCGGTTATTCCTAAATTTGTAGAAAACAGTTATGGCCTCAAACTAGCCCATTTTTCGACTTTTTGTTTAATTTTTCTCAAAAACTACCATACCAAATTGGAGATTAAGGGTGTAAGCGAAAGCAAAAAACCAGTTATGTGAATCTTCCCTGCGAAACTTCGTTTTTTTTTCTTAAAAAACTGACCTGCTGTTCTGAGGTTGATAGTTCACTCAAACTAACATGGTGCTTAGATTTTCCCTGCGTAATCTGTTTCTCCCCATTTTTTGTAGAAAAGCTTTCTGGAAAATCCATTTTTTTTTTGCCGTTTCTAAAAACTTTTATCATTAATCTCGAAAAATACTAGCTAAATCTGATATTATGGGTTCAATCTAAAAATCTGGCAGTGGAGTTTTCCTTGCATAAGAGGCTGTTCTCATGCTTAAGTTGAGAAAACTTTATGGAAAAGTCAATTTTTATTTTTTTGATCGTTTCTTGGAATCTTTTTCACTTTTCCGAAACTACCCAGCCAAATCTGAGATTAAGAAGTCAATTGAAAGAGCCAGTAGTAGTTTTCTCCTCCAAATAAGCGCCTTAACTCCTGCTTAAGCAGTGAAATTACCATGTTTTTTTTCTGTAATATCATTTTTTTTGAAATTAACATATCAGTAGAATATGTTTTTTTAAAAATGTTAAAACAGGTACATCGAGCATTAGCTCGGTCACTAGCTTACTTCCAAGTGACCGTGGCGCAGATGTAAGACGGAGTGACACTCCTAATTATCAGGTCAGAGATTCAAATCCAGAACATTGAACTACCTTTTTTGCTCAAAATTTGCTGCTTTTTTGGTGGCTAGTGTTAGTAAAATTGGATGCGGTTTTGGAAAAGATGTAGAACTTGAAACTCCTTATCTCAAAACTGATATTCAAAATTTTTTGTCAAGGTGTTTTTCAGTTTTTTATTTTTTCCTTATTTCACTGTGTTTTGTTAGCTTGCTAAGTGCTTTTTTTGCATTTTCATTACCTGTGTTTGCAAAGCGCAGCTTCGCCTCTGGCATTACCTAAGCAAAGCGTAGTCTATTATTACGAAGATTTTTTTAAAACTAAGTTGAAAAAGAGTGCTCATTTGGGGTCACGTTTGTTATATTTCTTTCTAATGGTATTTTAGCCGATTTAAGCATAGACTATTTAATTGCAGTTGTTGTTGCTTTTTGGCTAGTGGTAGATCGTATTTTAAAAAATGAAAATGTAGGGATATGTTGTTTTTTATTTTTTTTTGCGATGTTTTTGAAAATTTTTAAAATTTTTGCTGAAATTGGTAGCCATGGTAAAAACTGCTGCTTCTCTCTGTGCCTGCGTTATTTGCTAGTCTGTTTTGATTTTACTCCAAGTTAAACAGCCTTTGAAAGTTTCAGGAGGGGATTTTTGACCTATTGGCTTTAATTTTGTTTTTTTTTCTCAAAAATAAAAGCACGAACCTGAGATGAAGGTTGCAACAAAAAGAACAAAACATGGGAATCTCCCCTTCGCAAGCAGTTTTCCCCAAAATACTGGCAAAAAGTTATGGCCTCAAACTAGCTCATGTTTCGACATTTTGGTTAATTAAAATAACTACCCTGCAAAATCGGAGATAAAGGGTTTAACCGTAAGCAACAAATTAGTTATGTGAATTTTCCCTGCGCTATTGGCTATGCCCTGCGTTTTGAAAAACATATGGCCTTTAAAATTGTCCAATTTTTGCATATTTAAGCATTGGCAATTTAAAAGCATATGGTGTTGCTTTAATTTTGGCTAGTGTTAGGTCCTGTTTAAAAATCAGGTATTATGAAAATGCATGGGATTTATTGTTTTTTTTTGCAGTTGTTTTTTGCGAGTTTGGAAAATTTTAAATTTTTCGCTTTTTCGCTGGCTTTTTATCCTAGGGCCTTCGAAAGTTTAAGTGGGGGGATTTTTGACCTATTTATTTCATTTTCTCAAATATGCACAAATCTGAGATCAAAAGAAAAAATCAAAAGAACAAAGCATGAGAATCTTGCCTTCTCCAGCAGTTATTCCTAAATTGGTAGAAAACAGTTATGGCCTCAAACTAGCCCATTTTTCGACTTTTTGTTTAATTTTTCTCAAAAACTACCATACCAAATTGGAGATTAAGGGTTTAACCGAAAGCAAAAAACCAGTTATGTGAATCTTCCCTGCGAAACTTCGTTTTTTTTCTTAAAAAACTGACCTGCTGTTCTGAAGTTGATAGTTCACTCAAACTTACATAGTGCTTAGATTTTCCCTGCGTAATCTGTTTCACCCCATTTTTTGTAGAAAAGCCTTCCGAAAAATCCATTTTTTTTGCCGTTTCCAAAAAACTTTTATGACTAATCTCGAAAAATACTAGCTAAATCTGATATTATGGGTTCAATCTAAACATCTGGCAATGGAAGTTTTCCTTGCATAAGAGGCTGTTCCCATGCTTAAGTTGAGAAAACTGTATGGAAAAGTCAATTTTTATTTTTTTGATCGTTTCTTGGAATCTTTTTCACTTTTCCGAAACTACCCAGCCAAATCTGAGATTAAGAAGTCAATTGAAAGAGCCAGTAGTAGTTTTCTTCTCCAAATAAGCGCCTTAACTCCTGCTTAAGCAGTGAAATTACCAGGTTTTTTTTTCTGTAATATCAGTTTTTTTGAAATTAACATATCAGTAGAATATGTTATTAAAAATGTTAAAACAGGTACATCGAGCATTAGCTCGGCCACTAGCTTACTTCCAAGTGACCGTGGCGCAGATGTAAGGACAGAGTGACACTCCTAATTATCAGGTCAGAGATTCAAATCCAGAACATTGAACTACCTTTTTTGCTCAAAATTTGCTGCTTTTTTGGTGGCTAGTGTTAGTAAAATTAGATGCGGTCGTGGAAAAGATGTAGAACTTGAAACTCTATATCTCAAAACTGATATTCAAAATTTTTTGTCAAGGTGTTTTTTCAATTTTTTTCTTTTTCCTTATTTCACTGTGTTTTGTTAGCTTGCTAAGTGCTTTTTTTTGCATTTTCATTACCTGTGTTTGCAAAGCGCAGCTTCGCCTCTGGCATTACCTAAGCAAAGCGTAGTCTATTATTACGAAGATTTTTTTAAAACTAAGTTGAAAAAGAGTGCTCATTTGGGGTCACGTTTGTTATATTTCTTTCTAATGGTATTTAAGCCGATTTAAGCATAGACCATTTATTTGCAGTTGTTGTTGCTTTTTTGGCTAGTGTTAGATCGTATTTTAAAAAATGAAAATGTAGGGATATGTAGTTTTTTGTTTTTTTTGCAATGTTTTTGAAAATGTTTACACTTTTTGCTGAAATTGGTAGCCATGGTAAAAACTGCGGCTTCTCTCTGTGCCTGCATTATTTGCTAGTCTGTTTTGATTTTACTCCAAGTTAAACAGCCTTCGAAAGTTTCAGTAGGGGATTTTTGACCTATTGACTTTAATTTTGTTTTTTTTTCTCAAAAATTAAAAGCACGAATCTGAGATAAAGCTTGCAACAAAAAGAACAAAACATGGGAATCTCCCCTTCGCAAGCAGTTTTTCCCCAAAAATACTGGCAAAAAGGTATGGCCTCAAACTAGCTCATGTTTCGACATTTTGGTTAATTAAAATATATTCCCTGCAAAATCGGAGATAAAAGGGTTTAACCGTAAGCAACAAATTAGTTTTGTGAATTTTCCCTGCGCTATTGGCTATGCCCTGCGTTTTTAAAAACATATGGCCTTTAAAAATGTCCATTTTTTGAAATTTTGCCCGTTTTTTTTTGAAGATCGTTTTTTCTTCGAAAACTAACCTGCTAATTCTGAGATTGATATTTAATTCAAACTAACATGGTTTTTGAATTTTCCCTGCGTAATCTGTTTCTTTCCATTTTTCCGTGTAGAAAAGCTGATAGGGACTTCGGGAAAATCCATTTTTTGAAGTTTTTCCCGTTTGTCTTAGGAAATTTCATCACTATTCTCGAAAACTACGCTAAATCTGACATTGTGGGTTCAATCTAAAAATCAGGGCGTTCATTTTTCCTCATTTTACTTTGTTTTGCCATTTTTCAGCTCTTTTTTTTCTTCGCTTGTGTTTGCGAAGCGCAGCTTTGCCTCTGTCTCGATCATCTAAAGTTACATGGTTTTAATTAAATTATTAAGAATCACCACAAAATTTTTGACGTAATTTTTATGTTGCTCATTTGATTTTACATATTTTCTCATGTGAAATCACATGCCGGATTTCAAACGTTGAGTGAAGTCTTACATGATTGCCTACGTATATTGTTATATTTGAATATAATTGCATGTGTATATCACTTGAGCAAAAATGTGAATTTACGTAAATAGACATGCGGATTCACATTAGGATAAAAGTGAAATCAGTTGAGAATTCAATTAAATTTTGACAAAAAGTCGAAAATCAGCCATGTGATATGAGCCAACGTGTGAAATCATTTAAACAATATACAATGAGGTAAAAAATTTCGTGGTAATATTTATTAAATTAAGTTAAGGAACATGTAGTCTTACATGATTGAACATATGAATCACGTGTGATACGCAATTTCTCCCAAGGCTAAAATCAAATGATCCGCTAAATTTGAACTTACTAAAAAGTTAAAAACAAAAGTTGAAGTTTTTAAAAACAAGTCATTATTTTTTTTATATTTCCTTGCGTCAATTGACTCGTTTCCATCTGTCTGTTTGGTCTGCTCATGATAAAAACTCTATTCTAGAGGAACTACTCTTTTGAAGCCTATTCGAGGCTGCAATCGATTTGGCAATCAATGGTTTAATGTTATTTAGCTTAGCATCATCTGGTGATAATTGGCTTTCAAATCGTGTTTCTTTTCAGATTCACTATGAAACCGAACTTATCAACCCATTCGAGGTTTTTGATCTGGACATTTATGGAACAACTAATTCTGTAAATTTAATGACCGGCTATTGTCCGTTTTTTCTTACCTCTCGTCTCGTTTACTCTCAGAGATGTCTATGCAGTATATGTACACCGTGAGGGATACTCACAGTAGACCAATCACAGCATTCGGAAGAAATCCGCACCGCAGAGAGATTCTACTCGGGTTTGAAGGTCAGACAGTGTTAATATAATTTAACATTGCGAGAGCTAGTAATCGGGAAGTTTTTTTCCGTAAACAAGTTTTCTTTTGCAGTTGCTTTATTATTGAATGTTAACAACCTACAGGTTATATCCCTCTTGGTCTGGAAGTAACGCGGTTGCTTTTGCACCCTAAGGTCTGGGGGTCGAGTCCCGACAGGACCGAGTCCTTTCAGTATTAACGAAATTCAGTATAAAAGAGGTTTTTCGGTAAAAATTGATTAGTATGACTTTCGTTCGTCCACTCAAATTGTTTCGGTTTAGGTGCCAATTCACGGATGTAAGCAAGTATCATGGTAGTTTCAAGTGTTGTTCTTTGTAGTTTCAGGGGGACTTGAAACTTTTAAACGTTTTTGTAATCAATTTTTTTCGGGTCTACTGGTTTCTGCTCAAAGATTTTCGGCCTTGTTTCCGCCTACTAAATTTTGTTCCGTTGCTAATTTGAAAGTCAAATGTCTTGCTTGGCCAATTTTCCTCGATTTTTTTTTGATAAAAACAGTTATTATGGAAATGAAGGTAATTGTTTTTTTTTTCATTCGGCTGACTTGAGTTTGTCAATTGTGCTTTTATGAACGATCGTTGCTCTACTCTGTGCGGAATCTTGAAGTCTTCTAAAGTTGTTGAACAAAATGGCAGTTTTTTTGTCAATTTTTTTACTTCTGACAACTCTGGCATATCTTTTTGTATCACAAGTGATGAAAAGGTCCGCTTCGCATCTCTGGTAACATCTATATTGCTTTTGAAGTTTTAGTTCAATTCAATTTCTTTAAAATTTTTTGAGACGCTTAGGAAAATTTATCACTTAGCTAATTTTTTTTAAAAACTAATTTACCAGTTGTCAAAAACGAGTTTAATTGGATAGACCGCCTACTCCCCTGTGTGCCTGCAAAATTTTCTAGTATCTTCTTACTTTACCCCATTGTCTACAGAGTATGTGTGGGAATATTTGATCCAGACCTTTTGGATTTTTTTTCGTTTTCTCAAACAGCCCCATCTTAAGTCCAATATTTTGGGTTTAACGGATAAAAGGGATTGTGAGAAGCTGCCCTGCTTGAGTGGCTACGCCTAAATTTATAACACGAAGAGAAATAGCGCTCGGAGAAGTCAAAAATTTGATTTTGTTGGTCTTTCTGGAAACTTTTGGCTTCTCTCGAGAACTACTTGAATGAGTTTTTGGGTTGAATTAAAGTAACGGTTGTGGATATTTTTTCTGCACGAATGACTACGCCCATTATAGTTATGGCCCTCGGTAAAGTCATTTTTTTTGTTTTGTGAAACTATTTGACCTTTCTCGAATATCTGAGTTTTTGAGCTCAATCGAAATAACACGTTGTGTGAATCTCTTCTGCATAATCGGCTACGCCCTATTTCTTTAACACAAAAAGCTATGATTCTTGAAAAAGTCTAATATTTTCGAAAAAGTCATTAAGTTGTTTTGGAATCGTTTCAATTTTTCTTAAAAACTACCCTATCAAATCTGTGATGAAGGTTTCAATCGCTAGAAACAGTTGCGAGATTTTTCCCGCGGAAGCGGCTATTCTTTTTTTATTGGGAAAATATTATGTACTTGAGAAAATTCGAAATTTATTTTAGTGGAGAAACAACTAAGGTTTTGGGCACAGTCCAATTTTTGAAACTTTTGGTTGGCCTAGTTTTTAATCAACCTTTTTCATTTTTTTCGATTTGTTTTTTTTTGTTTGTATTGTATCGCAAGTGGAGCGAAGCTCCGCTTCGCCTCTGTGTCTTACTTTATCAACTGAGGTCAATAGTATATCTCCTTTTTAGTGATTTTTTTTATGTCTAGATTTCGTTTATAGTTTTAAATTAATCAAAAATATATTTAACGTGAAACAAAAATATAAGATTTAACGTGAACCACTTTTCCGAGTCAAATTGATATTGAAAACTATCCTATTACCGCTTTTTTGTGTGTCCACAAATTTAACCGGTTCGCGCCCAAAACTTAAAGCATCTTAAAATGACATATTATTGTGTAGATGGTGTGATTAAGACGTACGACTGTGAGAGTGGTTTTCTGGTGCAGAAAACTCACCAACACGAGGGCTTCATCACCGACTTCGCTTACTGGTATACAAATTCATTGCAAGTGACGTCAAACGATGCCTTATAAAATAAAAAGCAGTTAATTAAAACGAGGGTTTTTATTCATTTAGATATGTACACTCACTTCAGTAACAAGTCTATTGGATGATTAGCTAATTTCAAATGTTGACCAGATTATTTTTATACTTCAATTTCATAACAGTGCTGTTAAAAAGCCTACTCAACAACTACTCAACACCTTTTTAAAAGATGGATAACTTCACAGGTGGAGTCCAAAATTCTTGTTCTCCTGTTCCAATGATGGCAGTCTGGTCGTGTGGGCCTCGGGAGGGGGTCTCTACTCCAAACACAAGTTCCCAATCCCCATCTACTCCATGGCCCTGAATGAATCCAAGAACCAACTCATCCTCGGATTTAAGGCCAGAATCATGGCATTTCAGCTGGACGAAAGTGAGTTAATTGAGTGTTCGTAACAAAATAGGATATAAAGCTAGATTTCCAATTTATGGCATTATCTACAGGGTGTTTCAAAAATTCTGCAAAATAACCGTGAATTGCGAGCAATGTATGGAAGCAATAATTACGAATAGTAGCTGGTTGCTTAGGTTGTTTAAGGACGTTTTATAACTGCTAGCATTTAAACTACCGGAAATAGCACCATGTGAACAAAACTTGATTTGAATAATTCAACTTTCATACTCAGAAATAAATATGGTTTCAAAATTCTCTGACAACGACGAAAAGCGTTTCATTGTAATGGAATATTGGAAATACACGAGTGGTAAAAATTGAGCGCAAATTTAGATTTTTACTTAAATATGTCAAACTTTAAAGACTTTTATGGACAAAATTTAAGAGTTTTAACAAATCTTTTACATAGACCGGCAGCAAATTATCTGAACTATTTCTCTGGAAGTCTAAATTTTTATTTTGAAGCACTTAGAAAAATTTTCCTGGTCTGAAAATTCCAGTTTTCATCATCCGCACTAAATTTTTCAAAACGCGTGAAATTGTAAGAAACAGTCGAGTTTAGTAAAGTTGTCACATTGATTGTTTCCATTTTCCTGCGCAGAATGCTTCACTTCGCATGAACCATTTTTTTTTACTTATTCGAGAAAGAATTCATTACGATGCAAATTTAGCGCAGACGGTGAAAACTGGCGTCACCCGAAAAAAAACTGGTTAGTGCTGCAAGTTAAAATTCGAGATTATCAGAAATGTTAGATCCAGTGGCGGTTTTAGGATTTTTTCAAAGAGGGGGCTCACTTTCTAGCAAAAAGATCAATTATAAATTGAATTTCAATCTTCGATTTTTAACAGCAAAACGATCAATTATAGATTCAGTTTTCACATCCAAGTCACTATGTATATAGCAAAGTGCTAGCGCACTTATTCGCTGCTCTGACATCGTTGCACGAAGGTAGCTTTTGAGTAACTTCAGGGCAGAGAAACTTCGCTCCGCAGTAGCCGTTGACACTGGTATAGTCGCAAAGATGCGGAGCAAAGCATGTATTGAGGGCAGAAAACTGGCAGAGCAACAGTCGATTGCTTCCACTATACTAGTTGGCAGACTTGAAAGTTCCACGTTTTTCCATTGGTTTACCCAACGTTCGAACTCTTCTTCGACTGCTTGCAGGTCTGTATCACCAGGCAGCAACTCCTCATACAGTTGTACTGTCTCTTTGACGTCTTCGAAACAAACGTTGTTAGCTAAAAGCGAATGCGGCAAAAACTGGCTGAGTTTGATGGCAAGGGCACTTTGTTCGGAAAATCTCGAAGTCAGCTCATTCATAAAATAGTCAACAAATGGCACGTAAATTTGTTGACGGTAATGATCAAATGGCGTCGAGTTTGCCGTACGAGGTTGTCGACGTGATCCCGGCAACTGATCAATTACAATCTCCCCAACTAGGCTCTCAGCATCACTGAACACATTTTCATAAGAGCCGGAACCATTGCCATCTCGCCATTGTTGCAGCTGCTCTTTCAACTTCTTCACGTAATCCACACATGCTGGTAGTTCTTCTTGGGGACCTTGTAGAGCTTTGCTGATCCATCGTGATGCACCTAAGCAGATATCAAGGTTATTTTGTAGTTAAAAACGTTCTGGAGTGTTTTAAAGAAAATATAAAGTTTGTTTCTAACCTAGAACATGCTTGAGAGTCTGAAGGGCAATGACAAATTCAGCTCGAGAAATAGCAGCTAAGTAACAAACTGCATCTGCAGCGTGCGGGTCGTTTTGCCATCAAGTGACTTCGCTGCTTCCGTAAAAAGATTGCTTTTCTTCGTTGAATTTCGGAACATCGAAACTATCTTCGAAATTGTAACAAACGCGTTTTTGATTGCTGTTACTTTGCTGGAGGACGTGATGACCAAATTGAGGCAGTGGGCCACACAATGTGTGTACACGGCTGTGGGAACTTCTTCTCGGATGAGGCGCTGAATCAGGCGCGATAATTGGGAAAATATTATGTACTTGGGAAAATTCGAAATTTATTTTAGTAGAGAAACAACTAGGTTTTGGGCACAGTCCAATTTTTGAAACTTTTGGTTGGCCTAGTTTTTAATCAAGCTTTTTCATTTTTTTTTCGATTTGTTTTTTTTTTGTTTGTATTGTATCGCAAGTGGAGCGAAGCTCCGCTTCGCCTCTGTGTCTTACTTTATCAACTGAGGTCAATAGTATATCTCATTTTTAGTGATTTTTTGATGTCTAGATTTCGCTTATAGTTGTAAATTAATCAAAAATTTATTTAACGTGAAACAAAAATATAAGATTTAACGTGAACCACTTTTCCGAGTTAAATTGATATTGAAAACTATCCTATTACCGCTTTTTTTGTGTCCACAAATTTAACCGGTTCGCGCCCAAAACTTAAAGCATCTTAAAATGACATATTATTGTGTAGATGGTGTGATTAAGACGTACGACTGTGAGAGTGGTTTTCTGGTGCAGAAAACTCACCAACACGAGGGCTTCATCACCGACTTCGCTTACTGGTATACAATGTCAAATTCTTTTCAAGTGACGTCAAAAGTTGCTTATGAAATAAATAAGTATTAATGTAAAACGAGGGTTTTTATTCATTTAGATATGTACACTCACTTCAGTAACAAGTCTATTGGATGATTAGCTAATTTCAAATGTTGACCATATGATTTTTATACTTCAATTTCAAAACAGTGCTGTTAAAAAGCCTACTCAACAACTACTCAACACCTTTTTAAAAGATGGATAACTTCACAGGTGGAGTCCAAAATTCTTGTTCTCCTGTTCCAATGATGGCAGTCTGGTCGTGTGGGCCTCGGGAGGGGGTCTCTACTCCAAACACAAGTTCCCAATCCCCATCTACTCCATGGCCCTGAATGAATCCAAGAACCAACTCATCCTCGGATTTAAGGCCAGAATCATGGCATTTCAGCTGGACGAAAGTGAGTTAATTGAGTGTTCGTAACAAAATAGGATATAAAGCTAGATTTCCAATTTATGGCATTATCTACAGGGTGTTTCAAAAATTCTGCAAAATAACCGTGAATTGCGAGCAATGTATGGAAGCAATAATTACGAATAGTAGCTGGTTGCTTAGGTTGTTTAAGGACGTTTTATAACTGCTAGCATTTAAACTACCGGAAATAGCACCATGTGAACAAAACTTGATTTGAATAATTCAACTTTCATACTCAGAAATAAATATGGTTTCAAAATTCTCTGACAACGACGAAAAGCGTTTCATTGTAATGGAATATTGGAAATATACGAGTGGTAAAAATTGAGCGCAAATTTAGATTTTTACTTAAATATGTCAAACTGTAAAGACTTTTATGGACAAAATTTAAGAGTTTTAACAAATCTTTTACATAGACCGGCAGCAAATTATCTGAACTATTTCTCTGGAAGTCTAAATTTTTATTTTGAAGCACTTAGAAAAATTTTCCTGGTCTGAAAATTCCAGTTTTCATCATCCGCACTAAATTTTTCAAAACGCGTGAAATTGTAAGAAACAGTCGAGTTTAGTAAAGTTGTCACATTGATTGTTTCCATTTTCCTGCTCAGAATGCTTCACTTCGCATGAACCATTTTTTTTTACTTATTCGAGAAAGAATTCATTACGATGCAAATTTAGCGCAGACGGTGAAAACTGGCGTCACCCGAAAAAAAACTGGTTAGTGCTGCAAGTTAAAATTCGAGATTATCAGAAATGTTAGATCCAGTGGCGGTTTTAGGATTTTTTCAAAGAGGGGGCTCACTTTCTAGCAAAAAGATCAATTATAAATTGAATTTCAATCTTCGATTTTTAACAGCAAAACGATCAATTATAGATTCAGTTTTCACATCCAAGTCACTATGTATATAGCAAAGTGCTAGCGCACTTATTCGCTGCTCTGACATCGTTGCACGAAGGTAGCTTTTGAGTAACTTCAGGGCAGAGAAACTTCGCTCCGCAGTAGCCGTTGACACTGGTATAGTCGCAAAGATGCGGAGCAAAGCATGTATTGAGGGCAGAAAACTGGCAGAGCAACAGTCGATTGCTTCCACTATACTAGTTGGCAGACTTGAAAGTTCCACGTTTTTCCATTGGTTTACCCAACGTTCGAACTCTTCTTCGACTGCTTGCAGGTCTGTATCACCAGGCAGCAACTCCTCATACAGTTGTACTGTCTCTTTGACGTCTTCGAAACAAACGTTGTTAGCTAAAAGCGAATGCGGCAAAAACTGGCTGAGTTTGATGGCAAGGGCACTTTGTTCGGAAAATCTCGAAGTCAGCTCATTCATAAAATAATCAACAAATGGCACGTAAATTTGTTGACGGTAATGATCAAATGGCGTCGAGTTTGCCGTACGAGGTTGTCGACGTGATCCCGGCAACTGATCAATTACAATCTCCCCAACTAGGCTCTCAGCATCACTGAACACATTTTCATTAGAGCCGGAACCATTGCCATCTCGCCATTGTTGCAGCTGCTCTTTCAACTTCTTCACGTAATCCACACATGCTGGTAGTTCTTCCTGGGGACCTTGTAGAGCTTTGCTGATCCATCGTGATGCACCTAAGCAGATATCAAGGTTATTTTGTAGTTAAAAACGTTCTGGAGTGTTTTAAAGAAAATATAAAGTTTGTTTCTAACCTAGAACATGCTTGAGAGTCTGAAGGGCAATGACAAATTAAGCTCGAGAAATAGCAGCTAAGTAACAAACTGCATCTGCAGCGTGCGGGTCGTTTTGCCATCAAGTGACTTCGCTGCTTCCGTAAAAAGATTGCTTTTCTTCGTTGAATTTCGGAACATCGAAACTATCTTCGAAATTGTAACAAACGCGTTTTTGATTGCTGTTACTTTGCTGGAGGACGTGATGACCAAATTGAGGCAGTGGGCCACACAATGTGTGTACACGGCTGTGGGAACTTCTTCTCGGATGAGGCGCTGAACTCCAGAGTGTGCACCTCTCATAACGGCCGCTCCGTCATATCCCTGACCAACTATGTTGTTTTTCTCCAAACCAAGTCTCTCCACAAACCCAAGTATCTTCGTTTTGATGCCCTGTGCTGTGACATCATGAACGTCAACAAACCCAATAAATTCTTCTCGGATAGTTTTGTTGCAATAATAGCGAAGACACAGCGATAATTTCTCAGTTTGAGACACATCGGACGTTTCATCCGCAAGAATTGTGAAAAAACGTGCTTGTTTCACTTGTTCGACAATATGATTAGTTATGTAGTCGCCGATGCAATTGATGATATCGTTTTGAGCCAACTTCCCAATATAAGTAGCGTTTTTCTTCGAGTTTTTTAAGTGATCAGCCAGGACGACATCACCACTTGCCGCCTTAAATTGTAGTAAAGCCCTCAAGTTTCCGCTCTCAGTGTCAATTTCCCCTAATTGGTTGGGGACGCTCAATGTTCCATCATCTCGGTGGCCCCGTAATGGTAAGCCCAACTTAGAAGCGAAAATGATCGTTTCGATGATCGGCTTCAGGGCTCTGCGATTCCTTTCTACTTCTTCACGAATGGTCTTGTCAATGGCCAAATCGATGGACTCATTTGGATTCTCGAAAGCTCGTTGAAAATCAAGTGATTTGGATAGAGCGGTTTTGTGATATGCATTTTGGGCATGCTTATCAACGTATCCATCGCCTCCTCGGAACATTCTTGCATACTTCGTAAAAGCCCTCGTGAAAAAGAATATGTCTCTCGAACCAGTTTTCTGTGCTGCCGTAATATCCCCAAATAATACACACACTTTGCAAAAAAGACCTTTCTTTTCAATCGAATATGCAAGATATGGGTGCTTAGTCAGATGATCTTTGCTCAGAAAACGTTTAACTAATCGCTCACCATCTTTGCGCTCGTCGTATGGCCATTGAAAGTTGGCTGGAGGAAATAAATCGTCAGTTAAAAGAAAATATTTCTCCTCCTTGGTAAGAGAATGTGACGAAACAATACCGATATCTGCAATAAATTCGGGTCTCGGAGGTGTAGATTCTGCTATTTGCGGCTCCTCAGTTGCTGGCACCGCATTGTTGTCCGAAGATGCCGTTCGTTTCGACGCGCACGTGAAAAAACTGGTTATTGAGGTGTTCTTCCGTTTGGACATCATGCAAATCTGAAAAGAGAACAGGGCATGAAAACATGAAAATTGGGAAAGAAAACCGAGCAGCAGCAAAACCGCTGCAGCTGAAAAGCCACGCAATTACATGTACGCAATTGCGCGCGATAGCGAACAGCGAATGATTCACGTTTAACCTGCACGCTATGTTGAACGAAACGCGCATTACGTCATTTACGCTTGCTGGAATAATTCAGTCGGAAACGCCAATTTCCCCGCTTCGCAGTCATATGTTTTTTATTTTTGGTATAATTTTTATTAAAAACCTCAAAGGGTCCCCCCTTTGCTCGTTTTCACTGTTAAAATCCGTAAGGGGGGGCTCGAGCCCCCCCAGCCCCCCCTCTAAAACCGCCACTGGTTAGATCAGATCATTTGCTGTCATGTCAGTCTATGTAAATTTTTTGTTTAAGTTCAGAAGTTATTGTCCAAAATGGTCCTTGAAGTATAATCAATTGAATTTGGGCAGAATTTTTGAAACAGCCTGTAGTTGTGGTGCACTATTTTACCACGATGATGAAAATGCATAAATGTCTGTAAAGATGTTTATGACGGGTGTTGATTAAAGCTTTAATTTATTCTTTGTCATCCCATGCTTATGAGATCATTAAATGATTTTTTCGAACAAATTAAGTTATTTTCCTTCAAAGTGATGAGCATTTATTAGATCCCTATGAAGGTGTCAATCATCTATAGCAGTAGATTCTATGAAAAAGCAGTGTATGAAAAATGTGTTTGTATTTCTTTATCTCTGTACTGTTTTTATTCTGATGTTTTAGAGAAAGTGAGTGGCAATGTATTGCGTCTGGACTCCAAGTTCGAATTGAATGACCCTGAGCTGTACCATCACGACATAGTGCGTCGGATGCTACTGCACGAAAACAGACTCTTCACAGCCGGATACGACCAGAAACTCATACTGTTCGAAGTGTCAGCCGTGTCATTTGGAAACAGAAAAGTGCTGCACAGAACCAGAATGTGAGGAGCAAAAATCAGTTGAACTCTGATTTTACGACATTTCTCAAATTCCAAATCGTGCGAATTCAAAATGATTTTTGCGGATTTGAAGTTATTTGAGCTTCAGTTGCCTTTAAAATGTTATAGTTTTTTTTGTAAGTTCTTTAAAAACCGGCTGTGAAAGCCGACTGTCTTTTTTCGAAACAGACTGTGAATAATAATTTCAACTATTTGATTTTGTTTTCGAGCAGACTTTATTCAGAAATTTATTTTTTAAAAAGCTGCTATTATGTGTTTAGAATCAAGAAGGCTCATGCAACAGCAATAATATGTATGGTTCTCAATGACCAGTCTTCAAATAATCAATGGTACGAAACATGCTTATTTTTTTGCTCATTATTTAAGACCACATTCTTCATATTGTTCGGGCCAGACTTTGAAGGTGTCGATGTTTACGAAACTCTTCTGCAGAATTGTTTCATGCGATTTTAACCCAAGTGGCAGCTTTTATAATTATTTACATTCGCCAGGTGTTAAATTTTCATCTGTGAGTCATGTCATCATCAACATCATCAATTTTCATCTACATATTAAAGTATAGCATAAAGTAATCGAATTAAGAAAATTTATGTAAATTGAGATCTGCCACTTATGTTTTGAGTTTAAGCCAGAGGTAGCTTTCTGATAGAGTAACTTCAGATAAAGTACACCGTCTGTTCGTCACGCTATCTTATTTTCGGGCGGATAGATTCGTGCAACTTCTTAGTCTAATACCAATCTTAATCTTACTCTTATATCTCCTAGTCTCAATAGATCTAGTGTATACTGGTATTTGCGGGTGAGATTTATAGAACTTGTCCAAAGGAGAACAACTGTCTTCTAAGATTTATTCAAATTGTTCTGGTGCTGAAATTACAAGTAGTTGCAGCACTTACAAATAATTGTCAGTGTTAGTTATGGAATATGATTGGTTAGTTAGTAATATTTTATAGGGATAGTTTTATCAATAATATAATTGGTTATAAATACTAGTTTAGAACTGGTTTCAGTTTATAGCACCATGTGAAAGTTTTCTCCCTCGATTCAATAAAGCGAAGAGGAAGAGGTTATTCAAAAAGCTGAATTCTGATTGGCTGAAAATTTTTGCTAATAATCAAATGAACATCTACTAATTCAATAAAAATACCGTTTATTCGCGGGTAGATCGTTCACTTGGTTAATTAATGAAGGAAATTGTTCATATGGTCTTGCTAATATAGCACCGTATGTTCTAGGCTGGCCACGGGTGCTTTCGACAAGAGTCTTAAGTTGTGGACCCTGGATGGAGACCCTACCTTTAGAATAGACGACTTCCAGGGGGGCAATCTGACCTCATTCTGCTACATCACTCACACCAGAACACTGTGGGTGGCCTGTGGACTCAACACTCCACTCATTTATGACCCGAAATCAGGCGACAATGTACGCATGTAGTTTTCACTGTCTAAATAAAGTTTTGAATGAGCTTATGTATCGACTTCGGTTTTTAACAATTTAATGTCTTCGTAGTCGTATTTGAAGATAGTGTGGTTTTTTAAGGTTTTTGAAAACAGGAATGGTTTACTTGAAAAAATGCAAGCACTGGATAATTTTTACAAACATTTAATGGCGGCAACTGGTTTTGAGCTTCGCCTCAATGATGATAATAGTTCAGGCAGCATATAAATCATTCGCCATTTTGTAGTGTCTGTCGTTTTACGAAATTGAGAAATACTAGTCACAATTAAAGCAGAGAACAGATGCTATGCAGTTTCCAATGCTACAGTGAAATTTCCAAAAAAGTGAACACTTTTGATGAACTCTTTTTATTTGCGAGTTAGGTTTAAAAAAGGTTCTTAATAATACACGGTTCGTGAGCTTGTTTAGATTTAAGAAAAGACTTCATTCATTACTTTCTTCTGAATTTGAGGAGAACGAAGAAGCAAAAAAACCGTCTTTAAATACTATTTCGAGTTTTTTAAAAATTCTTTAAAAACTTTTTTAAAAATTCTGTAAAAGAAATTATAAGTCTAGAGGGGACGAGTGAGAGGCACTTCGATGTCTTCTTGCCATCTGAGTTCTGGCGATTTTCTCTCAGCTCTAACTTCAGTACTGTCCGGCGAATACAAATACTGAAGCCAGGACAACAGATTTGCGAAATGTTGAGGATCGGCATCGCTCGAATCCGATTGATCGCTTTCTTTTTAGTTCTTCGTTCATCAAGACGTTCTGGTTGGTCTTCGTCTTTACTGTTTATTTCATCAAGAAGTTTTTTCCGACGGCATTTTGACACGAGATTTTTCAATACCTGGAAGTAGGTCTTTTTCACCATAGAAAGTTAAACAAGTCAAAATCCAGAAACCCTCCATTGATTGACGAAAGCCGCATATGGTTTGAGGTTTGGTGGTTTTCGGCTTCTACCCTCTCGGAGGTTATAGACGAAGACGATGGAAGTTCTTTCACAGAGCCAACATCGGTTTCGTTTTCATCAGAGGAATCTAAACAAGTCAAAATGAGCCACGTTCGAAGCCCTTTTTTACTTTTCAAATTTTATCAAGAAATTAACCATTGCTTGACAAAATAAGTCGGAACTACAAAAGCCGCTTTTGGCGTTTGCTCTGGTTGTTTTCGGCTTCTACGCTCTCGGAGGTCGTGTACGAAGACGATGAAATTTCCTTTACCCAGCCAACATGGAGGTTGTTTTCATCAGAGAAATCTAAATAAGTGAAAACAAGCCGCGTAAAAACGAATTTGGGGGGTTCTCAACAAAACTAACGGCAATAACCTCACCATTGCTCGAAGTTAATTGGGATAGCAAAAGTCACTTTCGGTTTCTGGTTTAGTTTTATACGCTCGAGGAGCTCATGGCATTTCGGTATATCGTGTTGTTTTTCCTATCTTTGGAAACATTCTTCCTTGCACGAAGTTTGATTTAACTTAAGTTAATGTAGAATTGATATGAATCTCTAGCAGTTAATAGTTTTTGCTTACAATTAACAAATTGCTAACGCTAAGACATGGATGGATAGTCAGTGTCGGTTCGGTCCGTCAGTCCGCTTGTTCTTCAGCTGTTTCGCCAACAGGACCCTTTGGCATGTAGGATATTCGTGTTTCAGAGGAATATACTGTTCTGTTTTTGTCAAGAAGAGTCAACACCAATAATTGAAAAATCTGTGGTTGCTCGGGATCTGTATTATTAACCACGAAGTCCCTCATAGCTCTGTGCCACCATGCAAGGTCTTTTTTCAGTTCCCCGAAAACTTGCGGTAACTCCTCGCGAAAGCGGCACTTAGTTGCTTCTTGGTAGTCCTGAACCAGCTTCGAAAGTTCCTCGGCATTCTATGATATAAGGGCTCGAGAAACAGCAAACTCATGTTTTGCGCGAATGTCATTAAAAGCTTCGATGATCTCATTCTCGGTTTTTTGGAACGCTTGATCAATCAATTTTAAATTATTTTTGTGAGGCATAAAGAATAAGTTGATATTTGACAAATGAAATACAAAGCGGAAAACCAAAAAAGATCGAAAGGACTGGTATCTGTCCTAACTAATGAGTCCAGACTGACAAAGGTACGCACTCGCATACTTAAACAGGTCAATAAAAAGACCTAGTTAAGGTCGAGGACAATCCATGAAAAAACTAACCTTATTCATGAAGCGAAAGACAATTAAGATGCATCTAATGGTAAATACAATGGAAATCCTGGTTAGTTAATACTGATGCAATTTTGACCCAATTTGTTCGACCGCATTGTTGGGTTCAATTATGCCGACAAAATTTTTAACAGCGGAATATAGACACAATGTCTAAAAGCAAATGAAACACATAAAATTTTTTTGCGCATAGAAGACAGCTGCCTGTGAAGCGCTGTAGAGGCGCTGTTAGTACCCTCTTGACATCAAGGACAGGGGCGGATTTAGAGGGGGGACGGACGCCCCCCCCCCCCTCTCAGGGATTCGACCCCCTGCCGACCCAAAGGGTCCCCCCTTTGATACTTTTTAAGAAATCCATTTTTTGCCGACCGACCCTAAAATTTTTCTAAAGTCGCCTTTGGCGCCAATATATACTAACTTTGAGGGGGAGCGCGCGCCAAAAAACGCGATTTTTTGTCAAAATTTTTCAAAAAGTGCCTAAAAACGGCTTTTTTGACCTGTTTTTTCAAAATTTTGCCTGCGACGCAAAAAATTTGGAAAAAACAGGGACCTTTTAGTGCTTTACAAGAGAACGGAAAATCAATTTGGTCGACCTAAAAAAAAAGTTCGTCAAAATTTTTGAAAATCCGCCCCCCCCCCCCCCCCCCCCCTCAAAAAAATCCTAGATCCGCCCCTGATCAAGGACCCTGTTAGTTTCTCATGCTCTTACTCTTCTCCCAACATCGCATAAGCGACAATTCGGGATGTTATAGCGTTAAATATGATGAACATCAAAGGTGTTTTGCATGGCCTAATTCCTCATTTTTTAATATGCATGCCAATCATTGTAAGAATCTGAAAATGTGAAGACAAAGTTACTTGTAAAAGTTCGCAGGTAAGGGAAAAGGAGAAGAGCCGTTTTATGGCACCCTTCTGTTGCACTTGTACTGTCCCAAAAAATACAGGGTCCCTCATGTTAATACAGTGCTTCAAAATTGAACTATTCCACTGCCCCCCTCCCCTTTACTCACCTGCAATTTTTCATTCGGCATCGCTCGAATCCGATTGATCGCTTTCTTTTTAGTTCTTCGTTCATCAAGACGTTTTGGTATGTCCTCGTCTTCACTGTTTGTTCATCAAGAAGGTTTTGTTCTCACGGCATTTTGGCACGAGATTTTTCAATACCTGGAAGTGGGTCTTCTTCACCATAGGAAGTTAAACAAGTCAAAATCCAGAAACCCACCATTGATTGACGAAAGCCGCATTTGGTTTGCGGTTTGGTTGTTTTCGGCTCTTATGCTCTCGGAGGTCGTAGACGAAGACGATGAAAATTCCTTTACACAGCCAACATGGAGGTTGTTGTCATCAGAGAAATCTAAATAAAAGAAAACGAGCCGCGTAAAAACGAATTTGGGGGTTCTCAACAAAACTAACGTCAATAACCTCACCACTGCTCGAAGTTAATTGGGATAGCAAAAGTCACTTTTGGTTTCTGGTTTAGTTTTATACGCTCGAGGAGCTCATGGCATTTCAGTATATCGTGCTGTTTTTCCTATCTTTGAGAGGAAACATTCTTCCTTGCACGCAGTTTGATTTAACTTAAGTTAATGTAGAATTGATATGAATCTCTAGCAGTTAATAGTTTTTGCATACAATTAACAAATTGCTAACGTTAAGATAGGGATGGATAGTCAGTGTCGGTTTGGTCCCTGTCAGTCCGCTTGTTTGTTAGCTGTTTCGCCAACAGGATCCTTTGACATGTAGGATATTCGTGTTTCAGAGAAATATACTGTTCTGTTTTTGTCAAGAAGAGTCAACACCAACAATTGAAAAATCTGTGGTTGCTCAGGATCTCTATTATTAACCACGAAGTCCCTCATTGCTCTGTGCCACCATGCAAGGTCTTTTTTCAGTTCCAAGAAAACTTTCGGTACCTCCTCGCGAAAGCGCCACTTAGTTGCTTGTTGGTAGTCCTGAACCAGCTTCGAAAGTTCCTCGGCATTCTATGATATTAGGGCTCGAGAAACAGCAAACTTATGTTTTGCGCGAATGTCATTAAAAGCTTCGATGATCTCATTCTCGGTTTTTTGGAACGCTTGACCAATCAATTTTTAATTATTTTTGTGAGGCATAAAGAATAAGTTGATATTTGACAAATGAAATACAAAGCGGAAAACCAAAAAAGATCGAAAGGACTGGTATCTGTCCTAACTAATGAGTCCAGACTGACAAAGGTACGCACTCGCATACTTAAACAGGTCAATAAAAAATCCTAATTAAAGTCGAGGACAATCCATGAAAAAACTAACCTTATTCATGAAGTGGAAGACAATTAAGATGCATCTAATGGAAAATACAATGGAAATCCTGGTTAGTTAATACTGATGTAATTAAGACCCAATTTGTTTGACGGCATTGTTGGGATAAATAATGCTGACAAAATTTTTCACTGGGGAATATCGACACAATGTCTAAAAGCAAGAGATGAAACGCATAAAATATTCATGCGCATAGAAGACAACTATCTGTGAAACGTTGTATGGGCGCTGTTAGTACCCTGTTCATATTAAGGACCCTGTTAGTTTCTTAGGCTCTTATTCTTCCCCCAACATCACAAAAGCGACAAATCGGGATGTCAGTGTTAAATATGATGAACATCAAATGTGTTTTGCATGGCCTAATTGCTAATTTTTTAGTATGCGTGCCAATCATTGTAAGAATCTGAAAATGTGAATATAAAGTTAATTGTAAAAGTTCGCATGTAAGGGAAAAGGAGAAGAGCCGTTTTATGGGACCCTTCTGTTGCACTTGTACCGTCCCAAAAAGACAGAGTCCCTAATGTAAATACAGTGCTTCAAAGTTGAACTGTTGAACCATCCCCCTCCCCCTTACAGACTTGCAATTTTTCATAAGTAATGTTTCTGTTCACATTGTCTGGTTGTTTCAATAATTTGCAAGCAGACTACTTAGGCCTTAAAAAACATATGTGCTTTTGATACACAACCTTGTAAAACCCCTCGTTACCTTCTTAAATTGATCTCAATATGAGGTGTGGTATGGAGCAAAAAACGAATCAACCTATATTGTTAAAATAGATAATACGAAAAACAAAATTTCTAAAAGTTTGGTTGTTTGTTCAATTGTACAGAGGTTATCGAAGCCGATGGAAAAATAAAATTGTAAAACGTTGCGCTCGTTAGCCCCTTAAACGTTAGGCCTGATGCTGAAAACATGTCATTCATTTAATATATAAGGTTTTTTTAAGAGGCTGATTTTATTTCTCTGGTATATAATAACATCGGATAATTTTGAACAAAATTTATTCATAATGCACCTGAGATGACAGCTAATGGCTTCTTGAGGATGATATGCACTTCTGTCCTAATCTTAAATAAGCGACCTGAAGGTTGAATTTTTAATTGAAATATTAAAAAATTTCGATTTTATCATTTCATTTACCGAATTTTTGACAAAACTTAAGGTTTTGTTTTGGTTAATTCTTGCCTAAGGTAGAAACTTAGAAATTCGAGGTGGATTTCAGGAAAATTGCTGAATTGGGAGTAGATTATCCCCTCCAGTGAGCCCTTCGGGCTCATTTTAGAAAGTATTTAATGTTTTCCTTATTAATATTAATTTGTTTTTAGGCTTAATGGATGCACTATTTCCTCGAGATTTTAGTCAGTAATTTTAAAATCTCAGTTGTTTCGATAATTTGCAAGCAGACTATTTAGGCCATAGAAATCATATGTTCCTTTGATACACAACCTTTTATAACCCCTCGTTACTTTTTTAAATTGATCTTAATAGGAGGTGGGGTATGGAGCAAAAAACGAATCAACGTATATTGTTAAAATAGATAATACGAAAAAAAAATTGCTGACTTGTATAACTTTTCAAGGGGAATGACAATTCGCTCTAAAAACGCAAACAAAAAATTTGAATACAGCGTACACGAATGGCACGCGTAAAAATTCAAACAGCAAAAAAGAGTGGAAAAGAAACAAAAGTAAGCAATTGTGCATTGACAGCAATTGAGCTTTGGGTTAACAATTTCTAAAAGTTTGGTTGTTTGTTCAATTGGACAGAGGTTATCTAAGCCGATGGAAAAATAAAATTGATAAACGTTGCGCTCGTTAGTCCCTTAAACGTTAGGCCTGATGCTGAAAACATGTCATTCATTTAATATATAAGATTTTTTTAAGAAGCTGATTTTATTTCTCTGGTATATAATAACATCGGATAATTTTGAACAAAATTTATTCATAATGCACCTGAGATGACAGCTAATGGCTTCTTGAGGATCATATGCTTTTCTGCCCTAATCTTAAATAAGCGACCTGAAGGTTGAATTTTTAATTGAAATATTAAAAAATTTCGATTTTATCATTTCATTTACCGATTTTTTGATAAAACTTAACGTTTTGTTTTGGTTAATTTTTGCCTAAGGTAGAAACTTAGAAATTCGAGGTGGATTTCAGGAAAATTGCTGAATTGGGAGTAGATGCCCCCCTCCAGTGAGCCCTTCGGGCTCATTTCAGAAAGTATTTAATGTTTTTCTTATTAATATTAATTTGTTTTTAGGCTTAATGGATGCACTATTTCCTCGAGATTTTAATCAGTAATTTAAACTCACGAAGAATCCTTCATACTAAAACTCCAAGGGTTAAATCAAAAAAATTTGAATCCGTAGAGCATCCATGAGATGGTTTTTTTTAAAGTGTTAGATGTTTGGAGCGTGTCATTGATTATTTCAAAACAGGTGCCATTGAACCAACTGTTTAAAATTATTGGAGTAATTTTGTAACCTTTTTATAAACTCTTTTGAGAATTAAATGATGGCTGTTTTCGTAACTTTCGGTACGACTTGAAAAGCAACCGGATGATCGTGTTTTGAGTTTTTGTTCGTGTTAGGTCACTGATTATGTGGAGGTGGACTACAAGAGCGACTATCCCAATCAGAAACTGACCAAGCTAGACTTCTTCCCAAAAATGAATGTCGCTGTGGGTAAGATTGCTCACCTAAACATTGCTTCACTTCGCTGATCATATTTTAGAACATTTAGCGTTTGAGTGTTACCCTTAATTGAGAATAACTGGTTTCATTGTATTTGATAGATTATTTGTATAAAATGCATCATAAAAATTTGGATAATCGTTTTCAGATTTAAAGTTAGGCTGTGATGCATTGCGATCAATTACGTGTATTCACCAATTATAAGCATTTACCAAATACGTGTATGCGCGAAGTGCTTTGAATGTGAGGTCTTGTGATCAACACGTCGTGTTTAAGCTTCGAATGTGAGGAGGCATTTGATCGTGTGGAAGTTCAATCCGAATGGATGTGTGGGACTCCTCAAGAACAACTCACCAGTGCTGAGTCTGTCTTACAGTGAGTGCTATTCTGTTCACACTAACGAGCTTGCGAGCATTAGTTTACTAGTACGAACCTTGTTTTTTTCTAACCTATTTCGAAAATAAAAATTGTCATTGAAAGTGTTTACTTAAATGGAAATTTCTTTGTTGCATTGAAAATTGCATAGCATCTGTTCTCTGCTTTTTTGTTATCTATTAAGAGTCTGTAGCTGAGTGCTTAGTTCGTGAGACTAAAAATCCGTAGGTTGTACGTTCAAATACGAGAGGTAGCCAATTTTAACTAATTCGAAGCGATTTCTACTTTTTCTTTTTGCTTTTTATAGAGCTGCTCGTGTTCTTGCTAGTGTTTGCGAAGCGCAGCTTGGCCTCTGCGTTTACAAGTTAAAATTTTAAAAAAACGTTTTTTGCTTTGAACTGCTGTCGATCGTGGGTTCGAAACTTATTGTTTAAAAAAAAGGGCGTTTCAGCAATTAAAAATCTTTTCTAAATTAAAACAAGAATAGCCTGTTGCACTGCAACATATTTGTTCAAATTGTAATGTTTTTTTTCGTTCGGCTAGGAGTGGATCTGAACGAAAACCTAGAAAAAAAAACTACATTCGATGATAAGAATAGACGTAGACTACGCAAATTTGTCTGCGGCTTTGATCATAAATTTAATCGAACAACAAAAAAACGTCTAGAACAAATGTTTTTTTTTTGCAAATTTTGCAGATTTTTTATAGCATTTTTTCGTTGTAAGGAAGGCCAAAGAAGCTTCAAAAACTAAGGCTAAAGAAGCTCCTGGAGTAAATCTTAGTATAAGCTATAAGCTAGACGTCTTGTTGGCGTATTATAAGCCTCCTCGCTCGTTTTATTTGCTCTGAAGTCCAAAAAGCGAAATATTTAAACCGACTTTTCTCTTCACTGCAGAGATTTTTTGGAAATTTATAAATAGGTTTCGAAGTTATCAGTGAAAGGTTTGAAAAAAAAAGATAATGACTCTGATAGTTTCAATTGAGTCCCAGAGAAAGTTTCTCACTCAAGATAAGTATACCAAAGGCGCGTTTAAAAACTACTTAACACTTACGAGAGCAAGTGTCTTATAATCAGGAACTAGACTTTTTTCCCGGAAACAACTTTTCGTACAGGTAAGACAGTAACACGTAAGACTTGCGAAGTTGCTATATAATGAACCTTAACAACTTCGATCCTTCTCACTTGACACAGAGGCAACGTGCTTACCTTTGTACCCTAAGGTTTAGTGTTCGAGTCCCAGCTCTGGACCTTATTTTTTCAGTATGAATGAAATTGATTTTTTCTCGGGAAAAAATTGAATAGTCGGACTTTCGTTTGTCTGCTCGTCTTTTGTGGCTGTGTTGACGGTTTTTCTGAAAATTTTTTTCATTTTTGGTGGTTGTTTTTGACTTTGTGTGAAATTATATTCATTTTTTCCTTAAAAAAAGTTTATTTTTGTTGTTTCATTTTCTATTTGTTCATTTAATGCTGAGCTTGAAATGTGCTTTTTCCGCTTCTCCTCTGTGCAAAGTAGTACTATATGGGGAACCTTTGGGTGGTCAGGGGTCACGGATTCCTGAGGGTGGGGAGTCCGATCTTCCCCCGCTCCCTCTTTAAATCCGGTACTGCTTGAGATATAATTGTTTTTCACCAAACTTGAAACTACGAAACTACTTTTGATATATTCCTGTAGTTGCGTGATTGGGTGATATAGTTGCAATTATTTGAAATTTCTGAAAAAAATTTAAAGGACGATTTTTTTGTAGTTTTTGCTGCTTCATTTTCGTCAAATTCAAAAGAAATTCATGAATGAAGCCTCTTCTTCAATCAAACAGTTGCCAGAGTTAACTAGTTTGAAATCTTGATTTGATCTGATTGCAGAAACCAGTTAACGGAAGCGCAATTTGTTCCTTCGTCTGGTTTGATTTTGGCCATTGAGTTTGGCTGTTATGAATCATAGGGATTTTGCCTACTTTTGAATTATTTTGAAGTTGTGTTCTTTTAAACTGGAACGCTGAATATTTTTTCTGCGTTTTAATAGAATTTTTCAAGTACAAAATTATCGATTTTCAATCTGATTTCAATTAACCAGTTACATGTTACAGTTACAGTTCAATTAACCAGTTGCATGTAACCAGTTATTAACTATTTTACTATAATCAGAATCTTCGTTTTGGTGTGTTTGCAGCCCGTAAAGAACCCATCCTTCTGTTCAGTGGAGCCTTAGATGGGCAGGTGAAGAAGTGGGAGCGAAGTCAGGCAAACATGTTCACTTACAGGTCAGATACTGATTGATTAGTTTTCTGAGTCATTTTCCAAATATACTACCACTCTTGCATCATCACAACAAAGATAAATATCATAGTGTATTTTGTGATATTACATGGTTTGTTATATATAAGACAAGATTAGGCAACGCATATGTATTTTAAAACGCATTGCAGTTTCGTCTGTTAAAAATCAATAATGGGAAATTTTTTATGAGACTTTTTTGCAATCGGCCACCAGCGGTATTTTTATAGGAAGACAATTTTAAGATTTTTTATACACCTCTTTTTTTAAACTGAACTATAAGAAGATTCAAAGTACCAGAAGAAGCCATTAGTAATAATCATTTTTCAGTCAAGATCTCTTCTCCCCGAAAGATGCGAACAGACGTCTGATGGAGGCACAGAGCAAGTTCAACGCCAAAATGGGGCTAGCTAAGGGAGGAGGCAGCAGCCAGTCCCCCCTTGTAACTCAAACGGGGGGTAGTCGGAGAAGCAAACAGGGAGTGAAAGAGGAGGATGGAGATAGCGAGGGAGAGGGAGGAGGAGGTAAACGGAGTCTGGTTGTGAAGCGACAGAAGCGAATCACATCTGCGTATGCTGGACTGAATGTGCCTCTAGAACGATCGGTAAAAGGAGTTGACTGGCTTAGTTGGTCCAGGATATCGCTTGAAGTTATAGTATGCGTATTATAAGAGAACAGTAACCAGAAAAAAATCGTCAACACACCCGATTTAAAAAAAAAATACTTGAATTGCTTCATGCTGAGTGTTGGCAATTTACATTGAAGTATCTGACATCTCATCGGGAATTAAACGAACTTTACTTAAAACTTTGGGTTCTCACAAATTTAAAATTTTTTAGCCCTCGCGCACAATATTTTTCATAACTCTAGGTGCTTTTTTGGTTATCAGAAGCGAGGCAATTGAAATTCTGGTTAAGGTTTTTTGAAATGGCACTTAGGAAAAGATTCCGGTTACAGTTGTGTTAGATTGAAATGTGGCTTTTGTGTTTGCCTTGGCTGTAGGTGAAGATCCACAGACACAACCCAGTGGGACACTTGAAGCAGATCTACGTAGAAGACCTTGACATCATCCTGTCATCCTGCGAGGATGGAAACATATGTAAGCAAGCATTAAAAGTACCAATGAAAGTAGTAAAGACACTTAGTTAACTCGTATTCTTTTTTGTTTCAGCAAATTGTCAAAAAAATTGTCTTCAGTTTAATTGATTTCAAAACAGCAGCCTTAAAATCGATGTTATTTTTGGATCGAACTGATCAACGCAGCTAAAGATGGTTTGGTTGTTCGTGCGCATTTTTGGCTGCAAAGCATAAATAAATGGCATCAAATTATCTTCGATCATTTCATCGGTTGCGTAAGTTAAGTTCGAAAAAAAGTATTTAGTGGCCCTGAAAATGGTCCAGCTTAGTTGCCTAATCCCAGGCTGATAGAGTTGATGCAAGCAGCAGAAAAGATTGCTAAAAGTTTGAGCAAAACAAGTTTGAGCAAAACGTTGCTCAAAAGTTATACTTGATGATATTTGATTCCAATAGGGTTTTGATATGACCGAGGTGGAAAAAATTATATCACCGCTGCGCATGGCATTCAGTGGGCTTCGATTGTTTTTATAATTGGCTTCAGCATATCTTCTAAAGCTTACTTTCTAAATTTCTGGGTTTGGATAACGGATCTAAAGTATGTTAGGCGCTTTCTTGCAGCGCAAATTGAAGGCTCAACTTCAGCATGGAATTCATTTTGACAGTCGGCGTTTCGAGGGGCTATTCTCATGCGCGAAGGACCGAATGCGCGAAAAAACTCGTGTGCGAAAGACCGAAAACAAAATTAGCCGAAAGTCAATTTTTAAAAAGAAGCAATTGCCATTCAATTGAAATGAATTAATTGAAGCAATTTTTTTGCTTCTTTCATTACGAAACACTTGAAATATAAAGTTTGCCCCAATTTTGCGGCGGTCAATGACAATTTGAAAATTTTGTATTTTTCTGACGTTTTTATAATCGGCCAATATCAATACTCCAGACCCTGGAAATGTTTACTTTCTTTCCAAATTTTTTATTACTGAAATCTGAGTGGCTAATTTTTGTTTTCGCGCTTGAGGGATTCCACCGGCGTTTCGCCTTTAGCTCTTCTGCCTTTTATGTCTTCTGGTGCCGTTTCGCCTGCCTTCGGGTTCATTCCATTTTTTTGTCGTTTTTTGTTTCTAATTAATTCGGTGCTTTTTCTTTCACGCCTTCTGCTGAACCTCCTTCGAGATATACAATGTTTCCCTTACTCTTTTTCGATCTTCCAATTTTGGTGTTAATGACAAGTTTGTCTTTTCATTCTGCAACATGGGCTCGCTGAAGTCTGCAACTACACGATAAAGTCTGCAACTAAACATGGACCACTAAGGTCTGCAACATGGGGCTCGCCGCCTCAATTTTGTTTACTATCAAGTTAAGGGCAGCTGAATTGAATTTTATCATATTTTATCAAAGGTTTTTCTTTAATTATAGATTTTTGTGACCTGGTTTCTCAAATATTCAATGGGTTTTGCATACATGTGAGGGGTTTTGCCAATCTGTAAAGTTGTTCGTCCTCGCTGAGATTGATCATTTTAAAAAAAAACATCCCCCGAATCGTGGAGGTGGGGTTTCATTCGATTGATTCAGTAACTGATATCATTATTAGCAGCAACGAAAACCTGGTTAAAATTGTCTTGCACCGATTCACGGAAGACATAGAAGGTAGTTTTAAAACACTTCTTAATTTCACGCGATAAGTCAAACGAATGATCGTGATCAGTTCCAGGTATTCATGGTGGGATAATTCTGACCATACTGGAATGGTTTGTATGGGTCATCAGATAACATTCTAATATAGGTTGACCTTGTCGGATTTGATCAGAAATCTAATTAAAACCCATTAGTGCCAGCGCCCAAAGGCCGATAGAAAAATCGAATGCTAAATAATCAGGCACTAATAAATGACCTCGATTCAGTTGATTTCGAACCTTGCTCAACGATCTTCCTCCCCTTTTCTAGCCTTCCTGGCTCAGCACTGCATCCTGCCTGCCCTGTCACACATGTTGTTGGCATTTAGATTTCATTGATACTTTGAACCATTTCGTTAATAATTTGAACCTCGCTGATATTATTTGTCTGGGTTATGCAAATAACCAATGACCTTGCAGGTAATTTTGTCTGAAATTTTTTGACAGTTTTCAATTGACATTGTTATAAACATTTACGATAAGTGGCAACTTCTGATGGAGGCCAACTAATAATTGCAATCTAAAAAACTCACTTACCAGTTCCAGTTGCAAACGAATAAACAAATAATGTAAATTGGTAAATTACTAAAAGATTGAAGATTAAGTATATACTTTCTGGTTAGCACAAGGGACAATAAGTTGGTAAATTAAAATAAGATTGAAAATTAAGTATATACTTTCTGGGTAGCACAAGGGACAATTACTCTCCCCGAATAACTCTCTCTACGATTGAAGACAGTACAAAAAGATAGATAAATAGATTGATAAAAAGATTGATAGAAAAAAGAAATAAACCAGGTAATTACAAAAGCGGTAAAAGCAGGTATATTGATAAGAGAAGAAAGATATAATCATGAATGAAACAAGACTGCTCGTATCAGGGCGAAGCCCTGAATGTTCCGACTGCCTTTTAATGTTTAATAAAATGTAATAAAAATGAAAAAAAAATTCTAAAATTTGAATTTTTTTTATGAAAATCATCCCCCCACACGCCATATAAAGTACAAAAGGATAGATTTCGCTCCTTGTAACAAATCAATTATGGCGAATAAGCTTCTTCCAACTAATTTGGAACGATTTCTAAGACGGATTAAATCTCCGCTTACGCGTTTATAGCGCGAATTATATCGCGCGTTAATTGTCCCAAATTGGTCAAAATGGCAATCTTTAAACCCTCGTAACTTCACGAAAAATGATTACAGGTGAAATATCTTTTCAAATATAAGCTCAGGACAACAATAGCTTTCGAATGATATAAAAAAATTCCGTCAAAAATGGCTAGTTAAAAAGTCGAAATTTGTCTGAAGAAAAAAAAATTCACCCCGAGCACAAATATTCCGTTACTTTCGTATCGAAAGTCGGAACAAAAACTACTTCAGTCGGAAATTTTTGTTTATAGATATTTGGGGCTTCGACAAGAAAGCAGTCAAGAAACTGAAGAGGGTCCAGAGTACTCAAAGTACTCCTGCTGAGGTGAGTTCTATCAACTCTTTTTTTTTAAATTGTGATTTGTAAGTTTCAGCATTTTAAGCTAATGTGTATGTTCAACAGTGAGTATAGTTTAATGGCTATATATAAATCAGCCGAAGTATCAACCAGCCGAAGTATCAACCAGCCGAAAATAAGTAAATATAATGTAATATTTATGTAACAATTATGTAACAGTTACGAAAATAATGCAAATTTCAACCATATGATGAAACTTTTGAGCTGGCTTATATACTCCGCGCATTTTCGGTTGGCTTCAATTCGGCTTGTTTATATTCTCTCAGTTTAATAATTTTGCATCTTCTCAGGAGATGGCTTGAGTCGCAAATAAAAAGCAAGCTTCTGTCAGTTTTGAGTCAGTTGATGTGTATTAAGGATGCAATCACTAATCGGGTGGCTGGGTTCTCCTGCAGGAACGTCTTAATAGCGCACCATGGTCCAGTGACTTCACTCATTCTCATCACAGGATTTCAACACATCTATCTTGTTAGTCATCTTATTCAGTTGAGAAAAAATACCATTGTTTTTTTGTTGATAAAACATTGATCGGGGCGTTAATGTCGAAAATAACAATTTTCAAGTTTGCCAAAACAGTTTTTGTTTTCGGCACATTTGTATTTCGGCACTGATGTTCTGAAATACTGATGTTTCAGCTGAGTGCTGGATGGGACAGGCGGATACTCATCTGGAACCTGGACAGTCAAAGGTTAATAACCCCCTCCCCTTTCTAGCTCCAATCTCAAAATAGCTGAGGAAAGATTTCGATGATTTAATTAATGTTTCGTTATAAGTTTTAGTATAATATAAGGTGAAAAAGTTACTTATACGGAAGCAATGAAAATTCAAATCGGAATTTATACTGCATTGAAACATAATGACTGGTTTTCGTTGTTCATTCTGTCTATGTGTGTCATGGGTAAAAAGTATTTCCTGGAGATACGTCTACTTATGTCGTGTTTTAACGTTGTAGATATGCAGATAGTTGTCAGATGGGTCCAGTGATCGAGAGCAAGGACCCGAAAGAGGTGAAGGCGGCCATGGAAGTGGCGGCCGATGGGGCCATACTGGACATGGTCTACTCCCCTGAAAGGTAGCGCACCTTTTGTATCGCTTCCGTTCTGCTTTTAAATAAATTGTTTGCAAATTAGATTCCATTCATTGTAAAAGTTACTACATTTACAACCAAACGAAATCTCATTGCGAGAACGCCGTGGTACTATGCAGCCCGTTTTCAAGCTTTTCGATGTTATGATCAAGAAGTTCGCCCTAATTAATCTTGCTATTTTAATGCTGTTTTAACTTGCTCTTTTTGAAATGTCCATCTTCGTTTTCGAAGATTGAATCGATATACTAAGAATTTTTCAAAATAATTTACTTTTGCGTTCATTTAACTTTAAGTTTGTGGTACACTTAATTTTGAATGAATTGAAAAGCAAACTGTGTTAAAAATTTCTTAGAATACCGACTCAATCTTCGAAAGACGAAGATTGGACTTTTCAAAAAGAACAAGTTAAAAGAGCATTAAAGTAGCAAGATCAATTAGGACCAACTTCTTGATCATAATTTCGAAAAGCTGAACACAAACGACACAAAAACTGTTAAAAGATGGGCTGATTTTAACCTCAAATTAACCAGCTCGTAAAACTAAGTCAAGTAAAATTCTGTGGTATATATTTTTTCAATTATCAGGCGTATGTGCACAAATTAAAATGATGCGACAAACTGAAAAAAAAATTGACGCGACAAATTTGTTTACCATGGCACAGCATCGGTACTCCTTAAACAGGCGAATAGCTCGTATATTGTTTCTTTTCCTTGCGGAGGCAGCGTCTTTTTAAAAAGTAATGACATGAAAATGTCATTTTGAACACTTCTTTGTGCCATGATTGAGCAAAGCTGTGATTCAGCTACTCGGGTTTTTATCAAAAAAATTTTGAAATCTTTTAGTGCATCTTCAAACTTTGGTAAGATTTCATTTGCTCTTTTCACATCAAATCATGCTCGCTGTTCTGTGTTATTTTGTTATGTCCCAGTGTTCTGTGTTATTTTGTTATGTCTCTTTAAATGTTTTTTTTTGTCGATAAATTATAAATCCATATTTCTTCCATATCCAAGTTGATGCCATCACAAGGCATATTATTCGGCTTTCTCTTGTTAAATCCTGCAATTAAATGCTAGTGCCGTAATGAGGGACGGTCATGTAATTGATTACACACGAGCAGCTACGATGTCCACGTTTTTCCAACCTAAGTCGCAAATGAAAGTATTCATTAAAATCGTTTACTTAGCTGATTGTGTATAGCATGTTTTCAATAGCGTTTTAATAGCATGGTTTCAATTTGGCTTAGTTAGTGGCAAGTTCCTGTATGATAATAACGGGTCTTAATTAATTGTAGTTCCTGCGAATCGCAGAGGAGCTATCAGTAGGCCTTAACAGTCCTGTCGAGGATAGTCCATTTGTATTATCTCCCCACATTCCAGACAGTATTATTTTGCTGAGCGAAGCTGTTTTTTTGCGACTCAAGGCCGTTTTTTTTTACGTCTACAACTTTTACGTGGTACCACTATTACAGCCAAATTTGGTCAGGTTGTGGTAGACCTGAAGCTGGAGGTGAAGTGAGAGCTTGTCCTCACACACTATCATTGCCATGGCATGGGATCGAATACACGATCTGACGATTTCAAAGTGAACGCATTACCACTGTGCTAAGTGCCTCTCTTCTGAAAATTTATGTTTTTTTGGACGCTTTAGAAAATTCTTGCCTTTTCTTGAAAGCTACTTCACCAATTTTTTGAACAAGCTGTACCAATGAAAAGACCGAATACGCAAACGTGTGTCTGCTTATTGCGCTTGTCTCTTTTTATCTTACTCGACGTTTTACGGCCTTCACAAATTTCAGTGCGGGATTTTCGGATTTTTTTTTGTTTTTTTTTTTCATCTGAAGAGTTGCCCTACCCAATGTGAAATTAAATTTTCAATTGATAAAGAATGCCATGGGATCTGCACTGCATAAAAAATACGCCGTAATGTTTGTAGAAAAAGTTTTAATTTGACCATTTTATTACCGTTTTATGAAACTTTGACCATTTTATGATTTTTTTCCTCAAGAAATAATCATGTCAAATCTTGATTGACTTATCTAGTTGTAGAAGTTTTCCTGCATAAATGGCTACGCTCTTGTTTCTGTAGTTATGGTTAAAAAAAAAGTTATGGTCTTAAAAAAGGAAATTTTTGATATTTGACAGTTTTTGTGAAACTTTTTGCCTTTTCTCGAGAATTACCCTCCCAAATCTGCGATGACGGGTTCAACTGATAGAAAGTAAGAGGAATCTTCCCTGTATAAAATGTTTCTCAGCCATTTTTGTAGAAAAGCCAGCATGGCCTTAGGGTTTGACTATCTGCAAGAGTACATGGAGCAGGTGGGCGCTGGTAAGCATCTCAGTTTCTAGGTCCGTGGTTCAAATATTCATTTTTCAAGACTTCTTTTTGCTTCGTCTCTTGGCCGTTTTGTCACGTTTGGGTGTTTCATTTCTAGCATGCGGTGTGAGTTCGGGAAAAAAGGGCTCGATATAATAAATAACGTTCTTATTTGACAATATTCACATCGGTAATATACTTGGTTGAGCTCTTTTCCAGTTTCCCCCTTATATTTTTGCTGATATTCAATTTGAAATAACCTAGGGTCAACCCCCCTTTGCTATTATTTTATTATATCCATTTTCGGCCGAGCAACCTTTGAATTTTTCTAAAGGCGCCTTTGGCGCCAATATATACTAATTTTGAAGGGGATGCGCCAAAAAAAGCGCGATTTTGTGGTCAAAATTTTCCAAAAATAGCCCAAAAAACTAATTTGCCTGTGGTGCATAAATTTTTGTCAAAAAAGTCGACAAAAAATTCGAAACTTTTGAAAATCTGCCCCCAGCTCTAGAAAATCCTAGATCCGCTCCTGGGTCAGCGGGAAAAATGAACAGATTTCTCCAATATTTCGTACATCGAAATCGTCGTAGGTACCATTTCTAAACCACTTTCATTATACTTTTACGAGGGGGAAGGGGTGAGTTAGTGGGGTGGAAAACTAGAAAAGAGAGCCCTTGATTGTTTCTAGGAATGAGTTCGCGTATGGGTGTGCAGACAGACTGGTCTATGTGCGGAAATTTTCCCCTAGTGGCAGTGAGATGTTCCTCGTGAACACTCTCCTCGGTCACCTGGGAGAGGTGAACTGTGTCGGGTGGATATCCGATCTGGACTCGTGGGTGTCTGCCGCAGATGACTCTACCATGCGCGTGTGGAGTGTAAGTGTCGTCGTACCAATACACTCATTTAAGAAGCGCAGAGGTTATTCAGCCGCAGACTCTTCAGCCCATTTCAAATACAGACAGTCAAATACTTACGAAATTCAGCCAAATTAGATTAAAAAGACTAGATTTAAAAAGTTTAAACTTTTTAGAGGCGATGAAAGAATGTAGTTCAGACTCTTATATAGGTCGCAATGATTTTTATTTTCATTTTTTTTTTCAAGAAAGTTCGTAAAAAACATGTTCAGGCTCAAATTTGATTTTTCGCGGAAAGAGCTTGAAAACCATCTTCTTTTCTTTGAAATTCGAATGTTTAGATTTAAAATAAAGACTTATTTAAAAATATTGTATTTTTTCTGTTTACTTGCGTTCATTGACGCTTTTCCAGCTGTCTGTTGGGTATGTTTCTCTTTTGATAAGAGTCAATCATTGTATTGAAGTACCCCGAAGATATAACAGATCTAGGTATTGTCGGCTCTGCATAAAGATGCAAGTCACTTAGTACGCTGAAGGCAATCTGTTTTCTTGATTTTTGAATGGGCTGGGTAAATGAGTATGCCGGTTATCTACGGTGGTTTCTTGCTAATATAATCCACTGATCTGCATTTTTTGAAGGCACGTGGTCACTTATTAAGGCAGATCTAAAGTCGTCTTTTTTTAATGATATCGGTATCCATCAATACACAGGTGCTTTCTTCAAGTTCACATATACGAATTCCGTTATATACGCCAAGAGAATGAAAGAGATGATTGATGAAAACCAACATGGTTACTAGTGAGAAATGTCCAACGTTCTTTTTGTTGATGTATTAATAAACTACAAAAGCTATGCGGCTGATTTCTGATTGACAATGAATCATTCGCATTTAGTTTCTCCTTAATGTTTAAAGAAGCTTATGTTTCAATTTAGTTTTTTATAGCGAACTAATCATTTTTTTCACGCGATAGATCTTCTTGGCGGAAGTATAATGAAAAGTTGTTAAGCGTTGAATTTTTAATGTTATGCGGGTCATTTTAAAAAATTTTGTTTTTGCTGAAGTTGAGTAAAAAGTCGTTAGGCCCTTATCCTTCTCGTATAAATTATCTATCCTTAGGTTTGGAGTAAGATTGCGATGGTTTTGGAGCCTGTAAATTAGAAGTTTCTATGTGAGCCTAAACTGAGAAGCCAGGATTTTTGGAATTTAGATATTGTGATGGTTTAGAGTGTGGATGCAATGGAGTGTACTGAGGCTATATCTCTGCCTGGGCCTGCGTCTGCACTCACTGTGGACAACATGAACAGGGTGTTGGTAGTGGCAGCTCAGAACTCAATCTTGTAAGACAATATCGTTAAATTAGTCAGAATGAGCGCATGGTTTTAATGATCGATTGCACTATCAATTTGTCCTCCGTAAACAATTTGATTCAAATGCTGAGTTAAAAAGCAGTCATAGATAAAGCACACAAAATGAATGATTTTCAGCAAGAGATTGCAGTTTATCGTAATATGCAGAACTCAAATGTTGGTATGCCTTTTTTGCAGATTCCTGTTAATAGTCAAAATTTTGGATTAAACATCTGTTTTGATCGGGTGACCACATAGAGACATGAAAGTATAAATTTTGTTTTGCTTGAAACTTCGAGAAACAAAATGAGATTTGATTAAAACTTTGAAACCATTTGGTTTATTTTAGCATATAATGATGCTATAAGCCTGTTTTGTTTGATATTTTACGATTGAACATCTGAAAGTTGTCTTTTTCTTGACAGATCTACGAATTCATTGACACTTTAAAGCCTTATATGTTTAATCTAATTCATGACTGAGGTGTTTGTTTTATGTGTGGGTGTTTAGAGTGTATGATATCTTCTCTTGGCGTATTCTGCAGAGTCATTGCAGCTTCAACAACTCCATCATCAACTGTCTTCTACTGTTGCCCGAAAGAAACCAGGTCAGTAGTTCTTTTTCCTCCTTCAGCAACCTTATATGAACTTGAAAAACACAGAGTTATAATGATAGGGTATTTAGGTCAGGCAAGTCAGCTGAAGTTTGATTAACCCTACCTTCATATTTTTAACTTGAGGAACCTCTTGTTTTAGTCTAGCTTTATTTGCCACATTTTCAGATTAATGCTGGTACTGTTTTGGATTTAGAGAGGAACAAGACTGCTCGTATATCAGGGCAAAGCCTTGAATGTTCCGACTGCCCTTTAATCCATATCGAATAGTTTTTAGAATATGAAAGTATTGAAAAAACTAAAAATTTTGGACAATACCAAAGATCAAGTGTTAAAAATTGAGTCGCACGAAATTAATACGACCGATTTAACTAGCCTCAATTCAATTTGGAACTTTTTTGTTGTGGGGGATAAATTGCCATGCGTAAACAATTCGAAATACGATTTCAGCATTAGGAATAAAATCTCCAAAGCGTGCATGAATTAGTCCAGAGCATGGCAAATTTGGCAATTGACAAACTCCCAGAACTTTGCAAAAAAAGATTGAGGTAAAATATCTTTTTACATTTGATTTCAGGGAGTCGAAATCTTCAATGAAAAACTTGAATTTTTTTTGTTAAAACTTATTTGTTGGATCGCTGAAATTTGGCTGAATAAAAAACCACTCCAAGCATAAAGATTCCGTTTTCTTCGAAAGTCGGAACAAAAAGTCGGTCTTGATTTCAAACGGCTTCGATCCATAGAATTACTTACAACAGCAAATATAATAATAATAATAATGAGGTTAATAAAACTCAAACTACTGTTGCTGCACCCACCAACTAGTTCAGAGTCTTATATAGGTCGTGAGGATTTTTTTGAGGAAAAGTCTTAAAATTTGTTCATACTCAAATTTATTTTGGGCTTTGACTTTTGATTTCTTTTTAACATCAGTTAATTGCTTTTGTTAAAAAGAAGGCAAACTCCACCATCAAATGTGTTTGTTGAATCGTTTCCAATTGTCTATTTTAGTAAAGGAACAATCTGTGATATTTACACAGCATACTGATTGTTCCGACTTTCTTAACGAAAGTAACGGAATATTTGTGCTCGGGGTGGGTTTATTTTAACTAGCCAATTTTGACGGGCTTTCTTATATCATTCAAAAGGTATTGTTGTCTTGAGCTTAATTTTGAAAAGATATTTCCCCTGTGATCATTTTTCGTAAAATTATGGGGGTTTAAAGATTGCCTTTTTGGCCAATTAGGGACAATTAACGCGCGATATATTTCGCGCTATTAACGCGTAAGCGGAGATAAAATCCGTCTTAGAAATCGTTCCAAATTTGTCCAAGGAAGCTGATTTGCCTTAAACTTACTAAGTTACGATATGTTACTTGGAGCGAAATCTATCAGTTGGTACTTTATATGGCGTGTGGGGTGATGATTTTCAAAAAATCTCAATTTTTTTTTTTTTTTTCATTTTATTTTATTACATTTATTTTTCCATGTTATTTTTTGCTCCATAGAGCTTAAAAAGCAGTCGCAACATTTAGGGCTTCGCGTTGATACGAGCAGTCTTGTTTTCTTTTCATGCCTTTTGTTCCGAGTTTTGACGAAAAGCGGAATATTTATGCTTGGGCTGGCTTTTTTAAAATATTCAGTCAATTTTGACTTCACGATTTTTTGACGGAATTTTTTGTACGCTCTGAGAGATATTGTTCTTCTGAGCTCAAATAAAAAAGATATCTTTCTTGTGATAGTTTTTTCGTAAAGTTATGAGGTTTGAAAATTGCTAATTTGGGTTAATTAACCCGCGATATATTGCGTTCTTATAACAAGCGTAAGCGGCGGATTATTGCGTTCCAAATTAAACTGAGGCAAATATTTTGGTCTAATTTTACACGATACATGACGCTTATTACATCCCTTTGCAGTTAACATGAGCGTATGGGGGGATAAATTAAAAAAAAAACGTTTTTTCGATTATTTCGTGAATTTGTCAGCCAAAATTTTTTTAAACTGGCCGTAAAGTGCAGTCAGATTATTCAGGGCCTCGCCCTGATATATGAGCAGTCTTGTTAAGTGTGAATAGCTGGTTTATTGGTAGCTAGTGGTTTCAGGTTGGTAGGCGCTCATAGCTTATAAGCTAGGTTTTTTTACTCTCAATTTCCAGGTCGGGGTGCGATTTCGAAGCATAGCAGATTTTTTATCTGTTCTATCTTTTCTTTTTTCCTTATAGCACTTTTAGAGCTAATTTTTGACGGTTATTGCTTGTGTTTGCGAAGTTACAGCTTCGCCTCTGTGCTTTAGTATTTGAGTGGAAGTAGCGATGGAACCATCCAGCTGTGGAGTTCAAGCAGACTTAATGCCCTCATCAACAACCTGGGGAAAGTGACTGCACGACAACTAGAACAACAGAAGGTGGCTAACATCCTACACGGTCCCCCAGACTCCACTTACAGCAACCAGGGCAACAAGTCGCTGAATGAGAGTGACTTCACAGTTTATGATGAACCTATCAGTAGGCCACAGTTGTCGCGAGAGATTTCGAGGATGTCGCTGCTTAGTCTGACCACAAGATCAAGACGATATTCGGCCGATTCGGGAACATAGTTTATCACTTACTCATCTGTAAAATTCATGCATGCTCAGTCCAAAATGATCCAGTGCTTATTAGATTGAATAAAATACAGAATTTAAATTGTATAAAGTGTAAATTTGTAATTAAATTTTTGCTTTTCTATCGAGAAAAATTTAACAGAAAGTTATTGTATCCGACTTTTGACCAGCAGATGAACCTTACCATCGAATGTTTCTAATTTTAAAAGAATGACGAAATATCAGCGGGATTTTTCTGTTATACGGCCCAAAGTTACCGAATTGTTCATTGAGCTTCTGTTGTTAATTACACTTGCGATCTGCTTAGTGTGTTATTCCAAACCTTCTTGTTTTCTAACCTAACTCGCAAATAAAAGTGTTCATTTATTTGAAAGTTTCACAAGCATTGGAAATTGCATAGCATCTGTTCTCTGCTGTATTTGTTAATGAGTGGTTAATGGTACTTTTTAAGCTTACGTGGCTTAGTGGTTAGTGTGTGCGACTCTTAATCTCTAGGTCGAAGGTTTGAAGCTGAGAGGCAGACAAGTTTTTGCTAATTCGAGGAGTATTTCTAATATTAAATATTGCACTTTATAGAGCTGCTTTTTGTCGTGTTCTCGCAAGTGTTTGCGAAGCGAAACATCGCTTCTGTGTTTATATTGGCTTAGTGGCCTCAAATTGTTCATTAGTCGAGCGATTAACTTATTTGGGTATGTTTTTGAGGGTGAGAGGCACTTAATAAATTATTATGTTAAGTTCTGTTGAATTTTTCTTTGGCTTAAAGGGTTTCTGCTACCGTTTTTTTAGCTTTCTTAACTCTTGGTAATTTTTATTGGATGCAATTTTTACATTCTATTGTCTTGGCGCGTTTTGGCACTTCTAGTATTTTTGGTTTTAAGATTCCGAGTATCGGAAAGCTAATTAACTTTGGTACTCTTAATTGTAAATCGTTCGGAATTGGTGCAAACATCTTTCGTTTTTTTTTATTCGGCTGATATTATGTTGGTTAAAGTTCCAAGCAATTTATATTAGCTATATTGTTCATTGAATGTTAATTTAACTCTAAGTCTATGAAAATCTAAAAATTTGTTTCTTAGGTTTCAATCGTTTATTTCTTCTTTTACAGATTTAACTTTTTCAGAGGATCTTTTCCCAACATGATCATAAATTTGTATCATAGGCAGTCAGGGTTACTGTTTTAATCAAGTATTTTCTTGGTTGCTACATAGTTTGCTTCTTAAGCTCCGATTGTTTTCTTTTCAAAATGAAATTTCAGCGAAGTTAAAATACCAGTTAAAGGTTTCGTTTTAGCGTCTTCCGAGCTTGAAATAACACAATTTTAAGTTCTTGAAGACAAATACTCAAGTATTTGCGGTACTGCTAATTTATTTATCAAGGATATTGATGGAGATTTAGCTGTATAAATTTTGACTTAGGGCTGAATTGTTTTTTTTTGCATCTACGTACTTGGATGCTGCTTTAGCTGAAATTTTGACTGTGCTGCTGTAGAGTGCGCCGTTCATGCTTTATCCAGTATAGGTCTACGATGCGACTCTTTTTTTGACAAAGTCAATGGTTTTTGCCTTCATGGTATTTACATCCAATTTCATCGGGTGTTTTGCTATCTGTTTCATGATCGGATCTCGGCTCAAACCATTTTTTCCTTCTTTGTTTTTTGTTTGTGAATTGACGAGGAGCTTTTAGGTGCGACTGAACGTAATGAAGAAACTTAAATGGGTCGTGTTGGTAACTTTGAGAAACATGTCTTGAAATGCACTAATAAGTAGACAAGTGCATTCATACATACAAATGTATGTATGCACTTTTAAGGTCAATTAAACTTCATTTGCTTTAAAGAAGGCGAACTCCGATCTCCAACTGAAGAAGTGATGGCGTGAAAAAACATTAAAAAGGGAATAGAAATGTTATTAAGAGAAATGAACGTCGTGAAGACTTATATAGGTCTTGCTGATTTTTTTTTAGGAAAAGTCTCTAATAACTACAGATGTACATTCATAGATATTGAAGCATTTATGAATACCCTTAGGAATATATGCCTTTTTTGTGTTCAATTGACTTTCTTCTGCTCAAAGTGACGTAAATAGCTTTCTCCAATTACGAACCTGGAATGGAGCGAAAAAACGTGAATGTTTTCTAGTTTCGAAAGTGGAGTTTAATTTTAAGATTTCCAGCGGAACAAAAACTTTACTTATAGATCCAGTTTTCTCTAATTGTGTTCATGTTTTGAAAAAAGCGCCAATCATAAATTGTTCTAGAAATTCAAAGCGCTTAAAGGGAATCTATTTTTTTCTTTGAAATTCGAATGTGAGATTTTTCCAAGAAAGTCAGTGTTTTTTATGTTTAATTGCGTTCATTACTCTTTTCCAATCTTCGATTGGCTATGTTCAGTTGATTCAGTCGTCTTAATTCTCATTAGCGATATCAAATATCGTTAATCGAAAATGATTTAACAGAGTTTCAAGGCCGCATGGTTTTTTAACTAGAAAAAAAAACAATCATTTAGTTTTTCAGTCTCCTTGAAACCATTGAACTTTCTCACTGTCTGTTGGTTATAATTTTTTGATTATAAGCTACTGTGTTTTTTTTTCTTGGCGAAAATTATTTCATCTAATTGAAATTTTTTTCTCAAAGAGCATTTTACGGTTGTCTGCGGCTATAAGCAATGTGTGAAACATCAGTTTTCGAAAGCTTTTTTAATATCAGCTTTTTATTTGAAATTTTTCGCTTTCAAGCTTCGGGCTGAGAATGTTGGCTTAATTCCCGCACAGATTTGATCTTTTTTTCATTTATTTGATTAACTCATTTTTTAATTCTATATTACTTTTCGAATTTCTGATGTGACAAGCTTCTCGATTTTAATTTAAATTCTTTGATTTTGGATTTCCACTTTCCACTGCTTCGTCAATTTGTGTATGGATATGGAATACAATTACAATTATTTGAATAGATGTCATAAAAAAGGGGGTGAAGTCGATTTGGTCGCTCATCAAGCTTGGTCAATTTAAATTCTTTTTTTTTCTGGGCTTCATTTTAATTCTACCAATTTCTTCAGAATTATAAATAACCCATCGATTTGCTAAAGCTACTGCTGTTCGTAGAACAAATCTTTGCTCTGGAGGTTTCTAGTGCAAATACTGAATAAATATTGTTTAAACCCCGGTCTTACCTCAATGCAGCCATTTCACCGTAACCGGTCTCACCTTGAGGAGGTGGTTTAAATTGGGTTCCCTCACCTCTGTGACCGAAGTGGGATTCTAACACACGACCCTCATGTTGAGAGACGCTTGACTTAAACACTCGGCCACGGCCGCTCTAAGAGTTTTTTGGACTTGGTCAACTGTCAGCTGTATCATCCCTTGATAACATTGAGTTGAATTGATTGATCCATGTTTGTGTTACACCTACCCAGAAGGTTTAAGCATTGCGGCATGTTTCTCATTTCATAAAAAATAACCACAGATGTGGTTGAGAATGGGTTCGACCATGGTGTGAGGATAAATGATATGGAAGCAAAACGCTTGCATATCAACAAATCGATGCCAGTTTAAACAAAGCTCACATTTTACTCATCGACTTATATTTCGATTATTAGAAACTATTTTTTGAAGAATATGTTTGTTGTTATCCTCGCGATTAACACGCGTGATCAAATCCGAGCAAAGGCTTATCGAGAATGGCAACTTGTCTTACAGAGTCAGTAATTGATTTAATAGCTTCGTTTCTATTAAATTCGAGTCCAATGACTGCTTCTGCGCATTTTGACTAGAGGTTGCGACTGTTTCGAGTGCGAGCGGGACCTGAAATGTTTGCGCTCTGGAAATTTTCTCATTTTCGGTTTATCGTGCGTCTGCTTAATTTTGTTTTAGCTTTCACGCTACAACCTTACGGAACGGTGCTGTGTAGTAAATTGAAATCCAAGACTTGGTTCAATTTTGGTTTTTTTGCTTGTTTGAAGGGAGAAAACCTATGTTTTTTATATTAGTGCTTTGCATTGTTACATCAGTGCTTGTCTTGATGCTTGTATTTTTTGCTCAAATGCACGTGCTTATCCGCGCTATTAACCAGGGGTTTCGGGTAGATGTTAATTAATCTCCAAAGTGTCCATATTCCTGACTTATTTGTAATATCTGAAAATCAAAGACTTTGGCTGATTTGGCCGATACGTTTCCTCGATACAATTTTTAAACCTAATTTGCCTGCTTTTGTGTTGTTTCAGTTGTTGATTCAAATTAAAATTCATTCGCGGAGACCCACAAAACTTAGTAGAAGCGTTTTTCTATATTTTTCTAAGTAATTTTTTTAAGTAAGTTTTTGGCTTGGTGTCTTTAGTCTCGGCTTGGAGTTCTGCTAGCTTTCCATGCTGTTTTTTGTATCGCTGTGCCTCTGCGTTGGAGCTTCTTGCTGTTTTGATTGTGTTAGTGATATTAAATTACACAATCTGGACTTTCAATGATCAACATGGAATCTACTAAGCAATTGGGGAGTCTGGATTCACATATCTTCAACTTGTCACGTGGAATTTGGGACAATACCAAGGGAAATTTGAACCAAATATTCTTGTAGTTAAGTCGCTGATTAGTCATTTCGCCATAGGTTCCCGATTCCTTGCTTGGGTTGCTAATCATATAGTTGCATAGGCCGTACTAATTTCTCCAAGAGATGTGCAGGATTTCCCCCACTTTGTTTCGGATTCCACGCCGTGTTTCGGATTCCCCGTTTGAGCTTATGATTGTTGTAATTTATTGGAAGCGCTCATTTTCCGATTGACTTTTTTCAATTGCTTTTTGTTGGTTTTTGTAAAAATGGTTGAAGTCTCACAAAATGTTTCGGACAAATCTAAATCACTTTCCTAGACCCTTCCTAATAAAAGTAAAAATTTTAAAATTGAAAAAAAGTTTAAAATGTTTGAATTTTAATTGAAATTTTTTCAAAAAATTTTTTTTCAATAAATTTTTTTTCGTGTATATTTTCAGTTTGCAAAATAACTTTGCTTTCAACCTTTTATGTTTTTTTTTGTTCAATCAACTGTTTTTTTAAATATTTTTTTCTGGTGTAGTTAATGAGTTTTCGCAATTTTTTTGCTTATGATTGTTAAGTTTTTCTACAACAATTGAAAATATGTTCTCATTGTTTTTTAGCTCAAATTGTTCTGAAAAGTAGCTGTTTTATCCAAAAAACAAGAACGAAGCAAGCTATTTTTGGTAATTTAAATTAATATTGCTAGTCAAGTTCATGTTTTGCAAATTCAATTTGAGTTGCTGTCTGGTATTTTTTGTTCCTTCAGTTTTGCTTAGTTTCATTGTTTGGATGGTAAAAGCGGGAGCGAAATAAGCTTGAAGTCATCATTTTTCCGCGATTTTATCATTTTTCCTTTTTTTTTGTCGCCAATTTAAAAAGTGTATTTTTTTTGCTCACTTTTAGTTAATTTTGATCTGTTTTCGGGCTGCATTTTTAACAATAGTTCATTGGCTCATGTTTTTCTTTATTAATTGGTTATTTTTTGGTTTGATTTTTTGGTACTGTTATTCAGTCAACTTGCTTGTCTTCTCTGACCGGATTTTTTTGAAATGAAAATCGGTGGTTTTTTGGCTTCATAGCTGTTCAAAATCAGTTGATTTTTCATAAGCAGTGTCTAGTTCTTGTTTTTTTTTTAAAATCATTCGTTTTTTCAGACTTTTTTTGTTGAACTAATAAATTTCAAGTTTTTGAATGGTTTTGGAATTGTTTTTCGAAAATTTTTGCGAAATTTCTCATTGTCAGTAGTGTTGTTTTTTAAGTATCGGATCACATTTGTTTTGTTTCTAATCTTATTTGTCTAGGCTCCTGAAAAATTGAATAATGTTGTTCGGTATTTATGTGCCTGTCATTTACTAATTTAAAAAGTAAAAAGAGTGGTTTTTGCTTCTTTCATCAATGCAGTTTACCCATGGATCGATCGCGTGTCTTCGGAATATTTCGATTCATAGTAGGCAGGTTAAAAAGTTTCTTGGAGCAGGCAGATTTTGTTGTTTATATAATTTCAAAAAATATTTTTGCAACAATTTTGTTATCTGATTTTTGACAACGTTTTTCTTGACTTATAATTTTTGCATCGCAACTGCAGAATAAATGCACTTAATATTTTTAACACAAAAACGTCAATCTATTGGGATTTTTAACTTATGTAAGCTTGATTAATTAACATCTGAAAATTTTTGGAAAATTGAAAATTATTGGTGCATGAAGTTGCTGGCTGAATAAAAGTTTCTCGAAAAAAAGGGTAAAAGCAAAAGTTCTAAACTTTTGCAGATCATTTTGAAGGTTTTTTAAAATTATTTCCAAGCAAGAGCTACATGAAGTACAAATAATTTTTTCAGTGCTTAAATAAAAGTTTTTTTTCTGTTTTTAACACTTACTCAGTCGCTTTATTCGCGTTGAAATTTTTGCTTTTAGTTTAACTTAGAGAACTTGAAACCAGTTTTTGTAGAGGCTGAGAAAATTTTGCGATGCCGTTCGAATCGCGCTTTTAGGTGCGTTAATTTGATAGAAAATTACTATACCCATTAGACGATTATTTGTGGTAACTAATTTTGTGGTAGCAAAATTTTTAAAAACCAAATCGGCCACAAAGACAAAGTTCCGCCGCTCTCTCATTGGTCTGAACAGATATGTGTTAAAAGTAATCTCAGTAATATGGTGCGCTGTTATTGTATGCTCGTATTTTTTTGATTTTTATTGCCACGCAAGAAATGAGCGTGTAATTTGCTTTGTTAGCTGGTACTGATACTGCTAGTAGGACAATATACCCGATCACAATCTACTCCATGACATTATACCCTATATACCAATGTAACTTATGTTTATTTAACCTACAGTTAGCGATACTATTGTTTACTAATACTGAATATTGAAATTGATCGAAATGACTGATTTAGTTTTTCGAAAAGTCAAATTTAGGATTTTTTTTTGGTGGTGTCCCACTTACAGCTCGTTTTTCAAATTCATTTTCCAATTGGAGCTCGCGATACATTTCTCATTAACAAAAAAAAAGAAAATGCGGTGCTAATCTCCACTTTCACTTTCAAAGTGTATCATAAATTAGTTATTTTAAGACTGAATGGAAAAAAATATATTGATTCCATTTTCATTATTTGGGTGACTTGTATCAATTTATTTTAGTTTATTTTATAAATGTATCTTGAAATTGGTCTAGCTTTAAAATTGAGCTTTTTATTCCAAGACAATCATAATTGAAAGAAGCAGTCCTTTTAATTATATTTTCCCCAAGTTCAATAATTCTTTGTCAATTGTTTGTTGGTTATTTTCGTTTTCTTAGTTGCATTTATACAAATTGATAAGATATATTTTGCTTGCTTGATTGTTTTTAAAATTAATGTGCGTTTTTCTGTTGATTGTCCTATGGCGTTCCCTGTTCGTACCATATGTTCTCATCCGCCAGAATTTTGAGTTGTGGGCGGTTGTTTAAGTTAGCTAGTGAGTGAAGTGAACAAGACTGTTTTGCAGTTGAACTTCCTTAATTCGCGTGTCTCCTCTGTTCTCTTAATCAATATACTGTATTTTCCTACCGCGCTTGACGTTTAGCAAATAAATCGCCACGATGGATACACCATTACCGTTGCTATACTACGGAAAGCAGAGGCTTAATGGGAAGGAAAATAAAAATCTATCTCGCAAACGATTTCTGCGCTCAACGGAGCTCTAATTTTTCAACCACTAATGAAAAAGTGTTCTACAGTTGCTGTACTGTTAACAGTTAGATAAGTCCTATCCGTTTATATTTTCTATTTGATGGAATGTAAAAGGATATAGATATACAGCTAGATGATTGCCTCGCACCTTTCTTTGTTCTCCAATTCCTTCCAATTTTGGTGATTTATTTCAGATTTTCCCAATATTTTCATCTCATTGTACTCTAATTGTTGCCTCAAAGTTAGCTCATTGTTGAATTTGCTACGTCTCACTGTCATCAAACCTTTTCACAAACTGTCATCAAGTCTAATTTTTGTTTGAGAAAGGCAAACGTAAGTTTATAATATCACTTCATTCAATTGTAGGAATTGATAGCATGATAAGATCTACTTTTTTTCAGCATTGTTTTTTTAAATAGTTGACAATCATAGCACTGGTAATGAAAACAAACATTCAAATCATCCAAAATTCCCCCAAAAAATCCCCTTGTGGGAGTTTTTGGGGGAATAAAGGAGCAAACCAGCTAGCGACTAAGAAACAAATTAAACGGGACCAGGAAGTATTGGTTGTCGTTTCTAAAGGAAGAGAAAATAGGCTAGCGTGAAATATTAATCTTCCATTTTTTGAAACTTAAAAGGTGTTTTCGAGATCCTTAGAAATGTGTTTGATGCTTCAGCGCCCAAAGGAGAAATGAAAAAATATTGTTTTTTTTGTTCTTATTGCTTCTCTGCAATTTTTTCGGTTTTCCTTGAAAAATTGCCTGATAAAAGTCTTAGCATATGAAAACACCAGCCATATAAAATCATCTTCAGAGGATCTGAGTTTCCTTAAAGCCGTATCAGGTGAAATGAACCAACAAAACATAAAAGAGTATGGAAATACCTGAAATAGCTGAACAAACAAGCATGATTCTTTCTTCTTCATTTTTTGCTCTCTGCTGATAGAAAACTGTCAATAAGATAAAAATTTATATCATTTTTCAGATGAAAATCGTCAAAAGGTCAACAAAATTGGGCCTATAAATAGAAAGATTATGGCATGATAGTGCCAGTTTGGGCACCCTATGAATTGGAGCTGAAGTAATTATGACTTGACTTAGTAGCAATGCTTTGCTTTAGATTCTCTCGACTGGCGTGCTTCTTGTTATTACCATCAATCAATTATTGCATTACTTGACTAGTTAGTGATAGTTATATAGGGCAGAAGTAATTGACCTCAGTGCATTTTACAATCAAATTGCATTCCTGGATTTAAGTTTGATATATCGCTCCAAAGGAACCAGCTGAGAATTGGATTTGTCAAAGTGAGTTCGAAGTGATTGCCTAAGTATAACAATGGAAGTGCTTAAATCAGGATTGTTCCGCGCGGCGTATTTTCTCTACACGAATACGAGTGCGGGCTACTATTACCATGCTCATAACTTGGCAACTGCGGAGAGGAAGTTCAGGCCGAACGACATCAAAGGTAAGTCACCGAAATAACTACTTTCAAGTATTTTTTGTTTGATAAGCGTATTATAAATGGCCAAGATTTTTTCTTCAGTTGGATGTGTTGTTGCAAAATATTCAAAATTTTATTTTTATTTTTTGTACCTTAGAGCAGTATTACTTTTGGAAGTATCCGTAGAAATATGTGAGTTATTATTCTACACAGTTTTTCGATTGGTTTTGTTTCAATATAACTATTAATGATTTCAGATTGAATTTTTACCAAAAAAATTAGCTTCTTGGTTTTAGTATGAATCGATTCCTAGAACGTGGCTGGGTTTCCTCTAGAAGCGAATGTTTTCGAACCCAAAAAAAAAGAAATTACTCTTTTTTGGTCTGTGGTCACCGTGGTCTGATGTAATGAGATGAACAGCTCTTTTTGGTTTTTTTTGGGTATTCCTTTTTTGGTTGACATTTCTGGCTTTTTCGTTCTTATATCCGCTTCAGTCTGCATGAAATAAAATCCTAGCTACCAAGCTGAGAACTTTGTATTTTGGGTGTCTATAGTTTGCTGCAGGGCTGTAATGGGAGAGTCAATTTTATAAACAAAAAAACTATTCTGGCATCTTTGTAGCGCACAGCAAGGAGACCCACTTCGACTATGGACCCATCAGTGTGCATGTAATACCCTTCTGTATGGACAACTACTGCTACATAGTAGTGGACACAGTCTCTCTCAGTGCACTCGTCGTGGACCCAGGGGATGCCACTCCAGTCGTCGACTTCTTCGCTCGTAATACAAACTATAAGGTGCGTACATGAAATCAATTTACTTTTTTCTAGACGGTGATTTATCTAAAGTAGGCGGAGACTTCACTCTGCGGTTAAGTGTAAGGTCAGTATCTCGACCTGATTTCTAAATTTTGTTTTTCTAAATTGTAAAGAAAACTACACATAATGACATAATCATTATCTCTCTTCTCTCTCTCTCTCTCTCTCTCTCTCTCTCTCTCTTTATTTCTTTTTTCTTTCTTTTATTTTTCTTTGTTTCTTTTTCACTGATGCGGCTTTGGAGTCCATTCAATATAAAAATAAATAAATAATTTTGAATTTCCGTTATTCGAAGGTCTCTTGGCGCCCTTTTGTATTACTTTTGGGTTCCCGTTTTTGAAGTTAATTGAGTGTAGATTTTCTTTTGTTTCCAGCCCATTGCAATTCTATGCACTCACAAGCACTGGGACCATTGTGCGGGCAATGGAGAACTATTAGAGAAGTATCCACACCTGGAAATATTCGCATCGGAGGATGACGGAGCCTATTTGAGCAACAGGACTTTCAGAGACTCGGAGGAGATCGCACTTGGACAAGGACTTTTTAGCAGTGCCAGCATTACGGCTTACGAAATGCCAGGTAAGCTCAGGGTGGCTACAAGCGGCTGAAATGATAAGATTTGTCATATGGTCGGTCAAACCAGTCATGCTAAAACTTCCTTTATCGGACTTATATGGCTACAGCCACTAATAACAGAGGAAAATGTTTTTAGGGTTGAAAAATACGGTTGGAAAAGGCTTTCTAGTTTATAATGGACTTGGTATTTGTGATGGGTTTACCCAGATTAGGACAATAAATCGAAAAGCTCCATTGATTTTAAAGCAATGTGATGATCGTGCAAATTGCGTCTTTCGATAGCATAACGGAAATAGTGCCAAAGTTCGTTCTTAGTCAGTCGTGTCAAAAATAAAGTGCTTTATTTCTGAGAATCATGAGCTGAATGAATAACATACCTTGGTCACGGGTTTTGAAAAAAGAGTAGTTCTACCAATATCTTCAATATGATGTTCTTTATTCCTAATGAAAAAATGTGAAAACGTTTTTATGAACGTTTTTTAGCAGCGTTTGGTTTCAAAAGGAATGTTCGGAAATTAAAAGTATAAATGGTTTTGTTCAGGTCACACTGTTGGACATGCTCTGTTCTGTATTTCTCCAGTGTCATCAAACAGGACGGCGGAAAATATGAAAATACAATCTAACAGTAGAAACGACAGCATTGGGCGCATACTGTCTCTAGACCCCGATTTCGAAAATGAGTCACTAACAATCACCTCTTATCAACACCATCATGGCACTTCAGCCAATAAACATCAAACCATACCCACTATCAGTGATGATCATGAGTACTTAGCTGGAAAGCTCATTCATAAGATGTTCCCCATCAATATAAACATTCTAATGAATGGATAGACGGCTTAAAACTAGTTAAGGTCTTTCGATAGCCCATTTTTTGAAGTAAAATACTTTTTGAAATGTATTGGTTTTTAAAAAATAGTAAGTTATGCTTGATTGTCGATGACACAGCCCAAAATTTTATTGATGTTGTTAAATATATTCAAATGCTCATCACTGCTTCTCTTAGCGTACAATGGAACTGGTAGACTAGGAGAAAATGATCACGAGGAAATTACAAACTCTGCTGATGAAATTCAAGACGAAGCCACGTTGCCGCCTCTGTTGTTCACAGGCGACTGTCTCTTCATGAACGGAATCGGAAAGATGTTCGAGTGTCCAAGTGTGGTCATGGCCGCCACATTGCAGCGAATCATGGACATTTTTCCGGACACTACGCTTGTCTGGCCTGGCCATGAATACACGATGACGTTTGTTAAGTTCACGCTTAATGAAATTGAACCAGAGAATGAAGTTTTGCAAGAGAGATTCAGAAAAATTAGTGAATTAACTGAGCAAAAATTGCCAACAGTTCCCTCACTGTTCAAAACTGAAAAGGAGTGCAACCCTTTTTTGCGCACTGCCAAATTAAGCTCGGAGAACAAAGACTTCATGAAGAAAAGTCCGAGCGATATTCTGCAAATTTTAGCCGATAGAAAAGACAAATTTGCCAAAAGTTTAAATGCTAATTCTCCTGCTGCAAGTAGCAGTGAATTTGTTGGCTCAAACTCTAACTAAAATTGGTTTCATCAATTCAATTTTTTGTACCATATCATCATTAAATGACAAAAAATTTTATTCTGGATGGCTATTTTTTGAAACTTAAAAATTTACTCAATATTCTGCCATATAAATCAATTCAACTTTTTGCTAAGCATCCTTTTTGGGACAGAAAAATGAAAGTAAATCTCAGCTGAGTTGCAGGATCTGATCTATGAATTTAACGAGGTGTGTTTCAAGAATTTTGCCAACTTTAGCTAAACAAAATGAATTTTTCTATCTCTACCAAAATTAGAATAGACCTTATTTTGGCTCAAGTTCTGTGCGATAGGCAATTTATTGAGAAAGTATGCGGAAAGCACTGTTAAAGGATAGTTTTTGGAAGGTTTCAACTAGTTTGCAGGTTTTGGGATGCGCTTAGGCATGAAATTAGTATATATTGGCGCCAAAGACTTTTCCTTTCCAGTTTTGACTGCCCTCGTAGTTTTTCAAAAAATATATATTTGAAAATTGTTTATACGACAGTTTGCATGCAAGAAATATTGTAAACAAATGTCTTGTTAATAGACTTCGAAATCAGAAATCGATTTGCAGGCGAAAACCAAATAAAGAGGGGAATGGCAATTTGGGTTGCTTGGCCAGAAAATGACTAATAGCAACTTCGGATTGGTTTGAATTTCTGAAGTGCTTTTTGGAGTGGATACATTGTTGTTTTCTGTCGCTAACATTACCCAACTGTCACCCGCATATCGTTTCTTGAGTGTCAATGAACGAAATGATTTATCATTTCTTCATGTTTTGTGGATTTTTAATTCAGTTTTTTTTCCAGGAAAAATTTGGGTGTTTTGTATCAATAAGTTTAAAGTAAAATAAGATTTTGAAATTTTGCTTGCTTTAAAATAGCACGGTGGAACGATCAATTTCACGAGAGGAAATATTTAACTATAATTCAATAGTTTTTGGCCGTTTTTTGGTCAGCGTAATTTGTTTTCTGCGCTGTGCTGCAAAATTGAATAGACACTTTCAATACAAAAGCTATGTGCGATAGGCGATTTTTTGAAAAGAAAAACGTGCAGAAAGTATCCGTTTTCGGATGCTTTTTAGAAGGTTTCGAACAAAAATTTGCACATTTCCGGGTTGTGCTCCCCCAAATAATTAGTATTTATTGGCGCCAAAAGCGACCTGAGAAAAAAAATTAAGCTCTTTTCCAGTTTAGGACGTAGTTTTACAAATAAGGTGGTCGAAAAATGTTTATACGGCAATTCGCTTGTAATAAGTTGATTGAGAAAAGTGTTTTTCTGACAAGTTTTCTTCGCAGTTTAGAGCATCAAAAAGTATTTTAAATAGGCTTACTCGAATTAAATTGCCGAAAAAATCAAAAAAGGGGGGCAAGAAAAGAGCTGAACTATCGGGTTGGTGGGCCATAAAAGATGTGAAAAGGCACCAAAGGGAAAGCCTTTGGATTGTTAATGGTTTGAATTCCGAAGGAAAGAAAACAGTGCCCCTCACCAATAAATTGGTACTGCTGATTGGGGACTTATTCTTAGTATAGTAGACGGACTGTTTAACAGTCGATGAAATAAGTTCATACTCCTATATAGTAAGCGATGATTTTTTTTCGTTTTTTGCAGGAAGTTTAAAACGCTTTTTTATTTTACGGAAGTGAATTCGTACATTTTAATGCATTTATGAAAACGTTTAGGTATAGTTGCACTGTTTGAGTTCAATTCAATTTCATTTGCAGAAGTTTGACAATTTTCCTTCGCCGATAAGGAAAAGTGAAGGCCACGAAACACGTGATTGACTTCTAGATTCCAAAGTTGATTTTGTTTCCAAATTTCTTAGCTGAAGAAAACTTTACCTTCTAATCCATTTTTCTCAATTTGAGTTAATTTTATCCACAAAGTATCAATCATAATTTTATCCAAAAAAAGTATCGATCATGTAATTGAAATTCATAGATCTGTAAACCCATATATTTTTTACTTTTCATTTTTAGTTAACGTTCTTTGAGAATCCAGCCACACTGGGTGTTATAAATCTATCAATACATTTTGTTATTTTTTCTTTAAAATATTTAGCCATACGCAAAAATCATGTGTAGCGTTTGAGTGACTGTTACTGCACGTTCCTGTTACTTGGCGTCTTACTTCACATAAATTTGTACGGAAGTTTGTGTAGTGAAATGGCATAAACAATTTATTTTTAGTATAAAATCGGAAATCGAGTCGTAGCTTCTCAACGTCTTGAGTGCTCACATTTAAGGTCAAAAGTCAAAATTTTCAGTTTGTGCTCGAGATTTTGAGTTTTCTTTTTTGATCAACAGTAAAGTATGATTAATTGTGAAAAAATTGATGATTAATTGTGAAAAATAAATGGCTACAATAATTATTTTTGCTAAAATTTCTTTAGGGTTGTATAACTTTTAATTTTTTTTTTGAAGTTCGATTGAATGCCATTTGATAAAATATAGAAAAACGTTGCCTCTTTTTTTCCTTGCAATAAGTAATGGTATTGCAATTAGGTACTAGACTTTTTCCCCGTAAACAATTTTGTTCACAGTTGTGCACAGTCAGTGCAAGTGTTCACTTCTTAAGTTCAAGATGTTCGCATCTTAACCTGCAAGTGTTGTTGATGCTAAGTTTCAGGGGGAACTTGAAATATTCTTAAAAAATATATAATTTTTTTTTTGGCTCAACTGGTGCCTGCTCAAAGATTGTCGGCTTAGTTGCCACATCACGGATTTTGCTTGTGTTGCAAACAGTTTGCTTTGAAATTGCAAGTGCAATTGTTGCTCATATTAGTTTCACGGGGACTTGAAACATTTAAATTTTCTTCTTAAATCATTTTTTATTGGCCCAGCTGGTGTTTGCTCAAATATTGTGGGTTTAGTTGTCCCATGGATTTTTCTTTTGCTTTAAGCAACTTCCATTGTTTTTTCAAGTGTGTTAATTGTAGATTCACAGGAAATTTAAATTTTGTTTTAAAATCTATTTTTTCGGTTCATTTTGTTTCTGCTCAAAGATTGTCGGCTTTGTTTCTTTTTCGTAAGCTTTGTTCCTTTGCTAATTCAATTTTCAAATGTCTGGCACTTTCATTTTCATTTTACAAGACTTATTTGTTTAATAATGTTTTTGACTTATGTTTTTTCTATATTTGTGTTGTACGCAAGTGGTGCCAAGCTCGGCTTCGCCTCTGTGTGAAGAAAGTGCAAGTGGCGCAAAAAAAACGTGAATGCTTTTTAGTTTCGAAAGTTGATGTTTTAAGATTTCACAGCAATAACAAAAGATTCTTGGGTTCGTGAAGTTTTATTTTGATTCGAGCAGTTGTTACTATAATTGAAAGTTCCGAGTTTTTATATTTACCGAGTATGATTTTTATATTTCTTTTTATTTTTACTAACTTTTTTTCGATTTAAGGGTTCCAGTGTATCTATATACGCTTTGCGAACTCTTAATGTGTAGTTTTGTGGGCAGATATATTTTTATGGTTTTTATGTGATTCAGTACGGATGGTTGGTAAAATCTAAAACTTGATAACTCAAAGTTTTGACAGCAGTTTTGTTTTCGGCTCTACAGGATTGACTTAATTTTGATTGCCTTAGTTGCAGCGGTAAATGATTGCCAAAGTTTTTTAAGGCTTTTTATGATCATCAGCCAATGAAGACATGGATATTTTTTAGGTGTAGTTTTTCGACTTTTTCCAATTTAGCTTTGCAAGAATTTTTTCAATTTAATTTGAAAAATAAAAATTTGTTTTTTCTATTCACAATCCTGTCACGCTATTTTTTTTTTGTAAAACAAGTACTGCTAAGCTGCGCTTGGCATCTGTTTCTATGAACTTAAGTATTTTTTTTGTTTTGCAAATTATGTTAAGCTCCGCGTTTAAGTAATGTGTGAAATTAAGCATTGGAAGGGAATTTCTACTTAGATATGATATGTCACTTTAAGAACAGCTATTCGTCGAAACCTTCCTAAATTTTTTTTTTGTAGAGATCTTTGACTAAAAATATTGTGCTATTTTCAACAACTCATCTGTGTGTTTACCAAGCTAGCAAAGTTATAAAATCATTTCACATTTTCCAACGCAATGCGCACTTGGTTGTGCAAAATTTATGCGGTACATGGAGAGTATATAGCAATATTGGCTTTATTGAGGCTCATTTGTGCTGCCTGTTATCCCAGCTAGTAGCTGATTTAGGAGAAATTTAATTGTCAGACTATTGTTTGTCGCCTTATTTTTGTCGGCGGACTTACTTGCAATTGTCTTCTGGTTTTGTTAGAATTTAAATGCGGTCATTTGTTCCTGTAATATGTAAATTTGCATATTTTCTTTATTTTCTTATTTCTACCTAATTTGTCTTTTGGTTTTGCTTCTGTGGGTGTCAGGAACTTTGTAGCTCAAAAGATTTTATGGTTATTTTGTTTTCGGTTCTATGTTCGTCTACTTAATTTTCGTCGGTTCAGGTGGCGATCGTAAATTTGTCTGAATGCTGATTAATCGCTGTCGATAGTGTTTCTCGCAACGCTTTGAAAAATTGAACAATATTCAGAACAAACGTATGAAATTTTCGTAATTATGGTTTTTCTGACTGATTGGCCTACGCCTCATTTTCTACGTTGGAATTTCTTTGAGGAATAATTCTTATTTTCTAGTAGACTTTTCTTTGCTTGTTCCTCTATATTATATTTTGCTCCTACCAGTTCTTGAAAATAATTTCGACTGTTCTCGGGGCATCCTCCTTAGAATTCAACACCGAGAGTTAGCGTGATGAAGACCATTGCCTTGAACTTGACAATGCTGTGTGAAATTTTGTTTCACTTGAACTCGCTTAACTTTTATCAAGGCTGGATGATCCGTATTGTAATTGTTGTGAAATTTTGAAAATTTAATAGTAATGTTTTTTTTTCAGATTAGTATAGTAGCACTTTTTAACCATCCCCGTATTGCTCATCCGAATGATCCTCACTTAAATGATCTCTATTTATCTATAACTTGTAATTATATCTAACATGCAATGAGTGACCTGACCCTGTTTGACCTGACGGGGGGCTATGGTGTGTACCAGTTTGTGTATGCTTCTCTCGCTGCTTTGGTCACTGCTCTAGTCTGCACGGATTCTGCGCTGACTCCCTTTTTGTTCCACGACATCTCTCACAGGTCAGTCAAGTTTTCAGCTGGTTCTCCAAAATACCTTTCAGTTGGCGGAAAAAATCAGTTTGAGAGTAGAATTATTGGCTCATTTTCCTTCCCCCCACCTCACACGAACATCAATTTTATGGTGTAACGAGTGGTTTTACAAGGTTAATTATGAAGACCTAATATGTTTGCCATGGCCTTATTAGTCCGTATGCCAATTTTCATAACTATCGAGTAATGTGAACAAAGTTTTCATCTGTAAAATTTTGCAGGTTTGGAAATGAAAAAGAACCGAACTCTTTAATGTGTGTGATGGTTTTCGAAGAATCAGAACTACTGTTTTAGAGTTAATTCAAATAACTTCTGAGCAGTATATGAGCTTCTTTGCTCTTGGTATGGAGAAAGTTAAAGATTAATATTCAACAAGGCACTTAAAAACAATAGTTTGTTTTTGAGACTTGAGATATCGACCGATTTTTATTGAGATCGTGAAAGTACAAGATATGCATGTTTTTGTATGCTGAAGTTTTAAATAGGCTTACTGGCAAAAACTTAGAGTTTTTTCACCAGATAGCACATTAAGTGTCATTGGTTTTTAGACAGGTTCGAGCGAGTAGGTGTGATAATAAGAAAATAAACTTTAAAAGAAACTAAGCTTTTTTTAGTGTGTAGTTTTATTCCAGAAAAACAAGTTTATGACGCTCCATGCTGCGCTTTTTCGCCAGTTTAATGTTTCAAAAAAAGTTCCGCAAAAAGTTGTTCCATGACGTATTCCGCACACAAAAAATCAACATAAATTTGCAGAGAAAAATGTTTTTTAATATATTTTTTAATGTGGTGAGAACTTTTCCTGTTTCTTGCACAGAAATTGGTTATTCTTAATATAACTTGATTTTTTAAAGAAAAGTGAAACGTTCAAACAATCAGAATTCGAAAATAAATCATTATTTGTTCCAATTTTACATTTGTCCGTTTTTTCATTCGTCCGTTGAATTTAACTGCCATCATGACCCTTGCGATAAGCAAAGTTATTGAAATCGGGTACTATATTTTTTCCAGCAAATAATTTTGTTCGTAGGACTCTTTTATCTGGAATTTTTTTGAGAGCCTTTTAGCCACAAATTTAGCTAGCGCTACAGTTTCAAAACTAGCTTTTTAAATTTTGATAGATCTATTTTTTTTGACCTTTATGCTTTTTTGTTTTGTATCGCAAGTGGTGCGAATCTCAGCTTCGCTTCTGTGTCAAAATATCTGTTTAAATGCCTATAAGCACTATCAATTGGACGCATTTCTACATGTAAGAATTTTTGATTTTGTCATTTTAGTTGTTCTTGTTCAGAATCTCTTCTGCTGTTTTTATCTGGTTTACTAGTTTTCAGATTGTAGTCAAGAGCCTCGAAAATTTAAAAATCGCCCCCGTGTAATAAGTTGCTGATAACAAGTTAAACCAGATGAAACAATCCAATTGTACAGAGGAGTGGATCTCTTCGTTCAAATTTCTAGTGTTATTTTAAAGTGAAAGAATATTTGTTTGATGTTTGCACTTGCGAGCGTAGTTTAATAGTAAGATTATTCTTTTTCTACCCTTGCGAGCTTAAGGGAGCGTAGTGTAACAAAACGACTATTCTTTTTTTCCAACCTAAGTTGTAAACATTGGTGCCAGTTTTGTTTGCACTTTTACGGCTTTTTGATAGCACGAGCTTTGAAATTCGATAAGTTACTGAGCTTTGAAATAAGTTACTGATAAATTCATCAAATGAACCGAAAAAAGCTTTTTGCTTCAAACAACATTACTATAATAAAAATCGGTTTCAAAAATTGATTTCAGAAAAGTTCCAAGTCATTATGAACAGAATTTTTTTTGAAATGCATAATTTATACATAATTTGGCTTCCTGCTTTCCAATATCTTACATGCAAAGTTAGTGCGAATTCCTTCACTTTGTTTTATTCCAACAGAACTTATGTTTTGTTATTTCAAATCTGTTTTGTTTGTTATATTCCTAATTATTACATTCATAATTGTGTCTATTTGTATTTAGTGCTACTCACGAGCTTGCCAATTGGTACCAAATTATTACACAACGGAGCGATGTGTAATACTACCAAGCTTTTTTTACCCATTGGGTTGTGGCATAATACTAAGATGCATTTTTTCCAACCTAAGTTGCAAATGAAAGTGCTAATTTGGTGGCACTTCGGTAAGTTTCCAACCATAGGCGAATAAGTAACATCTGTAGCTGCGTTATTGCTGGATAGTGTTTGTTTCACTTTCTGTTTGATAAAATAGATATTATAAAAAGTATGGGATTTAGTTAGTAATTATGTTTTGTTGATGAACGTAGTTTTGAGTCTTATATTTTTAAATTGGTCGCGCTGATTTTTTTCATTTGTTTTTTCAGGAGAAGTCTTTGAATTTGTTCAGGCTCAAAAATAGTTTTTTTTGCGGTTTTATTTTTGAATTCAGTTCATTTCCTCTGTTAAAAAGAAGCCAAACTCCACTATCGAATAGAAAAATGTGATCGACTTCTAGTTTCAAAAAAGGAATTTAATTTTCAGATTTCCTAGCGAGCTAAAAAATTTATTTATTGATCTAGTTTTCTCAAATTGAGTAAATTTTATCAAAAAAATTGTCAGTCTTGTTTGTTGTAGAATTATGAAGAGCTTAAGGCCTTCTAATTTTTTAAATTGAAATCCGAGTATTTATTTTTCTTAAAATATGTAAGTCATTTTCAGCATTTTGTTCCGTTTTCTTGCGTTCATTGGCTCTTTTTCAACGTGTGTTGGCCTTGTAAAATATCCCTGAGAGGGGTTATTTTTGACTAGTTTTTTGATTTTTTTTTAAATTCTCGAACTACCCTACCAAATTTGAGATTAAGTTTTCAATCGAAAGAAAATGTAATGGGATCTCCCTGGTGTAATCAACTTTGTCCTAGAGTTACAGTTGTGTCTTTAGTTTCCGAAAGAAATTAACAATTCAATCGAAAGAACAGTTTGAGTAAAGCTGCTACGCCCTTATTTTTTAAATATAAAAAGTTGTGGCCTTGATACCAGCCATTTGACATTTAAACTGTTTTTAGTGAAATTTTGTCACAAAAAGATTCAAAATGTTTACTCCTGAAGTGTTTAGTCTTCTGTTACAATTTTGAGAGCAAGTGCATTGTAATTGGAACCAGAGTTTTTCCTTAAACAATTTTTCAAAGTGGGATGTCTCGAATTTGCTAAGCTTCACGAATATGCAAATTCAAAATTTCTTGCATCTTTCAAGAAAAAAATTTTACGGAAAAAGTAGTCTGGGTTCGAGTCCCGGCCTGAGCTTGTTTTTTTTTCTCAGTGTGCTTAAAGCTGAAATCGTTTAGAATTGTCAAAATTTCGTTTGCCTGCTAATTTTTCGTCGGCTTAGTTGCCACGTCGGGTAATTTTCTTGTGCTTCAAACAATTTTCGTCAGATTTGTCAGTTTTTGTTAGATGCAAGTGTTTTTGATTTTCTGCAATTTTTAAAAAATTATTAGCCCTGACTTTATTTTGTATTTTGTCCTTGGTTTTCCTTTTTGTTGTTTTTTCGCTTAAAAATTTGAGCCTTAATGGTTTTGGTTTAGGTACGTTATTTTGTGTCTTTTCAAAGGCAAAAAATGATTGATTTTATTGTGAAAAATTCTGATAGTTGCAAGGTTTCAAAGTTTAAAACTTAATTGCTCAACGTTTTTTTTACAACAATTGCTGATGGCTTTTTTTTTGTTTCTGGATAAATGGGCGTCTACTTTTTGTCGCTTTCGATTATACTCGGTTAAGACTGAAAGTTTATTTAATACTGGTGGTTCTGTTTTTTGACGGTTTCTGAAAAATTTTTTTCTTCTATGAAGTTGTTTGTGATTTTGATATTTCCATCTCAATTTCTACTCGCTAGCTTGCAATTCTACGCTTGCTTTGTGTCGCAAGTGATGTGAAGCCCCGCTTTGATTTTGTTTTTACTCTTGCGGTGTTTACTTTTTTTGGCAGAGAAACTGTCAAAAAATAGTCATGTTAGTGATGATGTCGAAAATTGAGACCTTATCAGTGTTTGACATATCAATTTTTTCCTTTTTGAATCGGAATGTATTGTCTGGGACGTTGGTTACATCCAAGTTTCAGAGTTTTAATAACTTTGGCTTGAAATTTTACTTTACCTTTTCTGATCTGTCATGATCAAAGTACGCTAGACAGTGTGTACGAGTGTAGATACTACTATTAACTATAAAAGATTAGTCAGATCCCTATTTTGAAGTAAGTTTTGGTGGATAAATTTAATCTCTACAAAGTAGCGTGATCGGTTTTTTGGTTTTTGCGACTCTTATAAATCAAAGAGAATGAAAAATCAACTTCTCCTTGCACAGAACACCACTGTTAAACTAGCAGCTTTCGTAGCGTTGCGACAGGTATGAGCTCCCAAGTTGATTTTGATTTTCGTGATCTTTTCTAGGCCCTTGTTTCTGTATCCGGAGCTTTGTAAGGATTTTTACAAAATATCCATGAAAATTTCGTTTTTGTCTCACCCACATCACTAATTACGCTTTATCTTCGTATCATTACAATATCTTCATTAAAAGTATCAAACTGGGCCGTTAGTTTAGTCAAGCTGCATCACTAGATTATTTTCATGCGGCTCAGTAGCATAGTAACGAAAAAGTGAGACTCCTTATCTCCACGTTGGAGGTGCGATTCCGGCACAGCAAATGTTTTGTTTTGGTTTATTTTACCATTTGTTTTTCCTTAATTAGATTTAGTTTTTTGGAGATTTTTTTGCCTTTTTCTCGCTTGTGTTTGCAAAATGCAGCTTTTCCTCTGTGTATATGACAAAACTTACGCAAGGCTCTTGTTCCTTGTCACTCAGTCAATTATACGAACAACAAGTTGAAAGGACAGCCAGAAAATTTGAGGGATTCGCGTTGATAGCAGCATTTGTTTAGGTCTATTATGTATTGCAGACATCTTATTTTTACCTGTAAGTCATTTTCAATTGCTATTGACGCCATTTTTAACAGCTCATCCTTCGCAATGCTTAAATAATTTTTTTGGAGTTAACACGTTTGAATGCAGGCAGCGCACGGCAAGTAGGGGCAGTGTAACGGAACTTAGTGCAGCGCCGCGCAGACAGAGGGTCCTAATAAATGCGCTGAGTCCCACACTCTAGAAAAAGTCTCACATTCTTTTGGTTTTTTTTTGTTTTGGTGATGTTAATTGAACTATGAAGTAAGTTAGAGCAAATGAAGCAAATTTTACGGTTCAAAAAACTGTTGAAACGAACGAAAGATGTCTATTGATTTACTGAAATCTACTTAAATGGTCAGTGGCAGCGGCCCTTCAGTTGTACTTCAAGGAATTGCAAAAGGGCTGAAACGGGATAGAGCTTTTTTTAAAGTAGCCTTAAGAGTTGTCAAAACAATTGAAAAGTTTTAATCTTTTTTTGGTCAAACGCTTGCTGAATTCTTTTGTCACGATTTGTGAACTAATTCAAGCTTATAAAACTGCAAATGGTTCGAAGTTTACTCTTTCTTAAGCTTGCGTCAGCTGTTGTTTTTTGGACCCATCACGCCATCAAGACAAGTTGAATGAAAAATAGATAGGTCATGAAGATAGACAACTAACGTTGTTTAGATTTAGTTTGCATTAAAGATGCATCATTTAAAAAGAGCTGGGTAAATATTCATTTTGCTGCTCCGTAAAACTTGCCTCCGATTTGTTGTTTTCTTAATACGACTGAATCAGTTCTGCTTAACATGTTCAGTAATAGCCAAAACTTAGAAGAATAGTGTTTAAACTTGGCGAGATAGGTGCCTAAAATTTTTTTATAAAAAATTACGGTGACGAAGCTTGAACATGCGAGTGAGCCAGACGCATTTAAATAGTTGACTTTTTATTAATTCATTCATGTATCAAAGTAAATTAAAACTTTTTATTTTTTAATTTCTTGAATAGCTTGCGAGAAGCCAACTTTTGCGAAGCGAATCAAGCCATGCAAAGAACTTGGAATGTGTCAAAGTTTTGTTTGGTAGTTTGAAAGTTAAAGCACGCCGATTTAGGCGCTGAGGTCAGATTTAAGTTTGACGTTTCATGGCTTGATTAGCTGACTGGTATGTTAAAGTTTTCCTTGCTTCATTAGCTTGCTTCAAAAATTCACAATTTATGTGAACCTGTTCAAGCAATCAACCTTAATTGAAATCAAGCAAATGCACTGTTGAATTTTTGTTAATGAAAATAGAAAAAAAAAAATTTTAAATGGGCTGGCTAGTTATTCTTTTTTCTGCGAATGATTGGAGATTACGACCAAGAAAGCATTTAAAAATTTTCCTAATGAGTGTTGCAACCTTCAGGGCTCAAGCTTGCGTCCAGCTGCTTTTTTAAAAAAATTTTAGGTGCTTTCATGAAACCTGTTCACGCACATAGAGGATTTCAGTTCTGAGGAGGTGCTTATATACTTTCTTGCTCATTTAACTGAAAATTCAATCTATTAAAGCTGTATAGTTAATCATTGAATGGTGCATTACAGAACTATATTTACTGAAAAAAAAACTAATACATTTAATGATTCGTTTTGAACAGTATCAATCGAACGCTACCAAGTCGTATTATACTTGTTAATATAATTAAGATTCAAGATTAGAATTATTCATTTTGTTGATGTCTTAGCATCCGTTTTATCCTGGTTTAGTGATCTACAATTCGTTCAGTGAAAAATTATTAGAAAGTAAGATAAGCGCCGTATTGGAGATTTATCATCGATGTTTTCATTTCGACAAGCTGATAATAGAGTTTAATTATTACGAATTTTTACGAGAGAAAAGACAAGCGTTGTACTCTTAGTTAAGAAATACATGCATGTTTTTGTTAGTCTGAGAATTACTACCTGACCGTCAATCAGTTAGCGCAGATCATGGTGGTTCTCGAACCATCGACCTTTCGACTAAGAGGTGGAGACCTTAACCGCTCCTCAGTTATGAGATATCTTTAATTGTACACAACAGATAAGTTTTTTCCCGAAGTTTATTTATGTTTCCTTAAGTTTTAGCATATTATTCCTTCTTACTTCTAAACGTCCTTGGAAGACAGTTAAAAGAACGATATCATTTTTTCTGCTATGACAAAACATCATCCCATGCACATAAATTTGTAGCCGTTTTTTAAAACAATCAAAAATCCCCCATCAATCAAGTTTCTTGTGATTCTGGGTGATTATGTCTGACGTAATCTTGTTTGAGTTGGTCGGAGAGTATGGCCTCTACCACGTGGTCTATTCGTGTGTGGTCTGTTTCGCTCTCTTTCTCAATCAGGGTTCCTTGCCTGTTTTCCTCTTCCACGACATACCGCACAGGTTTGCAAATGAACCTGGGTTGTTTGCGCATATATGAAGAAGAATAAAAAATTTATCGAATCAAAAAGAATCTGCCTTTCTTACCAGCGTATTAGTTTAGTGTTTCTACTGCAACATCAAATTCTCTTTGTAATGTTTCAAAAATATTTTGGTTTCATAGTTGACTCAAAGTGAGTATTCTGATCTAAAGAATTAATCTGTTAATTATCTGTTCTAAACTGTTCTTCATAAATTTCATCTGCTTTCATTCCGTATCTTGCTTAATGTCGATAATTTTTGTTCTTTTATCCACACTCTCTAATTAATCTTCGTTTTTTAGGTGCTCAGTGCCTGCGGCTGCCGAAACGTCATCTAACACGTCATCTTATTCTCCACTTCTTTTCAATGTGACCACGACCACTGCTTTGTCATCTGTAGCTGCAATAGGAAACTTCTCTATTGTAGATACTGCCTTCAGGTGAGACCATTTTTTTCGGATTACACTTACAAACTTTCTATACTTACGTATGCTTCCATTGCTCTGTTTGCTTTTTCGGATAACTAAATAATCTACGATCTTTGCTTCTCAATGAAAAATTTGATATACAGAATTTGTTTTGTCCTGTTTTTTTTCGGCAAGCTCTTGTGTTCTATTGCGATTTCAGTTTTTTTAAAACTTATCTCGCACAAATAAGTGCTCAATATCAGTATTTGTGCACTCTTTTTTGTTATATTTGGCAATTTAATAGCATGTGTTTTGTCGACTATGTTGGTGACTTGTGTTTTATTAAACTCCCATCCCACTCTGGTGATCAGGGTTTAAATCCCCCTGCCCTAGGAGGCAAGTTCTTTTTTCAAAGCCTTTGTGTTTACGTTTGTATGTGCTTGCATTTCGAAGCGCCCTATTGCCATTTTTTTCTTGTTTGTGGCGCTTTTTGAATTACTCCAAAATAGTTCATTGTATGAAATATAAATCTTGGTTTGTTTTGGCTTATCTAATTTTCATTCACGAAGTTGGTTTTTGTTCCGACCATTGAACATAGTTTTAAAGTTTTTATGGGTGTGTTATAGTTTCTATTTCATTTTCTTTGTTTTCCATGCAAAAACAGGTGCCACAAAAATTATGGTAATGGGTCTAGTGACTCAAGTTTTTTCGGTCATGATTCGAGTATCAGTGTCGAAAAAAAACTGGTTGGAAATTTTTTAGTCTTAGTCTTGTTTCCAACGAGTAGGTCTAATATAAAAAATTCTTTCAGGTAGTGAAACACTTGCTTCAGGAAAACTAGTTTTCAAAGCTTCGTCCAGCGCTTCCTTGGCAATGATTTTTGAAAAATTATTTTTTTTTCTTGAAAATTAATTGTTAAGTGTAAAAGAACAAAGTGATTTTCATTTGTATAGATTTTGATTATTTTTGTTTGTTTTTTAGGCAAAGTCTTAAAATGCTCTCATATTACAGACGTGCATCATACATATTAATTCATTTTTATATCTATGCATTTTTCGAGTTCAATACAAATTCATCGGCTAAAAGATATGTATGTTAATTACGCTCTTTAACTACGAAAGCGAAAATGGAGCACAAAATTGTCAACGACTTCTAGTTTTGAGAGCGAATATAAATTTTTATTTTCGGTGCGGAATTAAAGTTTTGACCCATTGATCCAGTTTTTTTAAACTGGGTTAATTTTATCATAGAAGTTTCAATCATGAAATTTTCTTGAAATTCGAAGCGCTTTAAACTGATGTATTTTTGCTTAGAAGTTTTTACTCACACTTTTCCGACCTTTTGGTTCTGTTTTTTTTTCTTTCATCGATTTTTAAAGTCAAACATTTTATATGAATGGGGTCGGAACATTCTTTGCTACTTGCAGATCAACCAGCTATCCATATTGTAGTTTTCTTAGCTTTTCTTGTTAAGAGTCGATGAACGTAGTTAAGACTCCTATATATATGTCGCGATGCGTTTTAATGCGTTTTTTTTTTCAGGAAAAGTCCTATATGTCGTTCAGGCTCAATTTTTTTTTCGCGGTTTGACTCTTGATTTTTCTAAGTTCAGTTCATTTCCTTTGCTTAAACTAGCGTCAGCTTAGTGTTTTAGTAAGAACCTTCTTTTTTCTCCAATCTAAGACGCAAATAGCATGTGCTTTGACATTCGACTACTATTAAGTTAAAACAGTTGATGCATTTTTAATTAATCAAATGAACCGAAAAAAACTATTTGTTTCAAACAACATAACAAAAACAAAAACTCGATTTCAGAAACTTTCTAGCTCAATATTTCTCGAAATTTTTTGAAATGCTTAATTTATAGTTAATGCAGCTTTATGCTTTGCAATTTGTTACCTGCAAAGTTAATGTGGATGCCTTCAGTTTGTCATATTCCTAATTATTACTTTCAAAATTGTGTCTATTTGTATTAGCATATGTAGCTGCTTTATTTTTGACTAGTGTTTGTCGGTGGTTAAGCGTAGGGGACTGAGTGGTTAGTGCGTGATACTCAAATTCTTTTGATTGCAGTAGGTCGCAGCTCGAATCTAGCCGAATTTTTGCTAATTCGAGGCTTATTTCTATTTTTATTGCACTTTGTAGAGCTATTATTTGCACTGTTTTTATTGCACTTTGTCATGTTCTCACTAGTGTTTGCAAAGCGAAGCTTCAACTGTGTAAAAGGAAGGCAAACTCTAATATCGAACAGCGAAATTGTTAAGCTCACAAAAAACGTGAGCGACTTCTAATTTTGAAAACGGAATTTAACTATCTTATTTCTCAGCGAAACAATATTTACCTAATGATCCAGTTTTCGCAAATGGCTTCCTTTTATCAAAAAATTGTCAACCATAAATTGTTTTGGAAATTCAAAGAGCTTCAAGGCCATTTTTTTGAGAATAAGTCAGTTTTCTTTTCTGTTTACTTGCGTTCGTTGACTCTTTTCCAACTATCTGTTGCCTATTTTTGTTCTTGCATCAAGAAAATACGAAAGACTTGTTCAAATAGTTAAATCCATTAGACGATTTGTTTGCAGTCAAATCATAATGTTACTCGAATGGGTGCCGAAACAAACCTAAAAATCTGTTTCAGCAGTCATTTTTTTTAAGTGATTTGGATTTTGAATTGCAAAAATTTCGTTTCTGTTTCTCCAACGGTTTGCAAAATTATTCTTGTTTTTCATCGGTTTACTTAAACTAGGTATAGTCTGCTTATATTTTGGCTCCCTTGTATTTCGTTTGGTATGTATTCTTAGTTTTCAAATTTGTTAGATCATTTTTTGTTGTCATAGTTTCTGAGTTTCGTCCTAAGATCCGCGTCGCCTCTGCAAGTGATTGCACAAGATATAGCAAATAAATGTTATATGCTTAAACTCATTTCCAAAAGTTTTGAAGTGATTTGACGTTTGTTTCTGCCATTTTTGTTTTGTTTTTAAGAGTAATGAACGTAGTGAAGACTCTTAGATAGGTCTTGCTGATTTTTTTGTTTTTTTTTTTCAGGAAAAAGTCTCAAAATTTTGATGCACCTAGGTATAATGCGCTTTTTGAGTTCAATTGAAATTCATCTGCTGAAAATGACGGAAAAACGCACTCTCCAAATACGAGCGTGGAAATGGCGCAAAAAACGTGAGCGATTTCTACTTTCAAAGAGCTTAAAGGGCATCTATTTTCTTCTTTGAATTTCGAAAGTTGAGATTTTTTCTAAGTCGGTGTTTTTTTTATGTTTACTTCGTTTATTACTCTTTTCCAATCTTCGATTGGCTATGTTTTGGTTTTCCGGATCTTCTCTACAATTATTTCACGAGTAAAAATAACTCGCTTAAACGTCATCATGTCTTTGCAAGCGCAGATCTAGGGTTTTCTCGTGGGGGGATTGCGAATTTTTCAAAACGTTCTAAAGACCCTATTTTGAAATGTTCTGCATCGCAGGCGAATAAAAACAGACAAAAAAAGCGTTTTATGAATTTTTTGGAAAGTTTTAACCCATTAAATTTAACCCGCTGCTCCAGCTTAAAATGGATAACGTAAAACAGTTCTAAAGGCGGTGAGCTTTGAAGTAAAGATCTCCCCATGCATGGGTTTAGTCTCTGCAATGACACTTTACCTATGTTGTTTTTGTCTAATGCAGTGACTCATGTGATGCGGGCTACTCGCTCTCCGATTGTGCTTCGGTGGGCGGGCAGATAGAGTACGAGTGCTGCTACCCATTCCACAGCACTGTGGTGTCCGACTTCGACCTCATCTGCGAGAATCTACACTACAAGTCCATCGCAGAGTCAAATCTGGGCTAGTTAAGTTATCACCCATTTTCATTGGGTCGAATCAACTTCTTGTTTCAAACCAGTTGAAGAAAACAATTTTTAGCTCATGTCTAAGCAGACGTTTTAGTTTTTGATTATCTATTGAATAATGTTTCTATGTTAATTTTCCGAGCGCTTAGTGGTCAAAAATTATGCGACGGGTTTTTATTTTCAAATTTTTTGAATAATAATGACATGTAAATTTGAGCACTAAAACTTATATTTTTAAATGTTTTCTACGTGCGACTTGCGATACTAAATGTACTTACGGTACCAGGTATATTACGGTTTTCTTAATTTAGGTCTCGGTTACCTCGTGGCCTCAGTGGTGATTGGGCGCTTGTCAGACAGGGTTGGAAGAAGGAAAGTGGCTCTCTATCTGCTCTTCAGCAAGATTATCATCAACGCCCTCCTCTCCCTATCCGCCAACTACTACCAGTTCCTCATTCTATACTTCCTCAACTGCTTCACAGGTAATGACATGGGACTTAGACTACATTTGAAACCCGCCAGCTGTGAAACGGCATCTGCATAATGGGCTATTGGGTAAAAAGTACCATTTACAAACATGAAATATCAATAGTGTTGCAAATGAATGGTGTTGTTTTGTCTAACATTCGTTTCCATCTTCCGTTATTAAAAGCCCTTTGCTGAATAGGTCCCTACCCTATTTGGGCTGGCATACTTCTCTTTTTTTTAATATCATGGATTACTGTTAATATCATCATGAGTTTAAATGCAACATTCTAATGCATACGATCTGCCAAAGAATAATTTATGCATAACTGAAATCTAAAAAATCGGTTTTTGCCGCATTTCGTTTTTCAGGTAATTGCCTAATTCTTAAACTATCGATTGACAATTGTAATTAAACGCGCGAAGCGAGTATATTAGTACTTCTTTTTTTTTCAACCTAAATCGCAAATATTGTTGCGGCACCCCAATAGTGGTGGAACACCTGTACAGTTTTTTGATAGCATGTACTTTTGTATTCGAATAATAATGAGTTGACACAGTTGATGCATTTTCAATTCATCAAATAAACCGAAAAATCTATTTGTTCCAAACAACATAACAATGATAAAAACTCGATTTCAGAAATTTTCTAACTCAATATATCTCGCAATTTTTTAAATGCATAGTTTATGCATAATGTGGTTTTTTGCTTTGAGATTTGTTACATTCAAAGTTAGTGTGGTGCCTTCAAATTGTTATATTCCAAATTATTACACGCAAAATTGAGTCTATTTGTATTTGGTGCCACTCCTGCTGAATCGCATTGGCAATTTATTAGCATATGTAACTACTTTATTCGTGACTAGTGTTTGTCGGTTGTTAAGCTTGCGTGGCTGACTATATAGTGCGTGGGACTCAGAATCTTTTGATTGCAGTAGGTCGCAAATTCGTAACCTACAGGTAGCCGAGTTTTTCGCTAATACGAGGCTTATTTCTACTTTTTCTTATGTCTGCGGATAGCGCGCATACGGTTTGCTCAACTCGGCTCCGGGTACAATCCGCTCACTAACTCATACCTAAGCCGTATAAAAAGTGAGGTATACAATTCCTGTCCAGACTGTAATGAGACGCCGCATCATTTATTCAACTGCACTCGAAACCCGACTTGCCTGCCTACTGAAGACCTCTGGCTTCATCCCCTCGAAGTTACTGAGTTCCTCAAACTTCATATCACGAGGGAGCAGAGAGCTGAACGCCCTTAGGAAACAAATCTCAGTCAAATGACGACGAAGATGCTGACTTTTGAACAGCACACATCGACAACGACGAAGAGCTGACTTCGAAAGATGGATCAGCAATATCAAAACAAGTCCATGCTTAAACGGTATTCATGTAACCACTCATGTGGCATACCCCAACTATTCTGCCGGGGGACAAGAGCACTGGGCAGGGACTAGTGGAAACCCAATCAACCTTCATATCCTACGAAGATGAAGTACTGGATAGCGTTGGCAACCAAGAAACAGAACAAAACGAAGCTACCCCACAAAATCCAGCAGACGATGGCGTTGGGCGTAGCTACTGCAACAATAATTTTTTCTTATGTCACATGATAGAGCTGCTGCGCCTCTGTTTAAAAATTGTCTAACAAACGCACTGAATCCATTTGGGCCAACAGATATTTTTGAGCATTTCTGAATTTTAAATTCCCGTTTTTCATTCTAAATTTTTGTTTATGTTGGTTGTAAACCAACTCTGAATTTTCATTATTTTCCTTTATTATGACAAAGACTTTTTTCAGTTCAACGGGCGTCCGTCTACCCAAGTTTTATCAAGCAATTGTCTGATAAGTTGGGAGAAACGTATGAAAATTTAGGTAGATCTATTTTCGATCTTTTTAAATGGTTTGTGTGTGAGTGTCAATGAACATAGTGAAACGCCCATGATTTTCTGCAGGGAAAGGTTAAAATTTGATTTTTCTTACCGCTCAAATTTGATTTGTTTGCAAAACAAGGTTTTTTCAAAACATAAGATAGAACAAGGCTTTTGTGGTTATGTTGAACTTGTTCATAGTTTTAATTTGGTTTTTAGGCTACGGCATCTTCTTGTCGTTGTTTGTGTTGCTGACTGAGAGCTTCGGCAGTTCCCACCGGTACCTGGTGAGTGTGAAGGTAGAGAGTGCGAGTGTGTTGGGGGAGTTGTCTGCCTGTCTCCTGTTCTATCTGGCCTCCTCCTGGAGACAAGTGCCTCAAGTACTCACTCTCACCAGCTTCGTCTCATTCTTCCTTGTGCTGATGTGAGTTGCTATTTTTATGGCATAGTTTTGCATATTTTTCATGCAAAAAACAAAATTTAGGTAGAACAATCAAATATTTTTTTTAATCCAGGGTATTTGTTGAAACTTTCTGTTGACCAATTATATAATTATGAAACTATATTTATCGGAAAAATTCTAAGACTTTAAGTTTTGAGTCTGTTTCAACTACTGGATTGATGACAACATATATAAAATCAGCGAGTCTTCTGATTTAAATTTACACAGATTCGCATGTTTAGGTTCCTCTACGAGTCGCCCTTGTGGCTACTGTCCCAAGGCAGAATGGACAAAGCGGAGGCTGTGATTAAGAGGATGTCCATCATGAACAGACGTCCTATCCCACCCTCCAAACTCATACAACTGAAACAATTCTACTGCACATCGGAGCCTTCTGACCAGACAAAAATGAAAAGAAAGAAAAAGAAAAATGAGAATACTGAATCGCTCCTTGCCAAAGAAGATTTACCACAACAGGTCAGTCTTAGTTTTTACATTAAAGTTGTTAAATTTCTTTGGTTATGAACGAAGTGATTTGTTCCTTGAAGTTGTACTCGAGAATTTTTTCGTAGCCACAGATTATTGAAACTTGGAAAATCTATACGATTACACACTCCTCTGAGATGGAGAAGTTTAATCAAAGACTTGATATTTGTGGAAGTTTATTCAGTTTTGGTATTTTTAATGTGTATGTTTTCATCTGTGCGCAAAAAATGCTAAGAATTCAAAAATGTTGTTGGATCAGTGATCACTTTGATTTTTTCTACTTTGATGTGTTTTGTATGATAGGGGGATAAAAATAAGGGTGATCGCAAGGAGTACATGGGCGAAGACAGTGATGGAGGGAATAGTATTGACAGCAGAAGTGACAACGAGGAGCGGGCCACGTGTGACTCTGTCTCTATCCCTGGATCCTCTGGCTCTTCTGCCTCTGCCCTGGATCTGTTCAGACACCCAACTGTCAGGGCCAAGTCACTCATGACCATGTTTAACTGGTGAGCCACCAAAATTGCATGCAAATTATATGCCTGATAACTTGTCTAACAAGATTTTCTGAACCAATACTGAACCACGTATTTACACTTGCGATCAGCTTAGTGTGTTATTATGAACCTTCTTTTTTTCGAACCTAACTCGCTAATAAAAGTATCCACTTATTTGGAAATTTCACAGTAGCATCGGAAATTGCATGGCATCTGTTCTCGGCTTTTGTGGTGGGTAGTGTTCGGCGTAAATTAAGCTTCCGTGGCTGAGTGATTAGTAGTGTGTGAGACTCTTAATCACTAGATCGTAGGTTCGAATCTCAGAAGTATCAGAATCTTTGCTAATTCGAGGCTTATTTCTTTTATTTTTATTTTTGAACTTTATAGAGCTGCTTTTTGTCGTTTTCTCGCAAGTATTTGCAAAGCGAAGCTTCGCCTGTGTAAATTTTGGACAGCTGCTACAGCGGCCATTGCCCAAGGAAGGGATAGGAAAGCGACATAACATTGATAAAAATCTGATTAAAGAAGTCAAAATTTTCTCACAGCGAAGTAAGTTAGACATCGGCTGATATATTATGGGGAATAACAAGATTAACAATTGATTAAGAGTAATGAACGTAATGAAGACTTTTATATAGCTCTTGGTGATTTTTTTGCAAAAATTTTTGAAATGCTCTTATAACTACAGATGTGTATTCTTACAAATTATTGCATTTATGAATGCACTTAAGTATATATGCACTTTTTGAGTTCATTGAATTTCATCTGCTGAAAGCTACGTTGATAGCACTCTCCAAATACGAACGTGGAAATGGCGCGAAAAAACGTGAATGTTTTCTAGTTTCGAAAGTGGAGTTTAATTTTAAGATTTCCAGCGGAACAAAAACGTTACCTTTTGATCCAGTTTTCTCAAGTTGGGTTAATGTTATCAAAAACTGCCAATCAAAAATTTTTCTAGAAAGTCAAGCTAGAAGTTTTTTATACTTAAGTTCATTACTCTTTTCCAGCTGTCAATTGGCTATGTTTTTTTGTTTAAGTAATGAAGAAATTTAAGGGCAAAGCGACCGAAAGCTCGAAAAATTAATCAGGAATGAAGATACTGATAGTGATAAATTTACAGAAGCTTTTACAGATTCTTTTATTACAATTTATGAATATCAGTTCTGAAATCTGCTACAAGTTTACGGATTTTATCAGGTCGTGGATGAAAGCCGACAGAGGAGACATCATTTTTATTTCGTATTGGAATGTTGTGGTACTCTGCTAGACGCTGGTAACGGCGGTTCATTCGCCTGATTGTGTTTCGTTTGCTCTTCTGAACAATGAGAGAAAGTATCGGTGCTTTAATGCCACGATCCTAGTATTTCAGCAGAAGATACTCAATTTCTTCAACCACAACTCCATCACTCATTTTATAATTACCTTGAAGCTCGAAAAAATTATTTTTTTTGCAGCCATTACTACAAGTTTTCTCACTCTAAAATTTACCGTTTGATCACATTTTTTGTCTCAATACAATGTCGCTATTGTCCCTCCTAGACATGATACAGTAATAGAATTGTGTAGTAAAACACCGTTTACTATTGAGATTTATAAAACTGTAAGTTTGTTTGTTTGTTTATTATCTTCACAGGTTCTCGGTGACCTCTGCCTTCTACGTGATCTATCTGAACATGGCCTCTCTACATGGTAGTGACCCCTACCTCTCTTTCATCTATGGTGCACTCATTGGCATCCCCAGTGTCCTCGTGTTCATATGCACCATGCAGATATTCGGAAGACGACCCATGTTCTGCCTATTCATGACATCCGGTAACAAATTTTCTCCCATTTAATAGCGAATATTCAACAAATCAGGGCTGTTTCAGGGGTTTTATGTGCAAATGAGTCCTTTAGGGATTTGATTCTCACCGAATTAAAGAAACTCAAAAGTCAGTCAAGATCATGAGATTAGGTCAGGTTTCTAAAATCTCAGCTTATAACGTCAATTCACCTAATTTAGACCACGAAACAGTGAAGTATGGAAAAATTTGGGCTATTATGTTTGAAAGCAGTATAAGATGGTTTGAGATAATAGATTATGAGGGACTGTAGAATTGCTACTGTCCCACTCCTACGTCGTTTTTTTGAACACGTGAGCGACAAAAACACCATTTGAAAGGTGTCATACTTGGTCCTGCCCGTCTTAAAAAGGTACACTGTCACGACACTTCTAATTAAACTTGATTCGAACTGTACTTTGCCAACTCGTTTGTATTCGAATCAGGTGCCGTTTTACTCATAAACATTTTGAGATTTGAAGCAAATTTGAGCGGGCGTTTAGTAAAAAGACAGTTAATGAGTTTTTGTTCAGGTGCTTTGTGTGGTCTTGGCACTTTGATGACTACCACAGTCTATTTCGAAGAGCGCTTCTCCCCCCAGGCGGCCGACCGGACTGCGATGTGGCTGACGATAGGGGGTAAGTTCTTCTTCGGGTCAGCATTCGGATTGGTCTACATCTGGAGCAGTGAACTCTATCCCACTCCTCTGCGCAACACAGGCATGGGACTGTCCTCTTTGTGTGGCCGAGTCGGTCTTCTATTAGTCCCATTCGCACTCGAGTTCGGAATTGTGGCCCAGGTAAGAGATAATATGCCTTACTAACAGTAAAAAAAAAGTTCTGATCTATAACTGAACTTTCGCTCTCATATTGTCAGATTGTCTATTCGATCCTCTGAAATCGTCATGATAGCGTGTCTCGCGTGACGTTTGGCTTCAGGTCTACCACAGCTTGACCGTTTCGGCTGAAATAGTGGTACCACGTGAAGTTTCTAGACACAAAAATAACTGCCTTGCTCCGCAAAAAATCTCATCTCAATAAAATGTTTCAGTCTGGAATGTGGGCAAACAATAGAAATGGACTATCGTTGAAACGCTCAACTTGTTTTGATAGGTTTTCTACGATTCGCGGAAACTTATTTTTTTCTGCGATTCACGGAAAATAATGTATTATCTCTTCCCTTGTTTAGGCGTGTGTGTCAATGTTGGGCTTCGTGGCTGCCTTCCAGTCTCTCTTCCTCCCTGAGACTCTGGGCACTGCTCTCCCACAGACACTCTCCGACAGTCAACTCATACCACTGAGGAATTGGGGCCAAATATGCAATAGGTAATTAATACATGTACCAATCAACAGATTAACAGTTTACACCAGTCAAAATTTGATCATGGTCGCGTATATTAGAAAGCTATGATGCAGATTAAAAATCAATTCAAATTAACACATCAAAGAAATAGAATCCATGAGAGCTAGAATGCAAGCTTGGCCCTTTTAAGTAAGTTATAGTCGGGTTAGGTTGAAATAAATAGTCCTCTGCGCCGTTGGGTATTTAACTGAAAAAATTTGTATGGGGAATGGGGAATAATTTGAATGATTTTGGTTGAACTTATCCGGCCTCAACGTGCTGAAAAGTAAAATTCTAACTATCAGCTAGGATTGCATGCATCGCGCCTTGTAGCATCCTAAAATTTAGAAGTTAATGAACAGAAAATAATTTACAGCTGAATCTCTTTTTGCAGATCTTGAAAAAGCGTTTGGTATTACAATGTGCTTTTAGTTGAACTCATTATTGGTAACTGGGAATTATCAGGGCTTATGGGTTTGTGGCAAAGCAAAAATTTATTTTATTGGTGACCTGTTTTGAGTTGATTTGAGAAAAATAATAACCAGTTGCCCAGTATGCTCGACCACTGTTGTCTGTGCAAAAACAAAAACAAAATGAAAACGGAAAACACGTCATTGCGAGGGGAGGGGGTTGTCTAGCCTCACACATAGCCAATTCAATTTTTCGCTATTTACTCTAAAACAAAAGTTAAATTAAAAAGAAAACGCGGAACTGGGAGGGGGCTGGTGGTCTGATCTCACAGAGAGCCAATTCAATTCTTCGCTATTTATTCTAAATCTACAAAGAAAAAAGTCGCTATTAACCTTAAATCTACAAAGAAAAAAGTCTGGTTTTTCTTCTACGCCCATAAAGCTCCCCATTTTTTGCAGGTTAAATTTCTGATAAAAATCAGTATGGGTTATCACTCAAAGCATCTGAATTTTTTGTGGAATCTGGATTGGCGTGGTTTTGAGTTCAAGCTTATATTTATCTTTGCGAATAAAAAATTTATTGGAATTGGGTACTGTACTTTTTTGCCGTAAACAACCCGAGTTCGCCGATGAGATAATTGCTTACAGAATTCGCCGATAATCTCCGTGCTTGAGACGGCTTATGTTCTGGGTTGGATTTTATATATATATATATATATATATATATATATATATATATATATATATATATATATATATATATATGTCTTGACGTTTTTTTCTCCTGAATTTCGTTCTCGCTAAAATGTGATTTTTCGCAGTTTGACCCTTGATTTTTTTTAGGTTCACTTCATTTCCATTGATAAAAGGGAGGCAAACTCCACTATCAAACAGCAAAAGAGTAAAAGTCACGAAAAACGGTTTTGTTTTTCAGATTTAATAGCGGAATTAAAAATTTACGTACTGATACAGTTTTCTCAAATTGGGTTAATTTTATCAAAGAAATCAATCATTTTTTGTTTTAAAATTTCGAAGAGGTTTCAGGTCATATATATTTTTTTTCAACTTCGAAATATGAGTTTTTTTTTAAAATCAGTCGGTCTATTTTGTTTCTTTGCGTTCATGACTCTTTTTCAACTGTTGGCAATATTTTCAAATTTTTTGTCTTGAAAAATTCATTTGTTAGACCGTCGTTTGTCTGCTTATTTTGTTGCTCGCTTTTGAAAGCATGAAAATTTTCGTTTGCTCTAGGGATTTTCACGATAATTGAAAGTCAATTTCAAATATTTCTGTGATTTGTAAATTTACCAAATCATTTTGAACAGTTTGTTTTATTTTTTGTTAACCGATTTTAAGTTTATTTCGCTTTATGATTTTGACTTATGGTTTCTCTAATTGGTTGTTTAATAATACGACGCTTATAGAGCGAAATCACTTTTTGGGCGCGTGTGCTTCAGAGAGGCGTAAAAACTTAGCTCTAAAATTTCGAGGCGGAGGAGTTGTTGCTTCGGGCGGAGTTTGAAAATTTTGCTTAGCTACCGCTTGATTACACAAGAAAAACTTTTGTTATAGTATGAAATATCTATTTTTTTCCAAGCAGCCAATGCTAAGGATATTTACATAGACTATTATTGTACCAATAACACTTTAGCTTCAATGTATCATGGATCTGTAGCGTAGATAAGGAAGGAGACCAGCAACAAAATTAGAGGGTTCGAACCCATTGGGCAGGGTCGGATGTTTTTAATGAACTTTTTCGTATACTGATTAAAATGCGTCCGCTCTAAAAATTGTGGCATTTTAGTTGGTAAAAGTTTTACTCATTCAGTTTGGTTAATTTTGTTTTCAGTTTCGTCTTAGTGGCTTTTAAGTTTTTTATTTCGGCTAAGTTCCGTGCTTTTTTTTTCTGTTTAATCTCAAGTGCTGCGAAGCACTGTTCCACCTCAGTGTAAAATAGTTTTTAAATTTGCTGTCAAAATTGTTTTCGTGAAGTTACATTTTTCGGTAAATGCCAGTATATCAGGTTTGACATTGTTTTTTCTTCATGATGATCATGCCGTTTTTTGGTAGTTTAAAAGTGTCTTCGTGTCTTTTGGGATCGCAAATTGCCTTCCAAATAATATACTAATTTTTCATGTCAATGTTTCATTTTCTTCAATGTTTATATCAATTTCGTGAAACACAGCAAGTCAATTTTCCGCTTCGGCATGAGTTTGGTCGCTGAGCATTGCTAAATCAATTCATTTGAGCTTGATTTTCAATTAACTGTACTGGGAGTTGCTCTCTGAGGAGTTTTTTAATCCTTTTTTTATAATCTCTGCTATTTGTCGTTTCTGTTGAATTGTCGTTTTATTGGTTCAGTTAAGTGTTTATGAACGAAGTGATTGTCTTTTATTCAAGTCGGGTGTTTTGTTTTGGTTTTCTTGAGGAAAAGTCTTGAAATTTTTTCACACTCAAATTTGATTTTTGATTTATTTTCAATTTCATTTCAAAAACATTTACTAAAAGGAAGGAAAATTACGCTTTTCTGTACTCAGCCAGTAAATGCAAAGTTAGCTTATGCTGAATGTCTGCGGAAAACAAAAATTTGGCAAGTTAATTCAGTTCTGATAAAACGTATATTCCTTTTTGAACTTTTAACCCCAATTTAAAGGGTGTCAATGTTTTACCTTATTTGAACTGCCTCGCTCGAACAAGCCGTTGTTAAGCATATCTGTCTACAACTACGGAAATTTTAAAATAACAGTGTATAGTTCTCATATTTTACGCTTGCGATTAGCAAGCGTTATTAAATCGGAATGTAGACTTTTTTCGGGCTAACAATTAGCTTAACAAAATCAGTTGAATCACTTATTCAAGTTCAATTAGTACTGCTCATATAGGCGATTTTGTTGATGTTAGGGTACAATAACTAGGGTACCATATAGGCGATTTTGATCATGCTAGGGGACTTGAAGCTTTAATTTTTTTTTAAATCAGTTCTTTTTCGGCTAAACTGGTGTCTGCTCATAGGTTGTCGGCATTGTTTCCGTTTTGTAGGCGTTGTTCAGTTGCTAATTTGAGTTTCAAATGTCCTATTTGGCATGTTTTCCTGAAATTCTTGTTTGATAAAAACAGATGTTATGGAAATTTATAAGATTTGGTTTTTCATTTTGTTTGTCTTTGAGACGCTTTGGAAAACTACCGATTTTCAAAAAGGGTTACCCATAGAAAGATCTCTGGCAGCCTTGTGCGCCTGAATTCTCATCTGGTCTCTTTTCGTTTTTCTACAGCCTTAAAAGGTCTGTGGGGGAATATTTGGATATTTTTGATGTTTCTTTCGTTTTCTCTTAAGCTAACCTACCAAATCTGAGATCTTGGTTTCATTAAATAGTGCAGATTTGAACAGTTCCACTCTATGAGCGGCTACCAAAAACCTTTCTGACCGTTTTTTTTTAAAATCTTTGACCGTTTTTTGACCGTTTTTGAATCTTTTTGACTTCCACAAAACTAGTCTCCCAAATCTGAGGTTATGGGTTCAATGGAGATAAAGGGTATTGGGAATCTCACCTGCAATATCAGCCAGTCACCATTTTTTACACAAAAAGTTAACGTCCTCGTAAAAGACAATTTTTTGATTGTTTGAGAGTTTTTGTATAGATTTTTTGAATTTTACAACAAAAGACCCTGTCATATTTGAGATTTTGAGTTCAAGCAAAAGAATGAGTTGTGGAAAGCTCCTTTGCATACGCGATTACGACTCAAAATTTTTTGACGCTAAACATTATGGCTCTCGGAAAAATCAAACATTTGATTTTTTTTTACCGTTTTTGAAACTTCTTGACTTCTCTCGAAAACTATCCTGTCAAATCTGGCATCATAGGTTCAATCGACGCAACAGGTTGTCGGCATTGTTTCCGTTTTGTAGGCGTTGTTCAGTTGCTAATTTGAGTTTCAAATGTCCTATTTGGCATGTTTTCCTGAAATTCTTGTTTGATAAAAACAGATGTTATGGAAATTTATAAGATTTGGTTTTTCATTTTGTTTGTCTTTGAGACGCTTTGGAAAACTACCGATTTTCAAAAAGGGTTACCCATAGAAAGATCTCTGGCAGCCTTGTGCGCCTGAATTCTCATCTGGTCTCTTTTCGTTTTTCTACAGCCTTAAAAGGTCTGTGGGGGAATATTTGGATATTTTTGATGTTTCTTTCGTTTTCTCTTAAGCTAACCTACCAAATCTGAGATCTTGGTTTCATTAAATAGTGCAGATTTGAACAGTTCCACTATATGAGCGGCTACCAAAAACCTTTCTGACCGTTTTTTTTTTTAATCTTTGACCGTTTTTTGACCGTTTTTGAATCTTTTTGACTTCCACAAAACTAGTCTCCCAAATCTGAGGTTATGGGTTCAATGGAGATAAAGGGTATTGGGAATCTCACCTGCAATATCAGCCAGTCACCATTTTTTACACAAAAAGTTAACGTCCTCGTAAAAGACAATTTTTTGATTGTTTGAGAGTTTTTGTATAGATTTTTTGAATTTTACAACAAAAGACCCTGTCATATTTGAGATTTTGAGTTCAAGCAAAAGAATGAGTTGTGGAAAGCTCCTTTGCATACGCGATTACGACTCAAAATTTTTTGACGCTAAACATTATGGCTCTCGGAAAAATCAAACATTTGATTTTTTTTTACCGTTTTTGAAACTTCTTGACTTCTCTCGAAAACTATCCTGTCAAATCTGACATCATAGGTTCAATCGACGCAACAGGTTGTTGAAAGCTTAACTTAGTAGTTTGCTACGCGTAGTTTCTCTAAGAAAAAAGTTATGGCCTTCAAACAAGTGAAAATTTTGAAACTGACTGTTTTTGAATTTTTTGCCTCTACTTGAAAATTGCTGTGCCAATTCTCAGGTTGCGTAAATCGAAAAACCTGATTTGGGATTCTTCTCGTCTTTACCGGCCTTGACCGGTTTTTAAACAGACCTCTAGCAGAAAAAAAGTTACGGCCTTCAGAAAACCAAGTTTTTGAACTTTGACATTTTTCTGCAACTTTTTGATTTTCTTAAAAAGTACCCTATCTAATCTGAGATAAAAAGTTCAATCGAAAGAAGCGTTTGCGCGATTTTTTTTAGTTCAGAATCGGCTACTCTGTAGTTTGTGTTAGCAAAATGTTATGTTTTTGGGAAAATTCCAAAATCTCAAAAATTTTCACTCTTCTCACTTATTTTAGTAGAGAAACAACAAAGGTTTTGGGCATAGTCCAATTACTGAAATTACGCATTTCGAAAATTTTGGTCAACCTATTTTTTGTCATAATTGTCTTTTCGACTTTTTTGAAGATTGCGTTGTATTGCAAGTGTGTGAATTGGTCAGACCAAAAACTCAGTTTTTTTTTCAGATCGAGCCTTAAAGTGGACAAGAAAAAAGAGTACCTAGATGGCAAGGAACTTAAAGAAGCAGAAGTATATCTAGAGCTTACTTCGGGAGTCAACGGGGTCAAGAAGAACGATTTTGGATCGAAATCGGGTAAGACAGGGGAACAGTTCATGCGGCTGCTAGATGACCAATCAGAAAGTGACAATGAATTAGAAACAAGGTTAAACAAAAACGATAAAGAAGACGATGCTAGCTCAAGGTCATCACACGGCGAGGACTTTGGCGATGAGAACAATGAAAGTATACATATCAGATTTACAGACTGAATGGCCTTGAAACATATCTCATTTAAAAGGTGCACGCTGGCTTATTTGTTTGAAATATTAGTTTGTATTCTATTTGTATAGGTTAATTTTATTGTATTTGTGTTGGATTATTCTAATTGAAAGTTTCAAATTGTCATCATTGATCTAGGATAGAGATCTTTTCAAAGCATGAAAAAAAAGAATTTCTAGGATAAAATGAAATCGCTTCAAGAAATGAAAAACTGAATTTCTGATTTAAAAAACTCAAAGTTAAAATCATTAAATGAACTAATTGCCAATAATTTCATTCCATAGAGTTTTTGGCGGACTTCCCACCGTGCCAATAGTGTGCTTCTTCCAGAACCTATGATTAACTTAAAAGAAAAGTTGCATCTCTAATTTCATCGGAAGCAGTTCGTTTGACTTTTCCTAATAATTACCCTTGCAGTAAGTAAGGTTAGTAAAAAGCAGGTGGTTTTGTAGCAGTATTTAGACAACCGCGTATTCAGACTCGTCAGTAAGCAGACAAAAACTGTATCAACCAATTAGAATCGAAACAAGGAAGAATTTAATAAATAATAATTTTTTTTTTCGAAAGTTAGCTTTCTCATCTCGATTGTGATTGGTTAATATAGTATGTCTGCTTACTGACGAGTATGAATACGCGGTTGTCTAAATACAGACCGCACTCCAAAGCAGGTTCTAGACTTTCCCCGCAAGTAAATTTGTTCACAAGCACGCGAAATCAACATGCGGTTGTCCGTGTTCCCTGTCCCCTGGTATATATAATACACAAATATTCTAGTCAATTAGTAATTGTTTTCTCTTTGCTAGAGTATAGGTGGACAATTTACTGGAATGCTTCAATTTTTTTGGTCATCGTGGATGTTCGGTGCCTCCATTTTTAGTGCCTTATTTTTGCATTGTTTTCAATCTTGATATATATCTCCTTTTAGCTGGATTAATATTTGATTCCTTTTTTGCCCCTTTGTAAGAGTAGATGAAAATGACTTTTCTATAGGTCGCCATGATTTTTTCAAAGTTTTTTGAAGTTTTTTTTTCAGGAAAAGTTTTTAAGTTTGTTCAGGCTCAAATTCATTTTTTCGCCCTTTGGCTTTTGATTTCTTTGTAAGTTCAGTTCATTTCCTTTGTTAAAAGGAAGTCAAACTCGACTATCAAACAGCAAAAGATTAAAATTGATGAAAAACGTGATCAACTTCTATTTTCGAAAGTGGAATTTAATTTTAAGATTTCCCAGCCAAATGCAAAAATTTATCTATGCTCGTTTTTAAAATTGGATGAATTCTACCGTAAAAGTGACAATCGAAACTTAATCAAAAAATTCGAAGAGCTTTAAGCTCATCTATTTTTTTGTGGGAAATTCAAAAATTTAATTGTGTTCATTGGCTTTTTTCCAACTGCTTGCTGGCTATGTTTAACCGATTATTACACCGAAGACTTTAGTCAAGGTGTTATGGTATCGTGTAACGGGGTTTTTTTTTAATGTTGTCTGTTGTCAAGTGTCGACAAATAACGTCCACAGTTATCAATTATCATGTGGGCTGGACTATATCGCGCTATGTCACGTGATTGCGTATGTTTGTTTCTTTATTTGTTCATCTTTATTTATTTAATTATCTGTTCTTCTATTTATTTAATTATGTTTAGTTTGCTTATATTTATTTATAATTTATGTATGTACATATTTATTTTTGTTTATTTTTATCACGTGTTTTGTTTATTTATTTAATTATTCTTTCTTTCATTTAGTTTTGCTTTTATTATTTCTGCGTGTGTATTTATTTAATTAATTTATTTTCATTTATTTATATTATGGGTCTGTTTGTTTGGTTATTTGTTCATATATTTTTTTTCATGTCTATTTAATTATTTGTACATTTCACTTTTGCTTTTATTTATTTATTTATTTATTTGTTTATGTATTTATTTATTTATTTATGTATTGATTTATTTTTTTATTGCTTATTTATTTATCAGGTGTGTTTTGTTTATTTGTTGATATTTATTTCTATATTTATTTAATTATTCTTTCTTTCATTTAGTTTTGCTTTTATTATTTATGTATGTGTATTTATTTCATTTATTTATTTTCATTTATTCATATTATGGGTCTGTTTGTTTGGTTATTTGTTCATATATATTTTTTCATGTCTATTTAATTATTTGTACATTTCACTTTTGATTTTATTTATTTATATATTTATTTATTTATGTATTCATTTATGTATTTATTTATTTATTTATGTATTGATTTATTTTTTTATTGCTTATTTATTTATCAGGTGTGTTTTGTTTATTTGTTGATATTTATTTCTATATTTATTTAATTATTCTTTCTTTCATTTAGATTTGCTTTTATTATTTATGTATGTGTATTTATTTAATTCATTTACTTTCATTTATTTATATTATGGGTCTGTTTGTTTGGTTATTTGTTCATGAGATATATATTTTTTCATGTTAATTTAATTATTTGTACATTTCAGTTTTGCGTTTATTTATTTATTTATTTATTTATGTATGTATTTATTTATTTATGTATTGATTTATTTTTTTATTGTTTATTTATTTATCAGGTGTGTTTTGTTTATTCGTTGATATTTATTGCTATATTTATTTAATTATTTTCTTTCATTTAGTTTTGCTTTTATTTATTATTCATGTATGTATTTATTTATTCATTTATTTATTTATGTTTATTTATTTTTGGTTTGTTCGTTCATTTGTTGGTTTGTTCGTTCATTTATTTATTTATTTAGTTAGCGTCTTTGTTGTTTTTGATTGTGAAATTTGATGTTTTACTTCTTAGCTATGTAGTTAAAAGCAAAAAATGATTTTCAATTTATTGTTCTGTTTAGGATATTTTCAGAAAGATCTGTATATCACCAATTAGCGTACAACGATTTACAGGGAACGCTGCCAACGAGATTTGTCCACTTGCTTTTGGGTTGCAGCTACATCAAAAATGATTTTAAATTATTTATTTTAAAGATTTATCTATAGTTATAAACGAAGTAAGCCTGTCTGAGTTCTTTCTCGAGAACCCGTCCATTACGCTCGAGTTCACCCAAGGCGTTGTATCACGTTTACACACCGCCTATTAGTAGTACGCTTAAGACTGCTTTACACTTTCTGGATGTCTAGTTGTAGACAAATTTTTGTTATGTCTCTCAAATGTACTCAAATCGTTCAAATGTACCTTGTTATATTTTTGATTGACTAGCAGTAGATGAGTTCTTTGTGATAATTTTCTTTGAATCTTTTTTGAAATTTATCATTACTGCATTTTATTCATTCTCTTAGAGGGTCACAGTTGACAATGCAGGTCACGTCGAAGAGTACGAGCATTTTGGACTACGTGTTTTAAGAATTTACAATCTGTTTTAATGTACGACCAATAAATTTTACACCTTAATTCTTAAAAAAAAAACATTTTCAATTCTTCCCTTGCCATTCTGAACAGGTGGTTACAAAGTTTTAGCTAGTCACTGTATGATTTTCTGCCAGCAGCTCAACTGGTCTGTGTATACTTGTATTAGGTACACAGTTTTTTTTTCAACTGCTGTGTATACTTGTATTAGGTACACTGTAGTTTCAATCAATTGATCTGTGTATACTTGTATTAGGTACACAGTTATTCTATTTCAACTTTTGTGTATACTTGTATTAGGTACACTGTAGTTTCAATCAACTGGTCTGTGTATACTTGTATTAGGTACAGTTTTTTTTCAACTGCTGTGTATACTTGTATTAGGTACACTGTAGTTTCAATCAACTGATCTGTGTATACTTGTATTAGGTACACAGTTATTCTATTTCAACTTTTGTGTATTCTTGTATTAGGTACACTGTAGTTTCAATCAACTGGTCTGTGTATACTTGTATTAGGTACACAGTTTTTTTTCAACTGCTGTGTATACTTGTATTAGGTACACTGTAGTTTCAATCAACTGATCTGTGTATACTTGTATTAGGTACACAGTTTTTCTATTTCAACTGCTGTGTATACTTGTATTAGGTACACTGTAGTTTCAATCAACTGGTCTGTGTATACTTGTATTAGGTACACAGTTTTTTTTCAACTGCTGTGTATACTTGTATTAGGTACACTGTAGTTTCAATCAACTGGTCTGTGTATACTTGTATTAGGTACACAGTTTTTCTATTTTAACTGCTGTGTATACTTGTATTAGGTACACTGTAGTTTCAATCAACTGATCGTGTATACTTGTATTAGGTACACAGTTTCTTTAGTTTAACTGATCTGTGTATACTTGTAATAGGTACACTGTAGTTTCAATTAACTGGTCTGTGTATACTTGTATTAGGTGTAAAACAGGAGGCGTTTTGCTACACATACAAACACAATCTTTTGTATTTTATTATAGCTATAGAAATTGATCTACAATGCGTAAGTACGACATTTAGTTCTACGATTGTTATTTCAGGTCCTTTGTCAATATTTCAGGCTCTTTGTCAATATAGCAAAATTTTGGTGTATATATGTGTTAGTAAGATTTTTAGTTCTACAACGTTTATTCAGGCTCTTTGTCGATATAGCAAAATATTGGTGTATACATGTGTTAGTACGATTTTAGCTCTAGAATTGTTATTTCAGGCTCTTCGTCAATATAGCAATATTTTAGCGTATACATGTGTTAGTACCAGTTTTAGTTCTCGAACTGTTATTTTATGATCTATGTCAATATATCAAAATTTTAGTGTATACATGTGTTATTACGATTTTTAGTTCTCGAACTGTTATTTCATGATCTTTGTCAATATATCAAAATTTTATTGTATACATGTGTTAGTACCATTTTTAGTTCTCGAACTGTTATTCAATGATCTTTGTCAATATAGCAAAATTTTGGTGTATACATGTGTTAGTACGATTTTTAGCTCTAGAACTGTTATTCCATGATCTTTGTCAATATAGCAAAAATTTGACGTATACATGTGTTAGTACGATTTTTAGCTCTCGAACTGTTATTTCATGATCTTTGCCAATATAGCAAAATTTTGGTGTATACATGTGTTCGTACGATTTTTAGCTCACGAACTGTTATTTCAGGCTCTTTGTCAATATAGTAAAATTTTGGTGTATACATGTGTTAGTACGATTTTTAGTTCTAGAAGTGTTATTTTATGATCTTCGTTGATATATCAAAAATTTTACCTATACATGTGTTAGTACGATTTTTAGTTCTAGAACTGTTATTTCAGGCTCTTTCTCGATATAGCAAAATTTTGGTGTATACATGTATTAGTACGATTTTTTGTTCTAGAACTGTTATTCTTCAATTATTAGTTGTTCAAGTTGTTTGGTTTTTGCTTCAGTTTCTATGCCTTCGGTGTATTGCGCGTAGCGCCTATGTTAAAAATCCTCGAGAGGAGTTTTTCTCGAAAAAATCGTTTGCTTCAATTTTTTAAGCAACCCCTGCTTTTCCGAAGCCATTCTTTGAAGTCGCAATCATCTTTCCAGGTCATTGTGGTGCTTTTATACGCGTTAAAAATTTTCTAATGCAGTAAAAATATTGGTTTTCTCGCAAATGGCTTCCGTTTGTTTTAATGGTGTGTTCTTTTTAGGAGTTTTCAAATTTTAAAAGTGTTAGCTCAGTTTTACTTTTTCGCGGTTCTAAATTTTATTATTGAACAGCAGAAATGTGAAGATCATAAAAACCGCGATCGACTTAACGCTGATTGGACCTAACGCGATCGACGAAAAACGCTGGTTTCGAAAATGGAATTTAATTATCAGATTAGGCGTCGATATTGAAAGTTAACCTATTGATCCAGTTTTCTCAAATTGTATTCTTTTACCAAAAAAGGGTTAAACACTAATTGTTCGTGATAATCAAAGAGCTTCAAGGACAGACATATTTTTTAAAATTCCGATCTTGAAGTTTTTTTAAAAGTCAGTTTCTTTTTTCGATGGTCGGTTTCCTTGTGTTCATTCATTTTTCCAACTTTCAGTTAGCTATGTTTATGGTGTGTTCTTTTGGAACAATAACTTTTGAAGCCAGTCACTACGCTGTTTCTTTGTCTTTTGATCCACACAATTATTTTCAAACTTGATATACTGAAGTGCATTTTCATGCCATTACAACAATGTAATCGTTGCTACATTTAGAACTTCACATTATAAATGTTGTTCAAAAAATTTTTATTGACTGATATTACCCCACAAATTGCCAAGTTTTTTGGTAACAAGGCAACCAACCAAAGCGTTTTGGCCTTATTTTATCATTTTTTATGAAGTTGTAGCTCAGGACGAAACATGTGGAGCGTGGAAGGAAGCAGAACGCCTTGTAATGATATTTATTTGATACATTTTACTAGAAAGTTTTTGAAAATTGTAGGTTGACTTTTTTCATTTTTGTGAAGGAATTTCCCAATAAATAATTGGGTATCAGCTATTGTTTCAGTTTTTGGAATAAATTCAAATTATTTTGAACGTTACCATATAATTTTTCCTAAATGTACGAAATGAGAACTGTGTAATTTTTTTTCAAATTTTCGGAGCAATTAAGCATACAATAATATCTGATTTGCTAAAACTTGCCGATAGAAGAGAATATTTTAGAGGTGTTTTGTTTTATAATTTCTAAAACTTTTCTAACATTTTTTTCTAGAATTGGTGAAATCACAAGACCCTAAAATTTTTGGATTTTGGACGCGCGTGTACAAGTAAAAAAAATTTCCTCGGAAAATGGAAAAAATTTAATTTATTTGTTGTTTCATGCAAATTATTTTTTTGAATTCTTTGATTGGCGCCGTATTGATTTTTCTGTATCGTTTGTACACGCGTAATTACTATTAGCTTGTTTAGTTCTGATTCACTTCCAGCTCTTGCCGAAAGACATTAAATGATGCAACAAACTCCAACGCTGGTCATGGTCAATGTTTATGATAGAGTTTTTGGACACGAAATTTTGAAAACTGAAACTGTTATAAATTGTGAAATAAATTTCACTTGTCATTTCCAATTAATCTATTATATATTTAAATGCGAGCTTCACTATCTCGCCATGTTTAAGCTTTTTCAACGTATTATTTTTGCATGTTTAAGCTATATCGTATATTGCAATGATTAAGAATTTTTTTCGATTTCCAATATGTTAATGGTTATTTTACCGAGTTTAAGTTAAGCAGCCCAATATCGAATTAGGGGTTGCAAATTTGGCCTCCAATTTTGAATGCCCGAATCGTTTTAGTTAATCTATTATATATTTAAATGCGGGCTTCACTATCTCGCCATGTTAAAGCTTTTTCAACGTATTATTTTTGCACGTTTAAGCTATATCGTATATTGCTATAGTTAAGAATTTTTTTCGGTTTTCCAATATGTTAATGGTTATTTTACCGAGTTTAAGTTAAGCAGCCCAATATCGAATTAGGGGTTGCGAATTTGGCCTCCAATTTTGAATGCCCGAATCATTTTACTTAACGAGATAAGACGATTTTTGAGATTTTTTCAAAAATTTTCAGAAATTTCAAATAACAAAATAATTTACAAAACTTGAAGTTACCAACCCTGTAGTTGGACGCTGTCGCAGTACTCTAAGGAGTTACACATCTTGCCTCTAAATACGACTGTTCAAATCCTTGTAGTTTTCGAGATATGACGTTTTTTGTGATTTTTTCAAAAAATTTTCAGAAAACTTATATTAATTTTTTTTCACAAAATCTTAAATTCCCAAACCTGTAGTTAGGTCCTGTCGGAGTATTCTCAAAGATTGCGAATCTTGCCTCCAAGTATGACTGCTCAATTCTTTGTAGTTTTCGAGATGTGACGTTTTTTGCGATTTTTTCAAAATTTTTCAGAAAACTTGAATTATTTTTTTTCTTTAAAAATCTGAAATTCCCAACCCTGTAGTTAGGTCCTGTCAGAGTACTCTCAAAAATTGCAAATCTTACCTCCAAATGTGACTGCTCATTTTTTTGTAGTTTTCGAGATATGACGTTTTTTGTGATTTTTTCAAAATTTTTCAGAAAACTTAAATTATTATTAGTTTTTGAAAATCTGAAATTCCCAACCCTGTAGTTAGGTCCTGTCGGAGTACTCTCAAAGATTGCGAATCTTGCCTCCAAATATCATTGCTCAATTCTTTGTAGTTTTCGAGATGTGACGTTTTTTGTGATTTTTTTCAAAATTTTCAGAAAGTTAAAATTAATTATTTTTCAAAATTTGAAATTCCCAACTCTATAGTTCGGTGCTGTCAGTGTACTCTAAAAAGTTGCAAATCTTGCCACATGCGACTGCTAAACGCGAATGCTCAAATGCTTTTAGTTTCCGAGATGTGACGTTTTTCGATTTTTTCAAAATTTCTCAAAGAACTTATCTACAAAGAAATTCAAAAAATTTGAAACTACAAACTTAATGAAGATACAACCTTATTGTCAGCGCAGACTCAGGCGTCTCAAATCTTGCCTCTTAATATGAATGCTCAGATCCTTTTAGTTTCCGAGATAAGTCGTTTCTTTTCAATTTTTTTTTTCGGGAATCTTAGGTTAAAAAAAATTCACAAAATTTTGGATTCCTAACCCTATAGTAGGGTGCTCTCAGGGACTCTCAGTGGTTGCAAATCTGGCTTCCAAATTTCTCCAGAGGCCCATTAAGTTTTTGAGATGACGCTTTCAAAATGGGAATTTCAAAAAATAAATTAAAAGTTAGATAATTACCAACCCGGTAATTGGGTGCAGTCAGAGTACACTAAAAGTTTGCAGATGTTGTTTCCAATATATGCGGTTTTTTTCATGAGTTGTCGAAAAATTTCGAAGCACCGAAGGTGCGTTAATTGCTAGTAAAAATTAATGCATTTTTGCGCAGATATTGCTTCTGGTCGAAATTTAATTTCAAAAACTCGAAGCTTAAATAGGTGTTAGAAAACTAATCCGAAATTTCCTGCCAAAACTTTCTTATCAACAAACTTCAAAAAAAGGAAAATTAAACTTTTCGAAATTCAAAACTTTATTATGATTTTATCTTTTTTACACAAGCATAGCTTGCGTTAGAGTATGAACTCTCTTTTTTCCAACCTAAGTCGCAAATATTGTTGCGATGCAATTGTTGTGACAAAATGTGTTCATTTTGAAAGTGTTCATTTTTACCCAGCTTTTAAGTACAGCCAATGCTAAGAATTTTAACACAGACTATTATATTACAAAAAGTACTTTAGCTTCAAGATATCATGGATCTGTAGCGTAGAGATAGGGAAGGAGACCAGCAACAAAATAAAAGGGTTTGAACCTGGGCAGGGTCGGATGTTAATGAATTTTTTTCGTATACTAGTTAAAATGCGTTCGCTCTATAAATTGAGGCATGTTAGTTGATAAATTTCTTTTTTTTCAAATTGACTGGTACTGCTAATTCACCATAGTTGGCTAGCGTTCATTAGCATTTATGTAGACTCATAATTAGCGTGCGTCACTTAGCAATTAAGTAGACTCATAATTGGCGTGCATCACTTAAGAAATTTTTTAGACCCAAAGTTTTACTCATTCAGTTTATCCCAGTAGCGTTATTGGTCAAATTTTGCTTGTGTATGCGAAGTGCAACTTCGCATCTAACTCAAATTTCGTTTTATCTATTTGGCAAATGCATGTTACAATCGAATGACGGCCATCAAATGAAAATAATAATTTTCGAATTACAAAACCAAATCTCTTCAGCTAAGATGCAATAATTGAAGGTGTAGAAAAATTGCAAAAATTTAAGTTTCTGGAGGCTCGCAACTTGTCATCAAAATAACAACGCACTAAAATTTGCATTCAGTGGAAATTGAAAATTATACCGTAAATATTTATAGTTTTCCGCTACATGAAGTTGTCAAATTTAAATCCACTATTTTCTTAAACCGCTAAACAATCGTGGCAGTACACTGAACTCAAGTGAAAGCAAAGGGAATGAGTTCTGAAGTCTGTTTTTGAAATTAGGATCAATATTGCTTCTGGTCGAAATTTAATTTCAAAAACTCGAAGCTTAAATAGGTGTTAGAAAACTAATCCGAAATTTCCTGCCAAAACTTTCTTATCAACAAACTTCAAAAAAAGGAAAATTAAACTTTTCGAAATTCTAAACTTTATTATGATTTTATCTTTTTTACACAAGCGTAGCTTGCGTTAGAGTATGAACTCTCTTTTTTCCAACCTAAGTCGCAAATATTGTTGCGATGCAATTGTTGTGACAAAATGTGTTCATTTTGAAAGTGTTCATTTTTACCCAGCTTTTAATTACAGCCAATGCTAAGAATATTAACACAGACTATTATATTACAAAAAGCACTTTAGCTTCAAGATATCATGGATCTGTAGCGTAGAGATAGGGAAGGAGACCAGCAACAAAATAAGAGGGTTTGAACCTGGGCAGGGTCGGATGTTAATGAATTTTTTTCGTATACTAGTTAAAATGCGTTCGCTCTATAAATTGAGGCATGTTAGTTGATAAATTTCTTGACTGGTACTGCTAATACATCATAGTTGGCTAGCGTTCATTAGCATTTATGTAGACTCATAATTGGCGTGCGTCACTTAGCAATTAAGTAGACTCATAATTGGCGTGCATCACTTAAGAAATTTTTAAGACCCAAAGTTTTACTCATTGAGTTTATCCCAGTAGCGTTATCGGTCAAATTTTGCTTGTGTATGCGAAGTGCAACTTCGCATCTAACTCAAATTTCGTTTTATCTATTTGGCAAATGCATGTTACAATCGAATGACGGCCATCAAATGAAAATAATAATTTTCGAATTACAAAACCAAACCTCTTCAGCTAAGATGCAATAATTGAAGGTGTAGAAAAATTGCAAAAATTTAAGTCTCTGGAGGCTCGCAACTTGCTATCAAAATAACAACGCACTAAAATTTGCATTGAGTGGAAATTGAAAATTATACCGTAAATATTTAAAGTTTTCCGCTACATGAAGTTGTCAAATTTAAATCAGGCAGCCACTATTTTCTTAAACCGCTAAACAATCGTGGCAGTACACTGAACTCAAGTGAAAGCAAAGGGAATGATTTCTGAAGTCTGTTTTTTTGAAATTAGGATCAAAATTGTAAATATATTTTTCCTTAATTAAGTTTTACTCTGTCTGGAATATATTCGGACGCGTAATTTTTCGTGAAAAAGAAATTAATGCTTCCGATTCCTCAGTTTCTTCTCGTCAAAAATCTTCATCAAAGCAACGACTGTACAAAAAGATTCAATTGATAAGTATGAAAAAATTATTTATTCGGATTCTGTTCAGTTCATTCAGAAGAGAGATTCTAATTCGGATCGTATCTAGTGGTAATCTTTCTCATGTCCATTTCCTTCTGTCGGAGTCTGGCCTCCAGCTGAGTCATGCTCTGGAGTAACACGTGGGTGCTCTTGGCGAAGTCAGACAGCTGGTTATGGTATGTGTACCCTGGGTGGTCGACAGGTGTCACGTGTTTGTCACGTGTTTGATGTGACCCCAGCCGCGATCTGATATTCTCGAGGGCCACATTGCCGCGATTAATGGCTCTAAATTAATGAGATATTGTTGAAAACAAAAAAAATGCGATTGAAGTCATGTGGGAATCTTTTTTTTGCAATAGCTGCATAGTTTAAATACAAGGACCGCTCTGTTACAATAAAAGAGAGAGAGAGAGAGAGAGAGAGAGAGAGAGAGTGCTTTTTTGCGAGTGCATTTATTGTGAAAATTCGGTATAATTTTTAAAATATATTTTGAATACTCATGAAGAAAAATTGTCTCTTTTAAAACTTCCGATGAGTCACCGGTTGGAGATGTATTTTTATTATTTTTATTGTTTTTATGAATTCTACACTAACATCTCCGTCCTTTCGGATAGTGCTCTAGGTGAACTAATCGTAGACGACATGGGACTAGAACACCCTGGTACGACCATGTGGGATAGATTCGGGTATCTAGAAGCGTACTGAGCCCAGTAACTCCAACTGGGAGGATGAGTCACTGAAATCGGGAACCCTGCCGACCCTGAGTACCCCGCCGACCATGAGTACCCTGCAGACGTTGGATACCCTGTGGATATCGGATACCCTGCCGACGTCTGCTCTTCATGCGGGTAATCGGTGTCGCTTCTCAGATGTTTCTCAGCACTGTGGGAGTTCAGTTCGCTTCCGAATCCATTCGAAGTTTCATAGTAATGTCCATTTTGGTTCGGTGACACATCGCGTGAGCTGGAATGAATAGGAGGCATTCGATTGAGCCCACCTGAGTTTTGTCGAAGTGAGTTCAACTGTCCCTCAAGATTTTCTTTGAGTCGCTCGCTTGTTGAAAGCTGAGCAGCCAGCTGTTGATTCTCGACCTTGCAACAATTGAAAAATTAATTATCCAAAGTCTAAATATAAAAAGCTGACAAACTATCATTAAACTCTGCAATTTAGTCTGTATAGTTGAACAATTAACTACATAAAAAGACCCGTTTTTATAGGGTTTCCTTTTAAAGCATTAGGAAGTACAAAAAATTTCCCTAACTTCTCTAATTGAAATGTTTCCGTAAAGGATAGTTATAATTTTTTTCCAAAAAGAAATAAACAACCTTCAGCTTGATGTTATCCTGGGTGATTCCCATTTTAGAGTGTGTCTCTTTTCTAAGTGCCTCTATCTGCTGTTCTTTGTGCTTTAGTTTATCTCTGGTGATGTTTAACTCCGTCTTCAGTCTAGAAATATCGTCTTTGCTGTTTGCCAGGTCTTTCTCCACTTTCTCTTTGTCAAGTTGGATGTTTTTGTTATCCCACAATGAGTCATTAGCAGATTGAAGACTTTGGTTGTTTGACGCTAAAATGATTCAAAAATGTTTCAAAAGATATAGATTCAGCCGGTGTATATGATGTATATGATCACCATAGGATGGCTGATTCTTAGCACCGACAAAAATCCGCCACTCAATTACATTTGGCATATATATTTTTTCACGTTTCCCCAGTTCAATATATGTTTTGACCACTCTATCCAAACCAAACTATAATTTTGAGAGAAAAGATATTTGAAACAAAACCATTTAAATAAAACTTTATTCTACTTTTTCCTTCTTTACTCCCCCCCCCCCCCACCTGCGAATTTTTACATTTAAATTTTCTGTTCCTATTGTCCGATTGTTACAAAAATTGGCATGTATACCAATTAGGCTATCACAAACATATTTAGTCTCGATACTCAACATTGTAAAACTATTAGTTACACCATAAAAGTTATGCTTATATGAGTATGGGGGGGGGGGGGGGGGGGGGGGGTCAGCCTTTTATTCTCGGTCGAGTAACTTACTTTCAGGAACCCCCCCCCCCACCGCTGATTGCTTTTATGGATTTTTATAATTGTACACACCCATTATGATTTCGGTCTCCTGCTGCAGCTTTGCTTGTTCTGCCTGTCTTATGTTCTGCTCCAATTCGTCCTGTCGAATCTTAAACATAGATTCTTTATCAAAATCTGAAAGTACGAAAAAAAAATTATTATGACAATTTTCTTCCTTATGGAGCTCCCCGATTCAAGAAAGCTAGATGCTAAAAACTATTGTTCTGATGAGAGAAGCAAAACTGGTTATGTAAGCATCTAGACTCTCAAACTAAATCTCAATCTTCTAAATTTTTTTCATAGCAATCTGAAGTTTGTCTTTGTTTTTTTAAGAATTATCTTAACCTGTAATTCGCTCTTCAGTCCTTCGTTCGCTGCCTCCAAAAGAGCAACCGAGTTCCTCAACTCGTCATTTTCTTCCTTCAGCGCCGTCTTTTCTTCATCTTGCGGCTTGTCTTTTTTCCCCAAACCCTCTTTGACAGATTTTTGCACAACCGCTTTTGAAAGTTTCGTCACCTTTTCCCGCAGAGAGTCAACTTCGTCAATCAATTCGCTATTTTCTTTTTTATAATCTGCCAAACTGTTTTTTCAACTTTTTGATTTCATCAGAATTATTCACAATTTTATCATCAGTTTTTGATGAAGTCTTTTTGTTTTCACTTTTTAATTTGTTCACTTCAGTTTGTAGCTCGGAAATTTTCTTGTCTTTGGAGGAAACTTGGTCGATTTTCGATTGTTGGTCTTTCATTTGAGCTTGGCATGTTTCGATCGTAGCTGCAGCTTCATCTAATTGCTGGTTTAGCTCATCAATTTCAGCTAGAAGTTCGTTTTCGTTATACTCTGGAGCTTTGCTGTTTTCGCCGGCAGACTTTTTCGAATTCTTTTCATTTTCAGTTGTGAGCTTTTTGATTTCAGATTTCAACTTCTCGATTTCTGCCTCTCGATCGTCAAGTAAATTGAGTTCTTCGCTCATTGCTTCAATTTCGGCTCTGTATTTTTCCACTTTTTTCTCCCGTTTTGCTAGTTCGGCTTGTAACTTTTCCACATTTGGGTCTGAGCTGTTAGATGATTTATTAAGATTGGCTATTTTGTCTTCCAATTGTTTCACTTTGGAGCTCAATTCTTTGTTTTTATCTTCGGAAGTTTTGAGTTCCTTTTCTTTTTTTGAGAGTTGGTCTTTAAATTTGGTTACTTCTGGATCGTTTTGTGTATTTTTAGAGGGAGCTGCAGTTTTTTCTTGTCGCAGTTTCTTCAGCTCAGCTTCAGTTTTGTCTTTTTCATCTACAACACATAATTTATTTGAAAAAAACTTTGAGCAAAATTTGGACAAAATTATATTTTCGTACATTTGCTCTCGCAAGTGAAAATAATATTGGATCAACTTTATTCAGCGGATGTTAATCATGTCTATTAGCATGACTTTCTTGGTAAAAACGGCGAATTTTTGGGTTAACCATTCAAATTTTTGTTGTGTCAAGTTCGTAAAACTGCAAAATCAAAAAAGAGTTCAAATTCAAACAAAATACTGTTCCGCTGCAAAGCAAGTTTTTTTTAATCGTTCACAGACTACCAGGTTTGACCTTCATACACCAAAAACGCTAATTATGCAACTTCCAACCATTTTCTAACGTAAAATTTCTTTTCATTCAGTTTTAATATTTCTCAAAATTTAGAGAGACCAAAATCTGGTAACGCAAGACTATTATGCACTTATAATGCTAATGTTTTTTGTTTTGAAGATTTCTGAAGTTTTTGTAGATCTTAAAATAATCAAGCTTATATATTTTTTCAATGCATTTTTTTACGAAATTCTTAAGTTGTAATTTAGGCATACTTTACCCTCTGCTTGCTGCAGCTGTTGTTTTAGAGTGGCAATTGCCTTGTCTCTTTTTTCCAGTCTCTTTTCCAGTTTACCACAAACTTCGTCCATCTCCTGTAGTTCCGCTTCCAGAGACTCAATTTTGACAGCATCCGAAACGTCTCCTTTACCTTTTGCCCCGCCTCCTTTCGCTGCGGCCATTTTGCAAAGATTTCTACGTTTGCTTCTTCGCCGTCAGCAACTGGAATATTGTAAGTTAAGCAAACAGAAAAAGTCAAAATTAGTACGAGTAATTTTCGCCTTATTTTTTCCACATTTGATTAGTGTATGAGCCTCCCAAAAGATTTTAAAAAAACTTTAAAAAAGATGCACATGAACTTCAGAAAGACTTCGGAAAATAAAATTGGTTTTCAAAAAATTTCAATTATTCCGACCAGTGTAAAGCCTTTTTTAAATGCTTTTATTATACAGAACGTTATTTTTAGCTCTTTGAAAAAAGCCGCCAATTAAAACAATCAAGTTTTCACGTTCTCATTGTTTTTGCTCAGTTTTTTTTGCACTGCAGTCGATCAAAATGCCAATATTGTTTTTAGGTTCACATTTTTCAAAAGATTTAAACAATCCATTTTCTTCGCAAGCTATTCGTTGTTTCTAATTCTTTGAAATAATAATTTGCGGCTCTTTTTTTATTTCTTTTACTTTCTTTAAAATTCTTTATTGTTCTAAACTGCAAAAAAGTACCCTAAAAATGTCTCTTTTAACTTTTTTCATTTTTTTTTCAATTGAATTGGTGTTAGAGCCGTAGGCTGGGTTTTCCTCGCTCGGTGTCGATGACATCAAAAGAAGCACGTAGCACGAAATTTGCTATCATATTAAAACTTTTTAGTCGTAAATGTGTTCAAAGACTCGAAAGTGCTGCCTCGGCTTCGTTCCTTAGACAAAACGAGAATAATACGTCAGAATAATTCGTAAAAAAACTGTCTTTCGAGAAAAAAAAAACAATTTTCTCCCAGTTTTAAAGTTTTTCTTGTTTTGAATTTCTAAAGTTCAACCATTGTGATCAAAATCTTCTGTGCTAGATTTTTAAAATTTTCTTTTAACAGCAAGTTTTCACTTGTAACATTTTTCTGTATATGGGCGATTGCTACAAAAATTGGCATGTGGACTGATTTGGTCATTCCAAAAATTTTTGGTCACATGAAACCGCTCATTGTAAAACAATTTTCAAATATAAGCAAGGAAGGGTTGAGTCCTGTAATTTTAATTTTTCATAGCAACTGGCTATTCTTGTTTGATTTCCGGCTATAATTTTTGTCATTTTCCCATGATAGCAAGTCAGCCTACAAACAGGAAACTTAAGCACTTGGTGGGGCTATTTTTACTGGGGGGGGGGGGGGGGGGGGGGGGAGGGCTAGCTATAATTGAAAAGAGCCTGCCTGAAGCTCTTGCACCACTTGCCAACGAGCGCTTTTTGTGCCGACCTTTCTCGAAGAATGGGAAGGAGCTATGGCGCAGGGTCTGTTTTTTTTTCAGCCATTAATGACCTCGTCAAGGAAAGCCGCGTGGATGTCATGTGTGGCATCTTAAGAAACCCTATTAACATCTATCGATATTTTAAAAAGCTGATCCGAATTCTTTGCGAACACGATGTGCTTTTTTTCATGGCCGGCTTTCTTTGTGTAATACTTCAAATTGATTTGTGTGCTTCAGTTGTTATGAGTTTATTGTCCAAGAATAAACCGTTTTTTTTTTTTCAATATAAAACCACGTAAAATCAATTACAACACCAACAATTTTAGTTTCGATCCCCCAGCTTGCAGATTTAATCCTAAGTATGCATGTTAATGTGGATAAGTTCGTAATCAACAACTTAAAAGGATTTCGTTTTTTTTTTTGTTTTTGATCGCATTGTTTTTGGGCAACGGCAGAACTAATATGGTGCAATTTTTTTTGCGAATTTTTGTGTCCAATATCTTGCCCCAAACAGATTTAATTTTTGGTTTTTTAAGTTAATCAAAAGTTATCCCAAAACTACCCGTTCAGTTGCTGACAAAACTACATAAATGTGGGCTTTTTATGTAGCCCAATGAAATTTAAGAAGGGTTTAATTTTCTCTGTTTTGTCTACATTTTTTTTTCGTTTGAAAGCCAAAAATTGTAGTTTATACTTAAATAAAAGATTACTTAAAAACAATTTTTAAACATTTTGTAAAGCATAAGGGCTCTTTTCCAGTTCCCCCTTTCAAAATACCGAGATTTATGTTTGTTTTACATGTTATTACGGCTTAACGCGTGATGTTATGCTGTAAAGTCTGCAAAACAATTGGGGCCTAGGAAATTAGACGATAAGCCAATTAGACGGATGCTACAAAAACGAAATTAGACGGAATTTATTTTTTACATTTCTGGCATTTTAGACGAAAGGGAAAGGGCCAACAGTTTTTCTTAAGAGTCAAGTTTCACAAATACAAAAAGAACATAAAATGTCAATACCTATCAAAACAATTAGTTTAAATGAACATAAAATGTCAAATCTGAATATTACAGGAGAGTTTTGAATTGAATAAATTATGCATGATTGACTTGTAAAGTTTTTGGCCACCGAAATTGAACTGTTGTCTACAAACAATTTTATTTTTCTAACGCAATTTCTGTGCAAACAAAGTTAATTTCTCTAACTTTCGTCTATTTTCTTACAATTGCAGTTTTGCAAAATCGTCTAATTTCCTTTTAAGTACCTCCGTCTAATTTGCTTATCGTCTAATTTCTCAACCCCCAGAACAAATCTGTTCAGAATTGTCGATTTGTTCACCACGCCGAATTTCATTGCATTATGATAACGTTAAATAGACTTTAAAATTGAATTTGAAAGGGGGAACTTGAAAAAAGCCGCATAAGGAGCTCACGAAATAGTACTGTCACTAATTGAACCGCGGAAGTTTATTTCAAATAGTCCCTAATGAAAAAGCCAAAAATAAAATTTCAAGTTTTAATAGTTATGGCCGGATAATTTATATCAGCACTGTATTATTGAGTTTTTTACGGAAATTAGTTAATGTAATTAATCACGTGCCATTTGCAAATCGTCAGAGCAGTTTTTAGTTCCTTAATTAAAGCTGCTGTTAATTATATTCGACTAATTATCCTTTTAGAAAAAATCAGAATTTCCTTCTGATAAAGTTCAGACGGTGCTGTATTGTTATGGGTGACAACAAGAAGACAACCAATTTCCCCTCGGGAGAAAACTCTCAGAATGTGACTTTGTCCAACGCTCCATTAACCAGAACAGGCAATTTTCAAAAAAATGACATTTTTGTAAATCTAATTTTTTAATTAACATCTTGCTACTCATTCAGAGCAATTTTTCACCCCACCTTGAAATTTCATTTGTACATACTTCTTCGTTCACGCTTTTTAACTGCCATGGGCTCTTTTCCAGTTTCCCACCCCCTCGTAAAATTACAAAATAAAGCTGTTTGAAAGTTTTTCACACGGCATTTTACATGTAAGAAATTTTGTAAAAAAATATTCTTCTGTTCACGCGGACACGTTTTGATGCAGTTCATAACATGAAAATTTATTTAAAACAGAGTTTCGTACATTAAATTTCAGAAAAAATCAAAAAGGGGAACTGGAAAAGAGCCCTGCCATGATACTCAGCGCGCTGAGCACACGCCCTGCGGCTCTTTTCAATGTCCCCCCCATATTTCAAATTTTCTGACTTCATAGTTGTTTTGCAGGTTGTTATGTCTAAATACGTAATGTTAGGATGTAAAGTATGAATAACAGATCTGTGCAGATTTTAGAACAAAAAGTGCATTTGGCTCTTTTCCATTTTCCCCTCACATTTAAATTTAAATTTTGAAAAACTACTTTAACATTGACTTAATGCATGGTGAACTAACTAACAATCGTGAACAAATTTGGTCTTCTTGCTTCACATTGTAATATCATGCATTCAGCCGTTATAACATTTGAAACGACTATGAAAACGATCATTTTGAAATTGGGGGAGGGGGGGAGGGGGTGGAAAAGAGCCGGGCATTTTCGCAAAAAGGAAAAAAAATTGAAATGGAACTGGAAAACTTTACCTCAAGGTATTCATTTAATTAGGTTCGAGAGAAGAAGAGGCAGCAAATACAATTGGGAGAGCCTGGAGGAGGTTCTCGGCCACTAAATCGAGCTCGGAAAAATTGGAAAAAATGTCAGAAGAGCCGAAAGGAAATTAGCAGAAAAAACTAATCTGGCGACAGACTACTTTAATTCAAGGCTGAATTCATTGAGTTTTCAATTTATAAGAACATTTATTTCGCTTCAATGACTGTGTACAAAACATCGATCTTCTATCGTCCCCCCCCGTCCCCCCCACTGTCGATTATGACGATTCCAACCCCCTCTATTACCGCTGCAAACTCGGTTGTTTAACAGAGCAAAGAATTAAGCTCTTTGCACTTCTGGATTACACAGACATATAATTTTGTGGTTTTTGCAGCTGAAATTCAATGACAAATGTTGAACCCATCAAATCTTAACCAAATAATTTTTTTTGCAGAATCCAGCGACAAAAGTATATATGATGATACACAAACTCGTTGATAAGTGTTTAGGCAATTGTCTCCAAGTATTTATTCGATTATTTCCCTGATTGTTACAAAAGTTGGCATGCGGACCAATTAAGCCATGAAAAACATTGTTAATCTTCAAAAATAACCTCGTTATACCATAAAATTGATGCTTGTGTGAGGGGGAAAGTGTGAAAGATTGCTCATACACACTCGCATTGCACATGCGCCACTTTGAAAATTTTAAACAATTTGGGCGGCTTTTTACCATAAAAAAAATTTAACCATAATAGAATTTTTTTAGTTTCCAATTACACAGAGGCGAAGCAGAAAATCGCATTACTTGTTAAACCAAAAAAAAACATCGCTTTATAAGCTGGCAAGAAAAAATTAAGTCAAATCCACTGAAGCAAAAAACCATACAAAATGTCAAAATAACATCTACAAAATTACAAAGTTATTGTTATATCGAAGTATTCTTAGTTTCAGATAAATAACTCTAAACACACAACCACCGGCGTTAAATGAGTTTCCAGAAAAATTATTGAGCAGCATTCATGCCGACAACACTTGGGTAAACGCACGATGAGCCGAAAGCAACAAAAAAAATATTATGAAGAACTGAACAATGAAACTGTGAAATTTGACGCCCTTTACAACTCAGCACAAAAAAACTACTGTTTTTCAAAAACAGGCCACATGAAGCTTTCAAGCAAAAAATAAAAAAAAGCAAAAAAAAAACTTTGAAAACTTCTAAATTGTTTGTTTTCGGATACAATATTTGTTTTCAAGGCGCTTGCGGATAGCTGCCGTAAAAAACAGCGTATCAATCAGGAGCGTGAATCAAAGTTTAACGCAGAGGCGAAGTTGCACTTCGCATACACAAGCAAAATATGACCGACAACGCTACTGAGAAAAGTTTCTTAAGTGAGGCACGTCAATTATGAGTCTACATAATTGCTAAGTGGCATAATTTGCAAAAAAAAATTACCAACTAAGGTACCTTAATTTATAGAGCGGACGCTAGTGTTGTAAAAAGTATAGGAAAAAGTTCATTAAAAACATCCGACCCTCCCAGGTTCGAACCCTCTTTTTTGTTGCAGGCCTCCTTCCCTACCTCTACGCTGCACATCCATGATACCGTGGAAGCTAAAGTGCCATTTATAATATAACAGTCTGTAGTAATATCCTGTACTTAATAGCTAGTCATTGGTCTTATGCACATACTGCAATAAAAGAACACTTTCAAAATGAGCACTTAGATTTGCGACTAAGATTGGAAAAAAATAGTTCATTTGTGTAGAAAAGCTAACAAATAACAAGGGACTAAAAGTTTGAAAAAATTAAGAAAAAAAAATGACGTTTTTTCTAGTTTTTTTAAAAACGTTGAAGATTTTCGTCTGAAATTTTAAAATCTTTTTTCACTGTTAAATCATTTTCAATTAATACCCCTGGAACTTATTTAAAAAATAGATGTTAATCAGCCCACAGAATTAATGACGACACTCAATAAGCACAAAACTACCTATAAGTTTTTTATAGCGCTAAGATTAACTCATGTTGCAAAAATTTGCACGTACCAATTTCACAGAAATACACACGAAGCCAATTTAGGTAAAAAACTACGTGGTTTAATGAAAAGTAAAAATGTGAGCAGGTTTTGATAAATTTTTCACTTTCCAATCTGCTCTACTTCTCAATCTTTTTTATGTTAGACCTACTAGCCTAGTAGCAAAACAATTTTATGAACTGATTGGAGATTGATTGATTCTTATTTGGAAGAGTCGTCAATCCGTTATTTTCTCAGGTTTAAAAACTGATCCTTTGATGCAATATTGAGGACTACTTCAGAATTTTACAATCGAGCCTTAAGCGGATTTGGGCGGAAGCGGTAAAATACTAAATTAGTGGGGGAGCGCGCGCACAAAAAAAGCATTTTTTTTTGTCAAAGTTTTCCAAAAAACAAAAAAAAAGTTTTTGGCCTGTTTTTTTAACTGCCTGCGCAGCAGAACACTTGATCAAAATGGGGTCTTTATACTGATTTGGGAGAGCTCCAAAAATTAATTTTTGGTCAACCTAAAAAAGTTCGACAAAATTTTCGAATTTATTTCAAAAATCTGCCACCCCCTCTCGAGAAAATCGTAGATCCGCCCCTGAATCAAACAAAGGATGACAACCACACTGGATAAAAATTGACAATTATTTCCTTGAAACGTAAAACCAAGTTATGAGTTTTGATTATTCTATCCTTTGTATTGAATTATGTGGCTGGAGGGCTACAAATTACAAGGAAGTTATAACGGAAAAGACCTTAATCTTGAAATTTTTTTTTGTAATTTTCTGAGCGGGAAAAGTCGCAGTTAGAAGGCTTCATTGTCATCCTCCTCCTCAAGGTGGGGATGCTAAAATAAATTGGATGACAATTTATTTGCCGGGGATGATTGTGCAGTGGGTAGAGTCGGGGCTAATAAACTTACAATTGGAAAAAAGTCTCAAGATCATAGTTTAGTGAGGGTAAAAACATTTTTTGTTAATAGGCTGGGGCTCAAGAAGAAAGTACCAATTGGGCGGAAATTTGGTCGAAAAAAACAAACTGGAATGCAGGGGCGGATCTAGGAATTTCTCGAGGGGTGTGCGCATTTTCAAAAAAAAATTTGAATGCTTTGTCGACCTTTTTTTAGGTCGAAAAAATTGATTTTCTGAGCTCTTCCAAAAAACTGTAAAGACCCCTTTTCGACCAGATTTATTGCGCCCCAGGCAAACTTTTGGAAAAAAACCGGCCAAGAAAGGCGTTCTAGTGACTTTTTGGAAAATTTTGAGCGTTTTTTCGGTGCGCGCTCCCCCCTCAAAGTTAGTACTTAGAAAAATTTTGGGGGTACGTCAGCCAAACAGGGATATCTCAAAATAGTACAAAGTGGGAGCTTTTGGGTCGGCAGGGGTTCGAATCCTTGAGGGGGGGGGGGGCGTACGTGCTGAGTGGGGGTCGAATTTATGCACATACTGAATTAAAAGAACACTTTCAAAATGAGCACTTAGATTTGCGACTAAGATTGGAAAAAATAGTTCACTTGTGTACAAAAAGAACAAAAAACAAGGGACTAAAAGTTTGAAAAAATTTAAGAAAAAAAAATGACGTTTCTTCTAGTTTTTTTAAAAACGTTGGAGATTTTCGTCTGAAATTTTAAAATCTTTTTTCACTGTTAAATCATTTTCAATTAATACCCCTGGACCTTATTTAAAAAATAGATGTTAATCAGCCCACAGAATTAAAGACGACACTCAATAAGCACAAAACTACCTAAAAGTTTTTTATAGCGCTAAGATTAACTCATGTTGCAAAAATTTGCACGTAACAATTTCACAGAAATACACACGAAGCCAATTTAGGTAAAAAACTACGTGGTTTAATGAAAAGTAAAAATGTGAGCAGGTTTTGATAAATTTTTCAATTTCCAATCTGCTCTAATTCTCAAAAAAATTACGGAAACAAAATTTGGATCTTTTTTGTGTTAGACCTACTAGCCTAGTAGCAAAACAATATTATGAACTGATCGGAGATTGATTGATTCTTATTTGGAAGAGTCGTCAATCCGTTAATTTCTCACATTTAAAAACTGATCCCTTGATGCAATATTGAGGACTACTTCAGATTTTTACAATCGAGCCACTAGCGGATTTGGGCGGAAGCGGTAAAATACTAAATTAGTGGGGGAGCGCGCGCACAAAAAATGCATTTTTTTGTCAAAGTTTTCCAAAAAGTACAAAAAATGCCTTTTTTGGCCTGTTTTTTTTTAATTGCCTGCGCAGCAGAACACTTGATCAAAATCGGGTCTTTATACTGATTTGGGAGACCTCCCTAAATTAATTTTTGGTCAACCTAAAAAAGTTCGACAAAATTTTCGAATTTATTTCAAAAATCTGCCCCCCCTCTCGAGAAAATCCTAGATCCGCCCCTGAATCAAACAAAGGATGACAACCATACTGGATAAAAATTGACAATTATTTCCTTGAAACGTAAAATCAAGTTATGAGTTTTGATTATTCTATCCTTTGTATTGAATTATGTGGCTGGAGGGCTACAAATTATAAGGAAGTTATAACGGAAAAGACCTTGATCTTGAAAACTTTTTTTTTGTAATTTTCTGAGCGGGAAAAGTCGCAGTTAGAAGGCTTCATTGTCATCCTCCTCCTCAAGGTGGGGATGCTAAAATAAATTGGATGACAATTTATTTGCCGGGGATGATTGTGCAGTGGGTAGAGTCGGGGCTAATAAACTTATAATTAGAAAAAAGTCTCAAGATCATAGTTTAGCGAGGGTAAAAACATTTTTTGTTAATAGGCTGGGGCACAAGAGGAAAGTACCAATTGGGCGGAAATTTGATCAAAAAAAAAACAAATTGGAATGCAGGGGCGGATCTAGGATTTTCTCGAGGGGTGTGCGCATTTTCAAAAAAATTTTGAATGCTTTGTCGACCTTTTTTTAGGTCGAACAAATTGATTTTCTGAGCTCTTCCAAATCACTGTAAAGACCCCCTTTCGACCAAACTTATTGCGCCCCAGGCAAATTTTAGGAAAAAAACCGGCCAAGAAAGACGTTCTAGTGACTTTTTGGAAAATTTTGAGCGTTTTTTCGGTGCGCGCTCCCCCCTCGAAGTTAGTATTTAGAAAAATTTTGGGGGTCAGTCAGCCAAACAGGGTTATCTCAAAATAGTACAAAGGGGGACCTTTTGGGTCGGCAGGGGTTCGAATCCCTGAGGGGGGGGGGGGGCGTACGTGCTGAGTGGGGGTCGAATCCCTGAGGGGGTGGTGAATTTTTTGGGAGAAGTGTCGCCCTCAGACAACTACAAAGTTTTCATTTTCAAAATTAAAAATGAAATTTAAGAATACAAAAAACTCAAATAGAAAAAATTCAAAAAAAAACTTTAAAACTTTAAAAATTAAAAAAAAATTTTAAATGAATCTTTAAAACTTTATTGAAATCTTAAAAATTAACATAAAACGTGGACCGTAGACCGACTATTTTTCCTCATTTTTCGAAATTACTAACATAACTGGTCATATTTTGCCTCCTAAGCGCAATTATTTTTTAAAAAATATCAAATGTACATTTACGCTAGACAACATAGTTTTTTAATGTACTTTAAAATTGTAGCAGCATGTGTAGCAGGGTTGTTTGGCTGAAAATGGGTGTAATGAAATAAAACTGAAGACGGGAGTTTTTGATTGACGACACGTTCAAAACCCCGAGGGAGAAAATTAAACGGATAATTATTGGAACGGGTCCACATGCTTTTACAACCAAATAGAGGATGTATAACATCATAAAGTCTCAAGCGATTTTAACTGAGCTGACAAAAAGCATAAAAAAATTGACTCTGATAAAAAATTGAATACACAATTTGTTTTCAAAAGTTAAGAATCTCTTGATTTGTAGTTGATTGACAAGCAAAAGGTCATTACATTGACTATTTAACTTTACTTCGGTGACAAACTTTTACTTAATTGCAGTTTTGACTGTTCAAAATACGTACAGCCACGCGACAGAGTTTGCAACTTTTGAATTCACATTACCAAATATTTTGTCGCTAAATTTTGCCAATTTTTTGGCGTAAGCTCCCAAGAGCTTTTAATGTATGTGCCGTCAAAATAAATACGACCTTTTTCGACGCCGGATTAAGTTACTCTTTCAATTTTTTGATCTGTCGTTTTTCGGCGGCATAAAGAACAAGACTGCTCGTATCAGGGCTAAGCCCTGGATGTTTTGAATGCCTTTTAAGGTTTTTGGAGCATTAATAACATTAAAAAATTAAAAGTAGTAAAATTAAATGAAACATATTTTTTTTCTAAAATTTGAAATTTTCTTTGAAAATCATCTCCCCACACGCCATATTAAGTACAAAAGAATAGAATTCGCTCCTTGTAACAAGTCATTTATGGCAAATACGTTTCTTTCAACCAATTTGGAACGATTTCTAAGACGGATTAAATCTCCGCTTACGCGTTAATAGCGCGAAATATATCAAATTGTAACAAACTGGCCAAAATGGCAATCTTTAAACCCCCATAATTTTACGAAAGATGATCACAAGTGAAATATATTTTCAAATTTAAGCTCAGGACAACAATACCTTTTGAATGATAAAAAAAAATTTGGCCAAAAATAGCTAGTTAAAAAGTCGAAATTTGTCTGGAAAAAAAACCCACCACGAGCACAAATATTCCGTTAATTTTGTATCGAAAGTCGGAACAATAAGTTCAGATTATCAGTTTCCCAAAAACAAACTGAGCTCATAATAAAAATCTTCAATTAAATAGATTCCTTAAATTAGAATTGCTTGCAACGATTTTTTCCACAACAAGAACATCTCTCAATCTAGTTATGGTCTCTTTTTTCCTACCCCCCCCCCACCTGCAAGTTTTTAAAGTAAAAATTTTGTTCACATTGTTCGATTGTTATAAAAAAATTGACATACGAACTAATTAGGTTATGACAAACATAGCCTAGTAAAACTTCTCCCTACACCATAAAATTCTTGGTCGTGTGAGGTGAACCTCCATCTTAACTAGTAGCAAGGAAAACGAGAAAAATGTGAAGAAAAAAATTGTTTACTTGCTCGTTGAAATAAAAAAAACTTTTATTCCCCTGGCTGTAGGTAACGCTTGAAAAAGGATCGCAGCTCTTATAATTTTGCTTTCGCGAACGAAACATTTCGTTTCTTAAAAGTGGAATAGAATTTAAGCAAGGGCAAATGTGTGCCTATTAGCATGTGTGCCTATTAGCATGTGTGCCTATTAGCATGCGCTAATTGTTGAACTAGGAATTCATCCATACAATTTTTATTTAGCCCAAGTTTTGATTATTTTACATAATCTCTTGGTGTGTTGGAATAATTATTTTATCATTTTCGGCAAAATCACTATTCGTCATAAATTGTTTTCGACAGGTCTTCATTGACCAGCAAACTCGAAACGAGACTCTTTTTGTCAAAACTTTGACATTGTTTTCAGCTAATTTGTTGCTGCTAAATGATTTTGCACGATTGAATTTAAAATGTTGTACATGATGAAAGCTTCATTAAAAAAAAACAGTTTTTAATTGCTCATCGACTAGTTCAAATTTGATGAAACAATCAAAATTTAATATCAAGATCACTCAAGATATATTGAGGCCAAATTAAATCAAAATAATTTTGATAAATCAATTTGATTGCTTCATCATAAAAATTTTATCGATGACTTTTGAATAATCTTCAATTGCAGACAATCGCATTTTAGTAAAGCTGTGTCGTAGCTAGCGCCTAAAAACGGTAACTTTTTTTTGCTTTTCTTAGATTTAAGAAGGAGTGGTAAATTGAGTGTTTGCTTTTGAAAGGCTGCAAGAAACCTCAAATTTGAAAGACGCTCACGATTTTTCAACGCCTTTTGGGTAGTATCAATTCAGAAATATAGTCATTCTTTTTTTTTGTAATTGGATGGTGTAATTTGTTCTCCTTTAAGCAAAAAAAATTGAATTGAATTTACAAATAAATCAAAACTTAATTTGAGACTGATCAGATTGTATTTTTTTTTCTTCATGGAATTGAATAAAAATATCTTTATCACTCGGCCCTTTTTTTCTCGCTCATGTGTTTTTTGGATTCGTTCATTGGCTCTTGAAAATTAAATGCTAAAAGAAAACTTCCAATGACTGCTTTTGTATCAAAGCGAAGTCATGATTGTTTCGATTGTACTTTAAGGCCAATTTGAAAAAAATTATTGACAAATTGACAAAATTATTGAAAAAAAAAAGATTTTTTTTTTCAATTTATCCACCCTCTATCCTGACCCACAGCTTATGCGTGTTATATATTGCGCGTTAGTTATCGCCAATTGGCCAAATTATTTTTTCAAACTTCCATTATTTGACGAAAAAATGTTGCAGAAGTTTGTTTATTAAATTTTAGTTCCAGACATAAAATTTTTCAGTTAGTATAAAACATTTTTGCCAAAAACACTTCTACCATCTCAACAATTTGTGTTAAGAATTTCAGAATTTATTGTTTCGTGCGTAAAAACTAACCATATAATCAATCATATCGATTCCCTTCCTAAAACTGATCACGTAAAAATTTTGATGTTCAACTCCCAAAGCATGAATTTCAAATCGGTAATTTAAGAGATTATTATTGTCGTCAAGGCTTTTTTTTTCATTAAAAAATATATAACTTTTCAATCCTAATGAATAAAGGGAAGGGGAGCGGCGAAAAGTACTGTTGATCTATTAGGTGGCTATGGCGACAGCTCGTAGCAAGCGAAAATCTGTCGCAAAAATAAAACGCGACAATTTGTCGAAAGCAAACTTAACCAGGCTTTCTTGCTTAGTAGTGCCCCAAAACATTCCTATCAAGTCCCCTTAGTTCCCTTACTTCATTCAGGTCCCTTATTTAGGCTAATTTGCTGTGCTGTGAATTGTAGCTTCTTGGAATCAATTGACGTCTGCGACTAATTTTTGCTGGCGATGAATTTTCGCTGAACGATTAAGTTAAAGCAGTCGGTTCAATTTCGTAATTGTTCCGACTTTCGAAACGAAAGTAATTGTGCTCGGGGTGGTTTTTTTTCTTCAGACAAATTTCGATTTTTTATCTAGCCATTTTTGACGAAGTTTTTCTTATATCATTTGAAAGGTATTGTTGTCCTGAGCTCAAATTTGAAAAGATATTTCACCTGTTATAATTTTTCGTAAAGCTACGGGGGTTTAAAGATTGCCATTTTGGCTAATTAAGAAAGTTAACGTGCGATATATTTCGCGCCATTAACGCGTAAGCGGAGAGTTAATCCGTCTTATAAATTGTTGCAAATTGGTTGAAAGAAGCTTATTTGCCATAATTGATTCGTTACAAGGAGCGAAATCTATCCTTTTGTACTTTATATTGAGTGCGGGATGATTTTCATAAAAAATTTTCAAATTTTTGAAGTTTTTTTTTCATTTTGTTTTATTTCATTAAATTTTTTAATGTCATTACTGCTACATAAACCTTAAAAGGCAGTCGGAACGTTCAGGGCTTTGCTCTGATACGAGCAGTCTTGTTTAAGATATGAAATGAATTTTTCAATCGCATCAAAAACAGTATTATAATTACCATTTGGAAATGACAGAAAAACATTTATCGCTTTCTGTGTGCTAACAGCATCAGCAGACATTATATTTATCACAATATACTTTTCCATAACTTGAGAAGCTGGGAACGCGATGACTGTTTTTCTTTATTTTTTGAAGCAAAAATGTTTTTAAAATTTTTAGGCGACACTCAAAAAATTTCGTTTTTCTACTCGTTTTTATAGTTGATCCGCCTAATCGCGCTAAAATTTTAACTATAGCTCAAAAAGTATAAGAGTTTTCCAGAAATTTTTTTTTACAATAGTCGGTCCGAGTTTCATAGAAAAAAAATTGTAGAGGGTGAAGTTTGAAAACCGGCTTCAATTGCGACAGATAAATGATTTTCCAAGAACTTTTTGAACGCGAATGTGGATAAGATGATATCGGGAGCGTGACGTGGGAGCGTTACTTCAGGAGGGCTGGGCAAGTCTGGACAGTCAGTCGTGCCCCTCTTTCTGCGGCAAAAGTCAGCCAAATCGAACTGCTAGGATCGGCTGCGGCCAATGGGCTTATTAATTTTTTTTTGAAAATTCACATTTGAGTTTCAATTTACTTTTTGTTAGGAAATTCGTGTTTTCATTAAAAATGCAACCGGGACCGGGCTTCAAATTTTTGTTTCCCAACCGGGCCCGACCCGGGCCTCAAATTCAGGCCCGGCAAACTCTGATGATATCAAACTAGCGCAGAAATTCAGTTGAAAATGCATGATTATCAGAAATTATTAAAAACAGTTTTGAATTTTAAAGAACTTAACTCAAAATAGAGAGTCATCGAGATAGCTCAAATCACTGCAAAACCCTGGGTGTTGGGGAATCCGTGTAATTTGATTATTTTTTTCTCAAAAAAATAATTTTTTTATAACGCAATTAAATTTGACCTCGTTTTTGGTATCGATATAATAAAATGGCATCAAAAACAGCTGTCTCACTCAAAAATCGCAATTTTTGTCACAAAATTCCTTCTAACTGTGTGACTAGAAAAATGAATTGTGAACGCTAGAGTGAACGCTAGTATTGTAACAAGTATACGAAAAAGTTCATTAAAAACATCCGACCCTCCCAGGCTCGAACCCTCTTTTTTTGTTGCAGGCCTCCTTCCCTACCTCTACGCTGCAGATCCATGATACCGTGAAAGCTAAAGTGCTATTTATAATATAACAGTCTGTAGTAATATTCTGTACTTAATAGCTGGTCATTGATCTGATGCACATACTTGCGACTAAGATTGGAAAAAAATAGTTCACTTGTGTAGAAAAGCTAACAAGATTTGCGACTAAGATTGGAAAAAAATAGTTCACTTGTGTAGAAAAGCTAACAAAAAACAAGGAACTAGAAGTTTGAAAAAAAAAATAAGAAAAAAAATTGAAGTTTTTTCTAGTTTTTTCAAAAACATTGGAGATTTTCGTCTGAAATTTTAAAATCTTTTTTTTTTCACTGTTAAATCATTTTCAATTAATAACCCTGGACCTTATTTAAAAAATAGATGTTAATCAGCCCACAGAAATAATGACGACACTCAATAAGCACAAAACTACCTATAAGTTTTTTATAGCGCTAAGATTAACTCATGTTGCAAAAATTTGCACGTACCAATTTCACAGAAATACACACGAAGCCAATTTAGGTAAAAAACTAGGTGGTTTAATGAACAGTAAAAATGTGAGCAGGTTTTGATAAATAAATTTTTCAACTTGCAAACTGCCGTTTGAAAAAAAATGGGACTTTTTTTTCCAATCTGCTCTACTTCTCAAAAAAAATAAGGAAACAAAATTTGGATTTTTTTTATGTTAGATCTACTAGCCTAGTAGCAAAACAATATTATGAACTGATCGGAGGTTGATTGATTCTTATTTGGAAGAGTCGTCAATCCGTTAATTTCTCACATTTAAAAACTGATCCCTTGATGCAATATTGAGGACTACTTCCGAATTTTACAATCGAGCCACTAGCGGATTTGGGCGGGGGCGGTAAAATACTAAATTAGTGGGAGAGCGCGCGCACAAAAAATGCATTTTTTTGTCAAAGTTTTTCAAACAGTACATGAGAACGCCTTTTTTGGCCTGTTTTTTTTAATTGCCTGCGCAGCAGAACACTTGATCAAAATGGGGTCTTTATACTGATTTGGGAGAGCTCCAAAAATTAATTTTTGGTCAACCTAAAAAGTTCGGCAAAATTTTCGAATTTGTTTCAAAAATATGCCCCCCCCCCCTTTCGAGAAAATCCTAGATCCGCCCCTGAATCAAACGAAGGATGACAACCATACTGGATAAAAATTGACAATTACTTCCTTGAAACGTAAAACCAAGTTATGAGTTTTGATTATTCTATCCTTTGTATTGAATTATGTGGCTGGAGGGCTACAAATTACAAGGAAGTTAGGCTGGGCACAAGGCGAAAGTACCAATTGGGCGGAAATTTGGTCGAAAAAAAAACAAATTGGAATGCAGGGGCGGATCTAGGATTTTCTCGAGGGGTGTGCGCATTTTCAAAAAAATTTTGAATGCTTTGTCGACCTTTTTTTAGGTCGAACAAATTGATTTTCTGAGCTCTTCCAAATCACTGTAAAGACCCCCTTTCGACCAAACTTATTGCGCCCCAGGCAAATTTTAGGAAAAAAACCGGCCAAGAAAGGCGTTCTAGTGACTTTTTGGAAAATTTTGAGCGTTTTTTCGGTGCGCGCTCCCCCCTCGAAGTTAGTATTTAGAAAAATTTTGGGGGTCAGTCAGCCAAACAGGGTTATCTCAAAATAGTACAAAGGGGGACCTTTTGGGTCGGCAGGGGTTCGAATCCCTGAGGGGGGGGGGCGTACGTGCTGAGTGGAGGTCGAATCCCTGAGGGGGTGGTGAACTTTTTGGGAGAAGTGTCGCCCTCAGACAACTACAAAGTTTTCATTTTCAAAATTAAAATTGAAACTTAAGAATACAAAAAACTCAAATAGAAAAAATTCAAAAAAAACTTTAAAACTTTAAAAATAAAAAAAATTTTAAAAATGAATCTTTAACACTTTATTGAAATCTTAAAAATTAACATAAAACGTGGACCGTAGACCGACTATTTTCCCTCATTTTTCGAAATTACTAACATAACTGGTCATATTTTGCCTCCTAAGCGCAATTATTTTTTAAAAAATATCAAATGTACATTTACGCTAGACAACATAGTTTTTTAATGTACTTTAAAATTGTAGCAGCATGTGTAGCAGGGTTGTTTGGCTGAAAATGGGTGTAATTAAATAAAACTGAAGACGGGAGTTTTTGATTGACGACGAGTTCAAAACCCCGAGGGAGAAAATTAAACGGATAATTATTGGAACGGGTCCACATGCTTTTACAACCAAATAGAGGATGTATAACATCATAAAGTCTCAAGCGATTTTAACTGAGCTGACAAAAAGCATAAAAAAATTGACTCTGATAAAAAATTGAATACACAATTTGTTTTCAAAAGTTAAGAATCTCTTGATTTGTAGTTGATTGACAAGCAAAAGGTCATTACATTGACTATTTAACTTTACTTCGGTGACAAACTTTTACTTAATTGCAGTTTTGACTGTTCAAAATACGTACAGCCACGCGACAGAGTTTGCAACTTTTGAATTCACATTACCAAATATTTTGTCGCTAAATTTTGCCAATTTTTTGGCGTAAGCTCCCAAGAGCTTTTAATGTATGTGCCGTCAAAATAAATACGACCTTTTTCGACGCCGGATTAAGTTACTCTTTCAATTTTTTGATCTGTCGTTTTTCGGCGGCATAAAGAACAAGACTGCTCGTATCAGGGCTAAGCCCTGGATGTTCCGAATGCCTTTTAAGGTTTTTGGAGCATTAATAACATTAAAAAATTAAAAGTAGTAAAATTAAATGAAACATATTTTTTTTTCTAAAATTTGATTTTTTCTTTGAAAATCATCTCCCCACACGCCATATTAAGTACAAAAGAATAGAATTCGCTCCTTGTAACAAGTCATTTATGGCAAATAAGTTTCTTTCAACCAATTTGGAACGATTTCTAAGACGGATTAAATCTCCGCTTACGCGTTAATAGCGCGAAATATATCAAATTGTAACAAACTGGCCAAAATGGCAATCTTTAAACCCCCATAATTTTACGAAAAATGATCACAAGTGAAATATATTTTCAAATTTAAGCTCAAGACAACAATACCTTTTGAATGATAAAAAAAATTTGGCCAAAAATAGCTAGTTAAAAAGTCGAAATTTGTCTGGAAAAAAAACCCACCACGAGCACAAATATTCCGTTAATTTTGTATCGAAAGTCGGAACAATAAGTTCAGATTATCAGTTTCCCAAAAACAAACTGAGCTCATAATAAAAATCTTCAATTATATAGATTCCTTAAATTAGAATTGCTTGCAACGATTTTTCCACAACAAGAACATCTCTCAATCTAGTTATGGTCTCTTTTTTCCTACCCCCCCCCCCCTCCACCTGCAAGTTTTTAAAGTAAAAATTTTGTTCACATTGTTCGATTGTTATAAAAAAATTGACATACGAACTAATTAGGTTATGACAAACATAGCCTAGTAAAACCTCTCCCTACACCATAAAATTCTTGGTCGTGTGAGGTGAACCTCCATCTTAACTAGTAGCAAGGAAAACGAGAAAAATGTGAAGAAAAAAATTGTTTACTTGCTCGTTGAAATAAAAAAAACTTTTATTCCCCTGGCTGTAGGTAACGCTTGAAAAAGGATCGCAGCTCTTATAATTTTGTTTTCGCGAACGAAACATTTCGTTTCTTAAAAGTGGAATAGAATTTAAGCAAGGGCAAATGTGTGCCTATTAGCATGTGTGCCTATTAGCATGTGTGCCTATTAGCATGTGTGCCTATTAGCATGCGCTAATTGTTGAACTAGGAATTCATCCAAACAATTTTTATTTAGCCCAAGTTTTGATTTATTTTAAATAATCTCTTGGTGTGTTGGAATAATTATTTTATCATTTTCGGCAAAATCACTATTCGTCATAAATTGTTTTCGACAGGTCTTCATTGGCCAGCAAACTCGAAACGAGACTCTTTTTGTCAAAACTTTGATATTGTTTTCACCTAATTTGTTGCTGCTAAATGATTTTGCACGAATGAATTTAAAATGTTGTACATGATGAAAGCTTCATTAAAAAAACAGTTTTTAATTGCTCATCGACTAGTTCAAATTTGATGAAACAATCAAAATTTAATATCAAGATCACTCAAGATATATTGAGGCCAAATTAAATCAAAATAATTTTGATAAATCAATTTGATTGCTTCATCATAAAAATTTTATCGATGACTTTTGAATAATCTTCAATTGCAGACAATCGCATTTTAGTAAAGCTGTGTCGTAGCTAGCGCCTAAAAACGGGAATTTTTTTTTTGCTTTTTTTAGATTTAAGAAGGAATGGTAAATTGAGTGTTTGCTTTTGAAAGGCTGCAAGAAACCTCAAATTTGAAAGACGCTCACAATTTTTCAACGCCTTTTGGGTAGTATCAATTCAGAAATATAGTCATTCTTTTTTTTGTAATTGGATGGTGTAATTTGTTCTCCTTTAAGCAAAAAAAAAATTGAATTGAATATACAAATAAATCAAAACTTAATTTGAGACTGATCAGGTTGTATTTTTTCTTCTTCATGGAATTGAATAAAAATATCTTTATCACTCGGCCCTTTTTTTCTCGCTCATGTGTTTTTTGGATTCGTTCATTGGCTCTCGAAAATTAAATGCTAAAAGAAAACTTCCAATGACTGCTTTTGTATCAAAGCGAAGTCATGATTGTTTCGATTGTACTTTAAGGCCAATTTAAAAAAAAAATTATTGACAAATTGACAAAATTATTGAAAAAAAAAGATTTTTTTTTTCAATTTATCCACCCTCTATCCTGACCCACAGCTTATGCGTGTTATATATTGCGCGTTAGTTATCGCCAATTGGCCAAATTATTTTTTCAAACTTCCATTATTTGACGAAAAAATGTTGCAGAAGTTTGTTTATTAAATTTTAGTTCCAGACATAAAATTTTTCAGTTAGTATAAAACATTTTTGCCAAAAACACTTCTACCATCTCAACAATTTGTGTTAAGAATTTCAGAATTTATTGTTTCGTACGTAAAAACTAACCATATAATCAATCATATGGATTCCCTTCCTAAAACTGATCACGTAAAAATTTTGATGTTCAACTCCCAAAGCATGAATTTCAAATCGGTAATTTAAGAGATTATTATTGTCGTCAAGGCTTTTTCTTTCATTAAAAAATATATAACTTTTCAATCCTAATGAATAAAGGGAAGGGGAGCGGCGAAAAGTACTGTTGATCTATTAGGTGGCTATGGCGACAGCTCGTAGCAAGCGAAAATCTGTCGCAAAAATAAAACGCGACAATTTGTCGAAAGCAAACTTAACCAGGCTTTCTTGCTTAGTAGTGCCCCAAAACATTCCTATCAAGTCCCCTTAGTTCCCTTACTTCATTCAGGTCCCTTATTTAGGCTAATTTGCTGTGCTGTGAATTGTAGCTTCTTGGAATCAATTGACGTCTGCGACTAATTTTTGCTGGCGATGAATTTTCGCTGAACGATTAAGTTAAAGCAGTCGGTTCAATTTCGTAATTGTTCCGACTTTCGAAACGAAAGTAATTGTGCTCGGGGTGGTTTTTTTTCTTCAGACAAATTTCGATTTTTTATCTAGCCATTTTTGACGAAGTTTTTCTTATATCATTTTAAAGGTATTGTTGTCCTGAGCTCAAATTTGAAAAGATATTTCACCTGTTATAATTTTTCGTAAAGCTACGGGGGTTTAAAGATTGCCATTTTGGCTAATTAAGATAGTTAACGTGCGATATATTTCGCGCCATTAACGCGTAAGCGGAGAGTTAATCCGTCTTATAAATTGTTGCAAATTGGATGAAAGAAGCTTATTTGCCATAATTGCTTCGTTACAAGGAGCGAAATCTATCCTTTTGTACTTTATATTGAGTGCGGGATGATTTTCATAAAAAATTTTCAAATTTTTGAATTTTTTTTTTCATTTTGTTTTATTTCATTAAATTTTTTAATGTCATTACTGCTACATAAACCTTAAAAGGCAGTCGGAACGTTCAGGGCTTTGCTCTGATACGAGCAGTCTTGTTTAAGATATGAAATGAATTTTTCAATCGCAGCAAAAACAGTATTATAATTACCATTTGGAAATGACAGAAAAACATTTATCGCTTTCTGTGTGCTAACAGCATCAGCAGACATTATATTTATCACAATATACTTTTCCATAACTTGAGAAGCTGGGAACGCGATGACTGTTTTTCTTTATTTTTTGAAGCAAAAATGTTTTTAAAATTTTTAGGCGACACTCAAAAAATTTCGTTTTTCTACTCGTTTTTATAGTTGATCCGCCTAATCGCGCAAAAATTTTAACTATAGCTCAAAAAGTATAGGAGTTTTCCAGAAATTTTTTTTTACAATAGTCGGTCCGAGTTTCATAGAAAAAAAATTGTAGAGGGTGAAGTTTGAAAACCGGCTTCAATTGCGACAGATAAATGATTTTCCAAGAACTTTTTGAACGCGAATGTGGATAAGATGATATCGGGAGCGTGACGTGGGAGCGTTACTTCAGGAGGGCTGGGCAAGTCTGGACAGTCAGTCGTGCCCCTCTTTCTGCGGCAAAAGTCAGCCAAATCGAACTGCTAGGATCGGCTGCGGCCAATGGGCTTATTAATTTTTTTTTGAAAATTCACATTTGAGTTTCAATTTACTTTTTGTTAGGAAATTCGTGTTTTCATTAAAAATGCGACCGGGTCCGGGCTTCAAATTTTTGTTTCCCAACCGGGCCCGACCCGGGCCTCAAATTCAGGCCCGGCAAACTCTGATGATATCAAACTAGCGCAGAAATTCAGTTGAAAATGCATGATTATCAGAAATTATTAAAAACAGTTTTGAATTTTAAAGAAATTAACTCAAAATAGAGAGTCATCGAGATAGCTCAAATCACTGCAAAACCCTGGGTGTTGGGGAATCCGTGTAACTTGATTATTTTTTTCTCAAAAAAATAATTTTTTTATAACGCAATTAAATTTTAGCTCCTTGTCGGTATCGATATAATAAAATGGCATCACAAACAGCTGTCTCACTCAAAAATTGCAATTTTTGTCACAAAATTCCTTCTAACTGTGTGACTAGAAAAATGAATTGTTTTTGTTAGCAGTTTCTATCTCAAAAGATGAATAGCACTTTTGGAATATAAATTTACTAAAACTTACCTTATCCGATGCGTCGTTCAAATTATGTAGTCAACGATATTAATTAAAGCATGCAGACTTTAACATTTTTCAATAACTTTCTCAACTGTATGAAAAACTTTTTTTAATTCAAGCCGGCCACAGTCAATATGCATAAAACGTTGAAGAGTATTTGAGAGCTAACACTCATCGAAATTAAAACCAAACAATGTTTTCTACAATAAACGTCCAAGACAGGTTTAATGTACGCCTCGTATTCGAGCTCAAAGCTTCGTCAACTAAAGAGTTTTGTGCCACAATTTGAATACAATTATGCGAAGAATTAAAAAAAAAAAGCTAATCAACGAATTTGTTATTACGGTATCACAATTAATAATACCATGACGCCAATTTAGTTTATGTATATCACAAATATAGTAGCAGTGCAGACATGGGTGGGTTTAGAAAACTCTTAAGAGAATTAGTAGACTAACTGAGTAACTACTGATGTAAGAAAAACACTAAATCACTAAATCCTACCCGAATACAAAGTTCCTCTCCAATCTCAATGATCGGAACTGAAAATAACGCAAGCAGCAAGTTTAGTCTTTCAAACGTTCACTTTCCTGCAATGCAATAAATCCTCAAAAAACGGTCGAATTAACTATTGGTCAATTGCACAGAATGTCGAAATAACCCAAATTTCACTGTTTTCTGATTTCTTAGACCACATACAAAGATATATTTAAACAGCGAGGTTTTTTTTACATAATATGGAGCCAAGACATATTAAGACAAAGAAAAAACCTTAACAAAAAAACGAAACAAAAAGCAAACCAAAAATCATTTTGATGAAAAAAATGTAACATAACAAATCAGTCGATATATAAAAACTCCAAAAGAGAAATATTTACCAAATTTTCAATATTATGTCTTGATTTTTTCTTAAACATTGTCTACATTGGAAAAGAAATGTGACGTATGTCAATTGTCTGCGGTAAAATAGCAACGAATCAGAAGCGTTAAAAAAGCTGACAAGACTTGAGCAGACATCCGTTGAGCCAAAAAAAACATCAGTACTCATAAAAAGTTTGAAATTTTAACGAAACTTGCAGTTTTTTTTGATGAGAAGTTTTTTCCTCAACTCAACGTAATTTCACCTCCTTTCTCAAAAACGATAGACAACATTTTCCGCTCATAATATATTTCACGACAAAAACATCAAAAAGAAAGATGGGAAAAATAGAGAAAAAAGACACTAAGCAAGATTAGAGTTCGCAAACAAAATGAAAAACAAATGCCAATTATAACGTGGTCTTAAAATGCAGAAATGCTGTAGGTTGACATATAACAGATTTGAAGAAAAGGTTCTCTCAACAGCTGATTCACTGATTATGTAAATCAAGTTATCACTGAACCAAAAAGTGTATGTGACGATTTGATAACTTGCAAACTTTGAAAATTTCAGCTTTTGAAAAAATACCAAAAAACGAAATCAAAAAAAAAAACATTGCAATACGAAAAAGAAACTTTTGAATGGAAAATCGATTCTTTCAAAAAGAACAAAGTCGAAAACGAAAGCCGAGTTCTTTTATGAAAACTAGAGTTCAGTTTCAAATTTTCAGTTTTGATTACGAAAAAAAACAAGCAAAATGCAGAAAACTTAAATTTTAAGCTATTTTTTTAAAAGCTTATTTTTTTCCTAAGAATTTTTCTTAAGAACATTTAACCCAAAAAGGACAAAAAAACGGAGAAATCTAATTTAATTTCAAAAATGATTCAAACAAAACGCAGAGTTCAGTTTCAAATTTTCAGTTTTGATTACGAAAAAAAACAAGCAAAATGCAGAAAAATTAAATTTTAAGCTATTTTTTTAAAAGCTTATTTTTTTCCTAAGAATTTTTCTTAAGAACATTTAACCCAAAAAGGACAAAAAAAGGGAGAAATCTAATTTAATTTCAAAAATGATTCAAACAAAACGCAGAGGACGAGTTTTTGTATTGATTTTAAATGATACGGACGAGACAAATTGAAAAACTTTAGAAAAAAAACTGCCAAAATTTACAAATTTGATATTTGAAATCTGACAACGGCCAAATCCCTCAAAAATTTGAACAAAAAAATTTAACAAAAATTTCCAATTTAATTTGAAATCATTTCAGCTGGTTGAATTCCAAAATAAGCTAAAAAGTTATTAAATCAAGGTCAAAAATCCTCAGTTGAAATGTGATTGAAAAAATGTAACAAAAATACGCATGGGTTCAGGAATTCAGTTTTTTGCATTAAAATGTAACTGATAAAGGGACATGAACTTGAAAAGACAAAATTGAAAGCAAAAAAAAATAAAATTTTAGACAAAGCCTTAAAAAGTTCTTTTAATATGTTAGCTTTCAAAGTCTCTTAAGTGCGCGCCCGAGGCAGACTACAAGCGGATGTTAAATTTAACTGCTTGTTTTCTATTTGTTTTTAATTTCTAAAAGAGAAATTAGAAAGAAAAAAAATATTATAACCAAATTTTTAATTTTTTTTTAAGGATTTGAAGTTTTTTATTGAAAGGTTTTCTTGGCTTGGCTTTTCCATGTACCTTCTCAGCTACCAGTGGAATTCTAATTCTCCTAGTGGAATGCTTACATACTTGTAACTGACTGAGAGGTACTTACCTGGGCATGTTTTAAAACAGGCATCTTATTTTGGGGAGTTTTAAGACTAGCTTCCCAGGATTTTTTTGATTTCCAGTCAAAAAAATAATACTGTGAAACAAAAAGCGCGTACGGAAATGAAAATTGTGGCCTGCAGTATTTTTACAAATAAGAAAGCTTAAACGATAGTATAATCTCATCCAAGATTGATTCCTGTTTGATAAAAAACAATTTTTATGAAAAACTTTGAAACTTAATTTTTTCCTGAGTTCTTGAGACCTTTGTTTTAGTCTTATCCCACCTTGTGTGGTCTTGTAAATTTCAATGAGCGGGGGAAGGTAGTTTCCTTACTTTTTTAAGCTCGAATTTTTTTCAAAATTTACATGCTCAAATCTGAGATTAAAAGTTTAATAAAAAATCAGTTCTCAAAAAAAATCTCGCACATCCCTGACTTTTGTAAAAGAAACAACATGGCTTTAAAAAAGCAGTTTGTTGAAATTTTGATGCTTTTTGGAAAACATTTTTTTTTTCAAAAACTATTCGGTATTTCTAAAATTAGGATTTTAATTGAAAGAACCTAGTCTTCCGTACATAAACGGTTTCGGCTTACGTAACCTAGTCTTCCGTACAAAAACTATTCGGTATTTCTAAAATTAGGATTTCAATCGAAAGAACCAGTCTTCCGTACATAAACAGCTTTGGCCAAAGTTCTAGGACCTAACATAATGGCCTTCGGAAAAATCCAATTTTTGTTGTCTGACTTTTTCCGATTTTTTCCCTTTTTAGTCGACACAACAGGTTGAAATAATTTTTGCCGTAAATTCATAAGGAAACTTTCCAATATTCAGGAACGTAGTGAACCCTCTTATATCTTGTCAGTTTTTTCTATTTTTTTAACAGTTTTGTTTTTAGAAAAAAACTTTTTCAGGAAAACATTTTAAAATTTATTCACGCTCAAACTTGATTTTTCGCGATTTGAATTTCCCAGTTTTTTTCCAGTTTAGTTATTTCTTTGCTGAAATGAGGGGAAATCCCACTATCGAATAGCAAAATAGTAAAGATCGCGAATTACGTGACTAAATTCTATTCTCGATAGTGAATTTTTGTTTGCATGTTTCCCTGCCGAATAAAAATTTTACCTTTTACTCGTGTTACTCAACATTGCGTTAATTTAATCAGTTTTTATTATTTTGCCAATCATAACATGTTCTTGAAAACCAAACAGCCTTAAAATTTTTTTCTTCTTTGAAGTCCGAAAATTGAAGTTTTTATGCGTTCATTGACTTTTTTTGCAATTGTCAGTTGGCTATATTTCACTTATTTCGGATCTTATTCTGCCGTTTTAAGGATCTGAAAAGTTGTAAGAATCTTTTCTGCATCAAAAGCTTCACTAGATTTTAGAGAAAACGTTTTAGCTTAAAAACTTTTCGAATAGTTTTCAATTAGAAAACCGATATTGGTGATCTTCCTACTTAAATTTTGACGAGTAAATGGCTATGGACCAGGGATTTTCTTGCGACCATTTCTTGGACTTACTCAAAAACGATGGTACTATATCTGAGATGAAAGGTTCAACCGAACAAATAGATAGCAAGGATATTCCTTGTATAAGCGAATAGTCCGTTTTTTTTGGTAAGAAAACCGGAACGCTATTGACTTGGGAACCGTCCAGTTTTTGACATTGTTCTTAGTTTGTGGACTTTGTTTAAGTTTTTCAAAAGTCATCTGCGAATTCTAATCAGTTGATGGTTCAATCAGAAGGACAGCTTGTAGGGATTTACGCTTTATAAGCTCCTACTATCTAATACTGAAAAAGAGCTCGCTATGAAAACGAAAAATTCAAATATTTGAAACTTTGAAAATTACGCTACACAGAACTACTACTTTGGAAACTAATCACACATGTACTTCCAGCTTTAGCTCTGTCAGTTGTCTACAGACCAGAAACTGTGACTAAAAGTTCTAAGAAAGGAAGCTTAATTGAAAAACACGCCATCCCGTTTTGCTACAAAAAAAAACAAAAAGACACAAAAAATACGCCTTTCATAAATACACCCCTTAAACCTCATCAATTATCAAGAGCAAAGAAGAGCATTGGAAACTATTTGAATCTCTTGGAATCTAAAACAATAATTGCACGTTTCAAACAAAGTAATTTTCGTTTTTACCGCCATTTGCATTTTCGTTGTTATAGAGCGCAATTTTCTTTCTGTTTGGCAAATCAATTTGAAGTAATTTTAAGTTAACAACAATGAAACCGCAATGAAAAAGATCATGAAAAATTTTCAAGACAAAAGCTAAACTTTTTCCAAAAATGAAAAAAAACACGCCCAAACAAATGACGTCACATCGCTCATTTAATTTTCATATTTTATTAAAAATTTAAACAAAAAATTAGTCTCAAACATTTCACCTCGACAAAAAAACGACATAAAAATACGTAATCAAATCATGCGATATGCAGAAATATCTGCTTGCTAGGGACTCTGACAAAAGAACTACCTGGCGAATCTCAGCACCCTAGCCACTGCGTTTTCGATTGTATTTTGTTCATCATGTCTTTATAATTAATACCAGACATCAGTGAATGCATTGCATTTAAGCAAAATTATGGCGACAAAAGGTTGAGATTTCTGTTGAAAACGAGTAAATTGAGACGCCACATAAAACTCAGCAGACCTATATCACTGTCTTCATTCCGTATGTTGACACTTTAAAGTGGCTTAGAGCTGGTACAACAACAAAAAAACAAACCATGACATTCACGCTTTATATTTCCGCTCATTGCGGAAACAGGTCAGAAAATAGCAAATGAGCTTAAAAAATTTCAAATCTTCAGTCACGACTGAAATGCCTAGGAGCCCTTAGCAAACCGTTTATTACATAGAAGCAATGATTTTTTTACACAGAAAACAAAAACTGAAAATTAAATTAATATTGTTTAAAAAAGTTAGAAAAACAGTTGGCTTCAAATTGAATTTTTCCAAAACTATTTACTTTTTTTCTTTTGAAATTAAAACTTTTCTTCAGTTTGTTTTTAAGCAGTTTTTCTGCCAATTTTGAAGACTTGTCGAAAGTTTGGGGAAAAAATTACAAGGCAGTTTTCCTGGGCGTATCTATTTGCTACAAAAATCATCAAATTTGTCGTGAAAATTTGAATTGTTTGCTTTTTCCGCGGAACTATGAAATGTGGAATTAATTATCATGAGTAAACTCTGTACTTTGGCGTCAGATCGATTACCGCCGGCGCAATTTAAAACATTTTCAATTTAAATTGCTCAATTTAAATTAAGATTTAAATTGAGTGGGCTCATAATTTCACATTTAAACAGAGAGGCGAAGCTGCATTTTGCAAACACTTGCAAGAACACAATCAAAATAGAAGTAAGCCTCGAATTTGCAAAAACTCGGCTACGTGTAGGATTCGAATCAGCGACCTACTGCAATCAAGAGATTTTGAGTCTCACGCATCATCCCCTCAGCAACTCAAGCTAAACAACCGACAAACACTAGTCACGAAAAAAGCAGCTAAAAATTTGCAAACGCATAAAGACACTTATGTACAAATTATGCATTTCAAAAAATTGCGAGATATTTTGAGATAGAAATTTCTGAAATCGAGTTTTTTTATGATTATGTTTGAAACAAATAGCTTTTTTTCGGTTCATTTGTTAATTTGTTATAATTTACTACTAATCGAATGTGTTACAACTGTGTTAATTTACAACTGTGTTGATTTACTACTCTTCTAACGTCAAAACACATGCTATCAAAACGCTGTAACGGTGCCCCACCATTATTGAGGTGCCGCACCATGAAAATTCGGCACCAATATTTGCGACTTAATAAGGTCGTATTAATACAGTAGCTTGGAAAGTGTAATAAAATGAAATTTAAATAAAAATTAAAATTAATTTTAAGTGCTTTTTTAACATGAACGTCACAGTACAGAAGTGATGTTTCAAGTTGTATAAACCGGGCATAGCCAACTAACAGTTGGAAAAGAGTAACGAACGCAAGGAAACTGAAAAAGAAACTGACTTGTTTTTCAAGAGCCTTCAATTTTTGAATTTCGAAGAAAAAAACAGATGGTCTTAAGGCTCTTGGAATTTAAAGAACAATTTATGATGGACACTTTTTTGTTAAAATTACCCCTATTTGAGAAAATTTTCATTTCTCTGGGACATCTGAGGATAAATTTCCATTTTCGAATTTGGAAGTCGATCAGAATTTTTCGTGATCTTTACACTTTTGCTGTTCGATAGTGGAATTTGTTTTCCTTTTAACTATGGAAATGCACTGAATTTAAAAGGAAATCTTAAGTCAAGCAGCGAAAAATCAAAAATGAACGGAACAAATTTTAAAATTTTTACCTGAAAAAAAAACAAACAAAAAAAGTCAGGGCTCTTTTCCAGTTCCCCCTTTCAAAATACCGAGTTTTATGTTTGTTTTACGTGTTATTACGGCTAAATGCGTGATGCTACGCTGTAAAGTATGAAGAAAAAATCTGATCAGAATTGTCGATATGTTCACCACGCTAAATTTCATTGCACTATGACAACGTTAAATAGACTTTTGAAGATTGAATTTGAAAGGGGGGAAAGAAGATTTTTTTTAAATATTATATGATATTTAAAAAAGCAAACAGACAGTGGGAAAGAAGAATTCACCAAAATCATAAAAATAGACTTGTTTTGTGAAAAACTTTCAATTTTCGAAATGTAGAGATGTTTACAGATGGCGTTTAAGTTCTCGGAATTTCATTAACTATTTTTTTTGGAAATTTTAAATGAATTAAACGCAATTTGCGGAAACTGGGTCAAAAAGTGGATATCATAATCCGCTGTGCAATCTCAAAATAAAAATCAGCTATCGAAACTATCGAATCAAAATCTGCTATCGTAGTCAAATGAAATTGAAATAAAAGGAACAAAAAGTCAAAACGCAGAAGATCGATTCCGATGTGAACGATTTTTTCTTGAAAAAATAATGACCTATATGAATGTCATCACTCACGTTCATTGACAAAATTACCAACATAAGCGAAGCTGCGCTTCGCAAACACTAGCAAGACGCAAAAAGCAGCTCTATCAAGTGAAAAAAAAAGATAGAAATAAGCCTCGAATTAGTATACTTTTGCTACATATGGGCTTCTTTTCACGCCCTGTTTTCTCGGCCAAAAACATTTGACAACCGGCAAACACTAGTCATAAGCTAACGTATGCTAACAAATTGCCAATCAATGCAGCAAAAGTGGCACCAAATACAGTTAGACACAATTTTGCAAGTAGTATTTGGAACACAGTAAACCGAAGGCAACCACTATTTTTGCATGTAATAAATTGGAAAGCATAAAGCCACATTATGCATCAATTCTGAAAAAATTCAAAAAATGCGAGACAAATTAAGTTAGAAAATTTCTGTAATCGAATTTTTAGTGGTTGTTTTTTTTTCAAAAAAGTAACTTTTTCAGTTCACTTGATGAACTTCAAATGAATCAACTGAAATAACTTATTGCTATTCGAATGTCAAAGCACATGCTATCAAAAAGCCCTGCAGGTGCCCCATAAGTGGCACCAATATTTGCAACTTAGGTTAGAAAAAATAGTAAACGTAGTATAACACTAACGCTCTCTAAAGTTCGCTACTGTGAATAAACAGTATTAGCCAACTTGCGCGCGTTCATACGCAATTCATGAAAAGATCAGTGCGTGAAATTTGTTGTATGATTGAAATTAGTTAATCTGCACCGTGCTTTCAAGCGGCGTGAGGTAGTTTGAAAACATATAGTGAGAGAACAACTGTTTTAGCAGGTGAAAAACAAGTATGAACAAATAAATTTTTCGCTGATTAAAGCATTTTTGGAACTGTTTTTTTTTTTACGCACTCGGGAAATTAATTCACAATCAGAGGGCCACCAGGTTGCGTGAAAAAACAATTCCGAAACTACTACTTAAAACAGAAACGATTGTACTTAATCCTTGATTTTATTCTTAAACTGCAAACAGATTTTAAATACAAGAATGAAAGACTTGAAAACAGTAATTTAAAGCGTGACACAGGCTTTTTACTGAATAACATATCAAAGAGAGTTGAAAAGAATAAATAAACTCAAAGAGACCAAAAAAATTTTACTGACCTTTTTCAACTTTCACACTTAAGAGAAAAAATCACCTTTAAGCTTTTGGAATTTTTTGTGATCCGTCTTTTTTCATAGCACTATATATGGCAAACTTTTATTTAAACACCACTTTCGACAGTCATTCATGTTTCTTTTTACAAGCATTCGTTTTTCAAATGAAACTAGCGTATAACGAACCTCCGGTACTCATAAAAAACCGCATATATTGGAAATAAGATCTGCATTTTTGAGTTTACTCTGACAGTATCCAATTTCAAGGTTCGTAATTATAAATTTTGCAAAATTTAATTCAAATATTTTATACAAATTTTGCAGAACCATAAAATTTTGTGAAGTTTTATATACGTTCTTCGAAAAATTTGAAATGAACTAAGAAACGTCACATCTGAGAAGCTAAAAGCAATTGAGCAGTCGCATTTGGACGCAAGACTAGCAACTTTTGAGAGTACTCTTACAGTACCCAACTACAACGTTTAGAAATTCAAACTTTGAGAAACTTCACCTTAATATTTCTAAAAAAGGTATTTTTTTGAGAACCAGAAAAAAGTTCACATCTCGAAAACTACCAAGATTTCAGCAGTCTCATTTGATGGCAATATGCGCAATCTTTGAAAGTACTCTGACAACACATAACTACAGGGTTGGGAATTTCACTTTAGTGAATTATTTTGTAATTTGAGTTTTCTGAAAATTACCAAAAAATTCACCAAAATCGTCTTATTTTTTAAAGTAAAAAGATTTGGGCATTCTTAATTATGGGTTAAATTTGCAACCCCTGAGATAACTCTGACTGCCCCCAACTACAAACTTTTGAAAAAACTAATTTAATTTTCATGGAAATTCTTTGAAAAAGTCACAAAAAATGTCAAATCCGGAAAACTGCAAGATTTTGAGCAGTCATATTTGGAGGCATAATTCGCAACTCCTAAGAGTACCCTGACAATATCCATCAACAAGAATGAGATCTTCAACGTTTTAGAATTTTTTAAAATCCAAGTTTTTGAAAAAATCTTAAAAAACGTCTCATCTCAAAAACTAAAAGGATTTGAGAAGTGAGATTTGAAAGCAAGATTCGCAACCCCCTAAGAGTACCCTGAGATCACCTAACTACATGGCGAGAATTTCAAAATTTGAGAAAATTTTTAAAATCAGTTTTTCTAGAAATTTTTGAAAAATCTCGAAAATTGCCTATCTCGTAAACTAAAAGGATTTATTTATTCATATATGGAGGTCAGAATCGCAAAACCTGGGAAAACTCTGACAACATCCCACTATTAGGTTGCTAATTTCAAACTTGATGAAATAAACACTGAATTCAATCTGGAAAATCGAAAAAAAACCTTAACCATAGCGATATACGATATAGCTTAAACGTGAAACTCTTTTGTTAAACATGCAAAAATAATACGTGGAAAAAACCTAAGCATGGCGAGATAGTGAAGCCCGCATTTAAAAATATACTAGATAGCTGAAGGTTATTAATTTTCAGTATTTTTTGCGAGGCCAAATAAGTCTGTCTGTATACCTGCTTTTTAAAATTAATTTGATTATGTCTCTTACCCGTCTCCTAATTTTTTAACTTTCAGCTAACTAGTATATGAGACGGGTAGACAGACATAATCAAATTAATTAAAAAAGCAGATATACAGACAGATATACTTATTTTGAACTACTGAAAATTGATAACCTTGCGGAAAACTAATTGAAAATTGTTTTAAGCATCGCAATATATGATATAGATTAAGCATGAAAAAACTCGTTCGCAAAAACATGCAAAATTATTATGCTTAAACAAGGGAGATAGCTGTCACTCCCATTTAAATATAGTATAGATAGATAGATTTCGTAATTGCATAGTGTAATTTGCATCCCTTAAGCAAATGAATTTGAATTGAGCTTTAAAAAATCAAACCAGGAAAACGCTTAAAAAATCAAACGCAGGAATTTTTTTGACACTTATATGAGCTTCTAAAAAATTTCTGTGGAAAGCTGATGATCCAACTTGGATTCCAATGAGTCTTCCTTGAGGTACTTACTGTTTCGTGTATGGGTTGAAGTAAAAAGAAACAAGCAAAATATCAAGATCCTGGCGTCACTTCTTATGCATTATCATTTCATATAACTGATGCAGTATTTTTAACCATTCAATTCAGATTTCTACTTGTTACTTTTTTAAGTTTGTGTTGAAACTATCAAACTGTTCTTGCAAACAAGCCTCAAGGAGCTATTGAGCAGTACAATGTTGCCTCAAGTTCTTTTAGATTTTTCTCATTTAACACAAGCTGCATTTTCAAATCTTTTTCGTTTTTTTTTCGTAGAAAACTTCTATCGTAAATGGGGTACACACTTAGCCGGCAAAAAATACTTTCAAAAATAAATTAATGTACAAATAAGTGATTTTTGAATTTCACAATAATTATGCGCCGAACTAAAACAAACAGAGTCGCATTAATCTGCAAAACTAACTGATTCATGTGAGCTATACGACCCTGTTTAGTTAGAACAGCTAAATACAGTTAATTTTACTTCTTTATTACATAATTCTGCACCTTCGTTTATTAATTGTTTTCAGTTTTATGTGAAGACTAATTTTTACATGAAAACAGAAGAACAATCAAACGCAAATTACACTTTTTAATTTGTTTCTCCTGGAAATATACATTGCGGAAATTACAACATTATTATCTGATACCTTCTTAAAAAATAAATCATCTAAAAAATTGTTTTGTTTTTCAACTCTTTAATCCCTTGGTAGACAGTTTATGTTGATATACATGTAGCTTCTTCCTTTTCGGCCAGCGAATGAATATGACTATTTCTTCGTCTCATCTGCAAATTCACATTGCAGAATAACAATTCCTATTTACACACACACCGCATTGCAGACAGCATATAATGGTAATCAGAGAAAAACTGCCAGTTCTGACACAGGTATCCAAACAATACTGAAGTACCATTCGACAGCATTCTCTTTTGTTGTTTTCTGCAGCAAGATTTCCAAAATAACATAGCTTGTCTAAGGTTGTTCTGATTGCTAAATTGTTTTGCTGGGATACTGAAAGTGAGATAGTAAATTGTAGTTCAATCAAAATGGAAATTGGCTACAGTAGCCAAACGATACACATCTCTACTGGGTATTTAGCAGATAAAGAAATAGAGTAACATAGAGACGACAGAAGAAGACGACTATTGACTGAATGATTCTAAGAGATCCTTCGTCCTTTTTTCTCTCTGTTTCCTCCAAAAACAATCACATTTTCACTTAAAACCTCCCTATAACAAATCTTCCTTCCACTTCGATAGGATAGAAAAACGCTTAAATTATTCTGCGGTTGTCAATGTTTCGAGTTGGCCACACAGTTTTGAGATGTGTTGTTGTTATTTTGGTTCGAAGTTGAGTTGTGTGATTCTGAGCCAGAGTGTGTGTCTACTGCGTTGTGTGTATCTGGACTGCTGTTGTTCGCCGCCTCGCTCTCTTTCTCTCTTAGGAGTCGGTCTACGTCCAGGTGTTTGATGTCCAGTTTGCCTTTGACCATGATGTTCCTGTCTCCCACCTCGCTCTTCACAACATCCCACCTACGCCTGTTCAAGTGCACTTCATCCAGAGCCTCTTGAGTCTCAGGCAAAAAGTCACTCAGCAATCTAAAGCAAAACTTACTATTTAGACATGACACGAAAACAAATAGGTCAAAATTATTCGGTCGACGTATCAAGGAAAAATCAGAAAAAAATTATTCACGTCTTGAATCAATCCTAGAACCTTGTCAAGCAGCACAAACTAAGAAAAGGTTGAGGAAAGGCGGATCGCTAGCGAGGAAAGGCAGCCTTTTCAAAAATCAAAGTTTTGATCCACGTTTTACCCTGAAACGCCAGAAAAATCCATTTGAAGAAGCAATTTCTGCACCGCAGGCAAATTTTTGCAGAATTGAGCCAGTAATGGACTTCTATCTCAAAATCAAAGTAACTGGCGCCGATGGCGCCTTTAAAATTAATAGGTTAGTCAGCCCAAAATGGATGTTGTAAAAAATGCCAAGGGGAACTCTTTGGGCACAGGTACCGAATTCCCGTGGAGGGAGGGGGCGTCTTGCCTAAATCCTACCCCTTATTAGGTTGTTGGTATGGGGATAAGAGGATGCTTACTGGAAGGTGGGTATTGCGACGTTGTCGAGGAAGCTGATCTGCTGTTCTGGGATGTGTGCCCTGTGCCTGTCCATCATCTCATTCGGCTGAGCTCCCATCTCCCTCTCCAGGTCTCCCTGGTTGAAAAACTCCTCGTACAGACTCTCCTGCGCAAAACACAAACATCAGCATCATCACTACAGAAATAAAAACAAATTATACAAAGTTGAAACTAAACTACTAGAACACCACTACAGTAAACTGCGCCCAAATTTCTGTAAATTAAGTGAATACTTCACAATTTATGAACTTATTAACAAATTTATTCCATGAGCTGTCGGACCGGATTTGATAGGGTTACTAACTGCGACTTCGATGAGATTGTTCCAGTCTTTGGTCTGATCTGACAGGTCACACGAGGTCATGATGAGGCATAGCAGCATCTCGTGGTGTTTGTCGTCGTCCACTTTATACCCATGAATGGCCATCTCCTTCAGTTTGCCCATGATCTTGAAATGGTGGGCGAGGTCGGTAGCGAGGATGTTGTTCTGCAGGATGTCGAGGGCTCCTTTGAACTGGTTGTCAGGAAGGGAGGAGAATATGTTGCAGCTGCCACTATTGAGAATGGCCACTGTCTGGGCGAAGTGGTGTCTCTCCATCACCGAGCCCTGTGAGCTGTACAGAGAAGCTAGCGTGCTTTTCTAAACATACAAACACAAATATTTACTCTCAGATGTTCTATACGTTTTGATACATTCCTTAACTTTGAAAGGGAAGCCGGCGTAATACTCGTAAATATTTCGGTCCAAAAATCTATCCACATTTTCATTTAAACAGTTTTTGTCAAAGCGCCACTAACTCGCAGTCACAAAAATGTATTTGTAATTAAAAAGGTTTAAAAAAATTCTGAAAGCCTGCATAAATAATCTAGCTGCGTTCCTGACGGAAATACCTCAATAATATTTAAATTTAACTCTCATTTTAGCATGAAATTACCATTTAAGGGATATATATTAATTTCTTTCGATTGTGGAGCTCAAGAAAAGAAAACTCCAAAATTGATTTTCGACAAAAAAACTAATTTTAAATTGACAAATTTGACGCCCTGGGAGGATAATTTCCTTTTTCTGCGATAAAATGTCTTTAATTGAATTAAAAAGTTGTATGCAAATATACAGTTTCATCAACACTCTGATTATTTATTCATGACGATCTCTCTTCGCAGTAATAACGCTAATTGATTTTGTCATCGCGAAGCAATACAGTTTGTACAATTCAGAAGGCATATCTTTTCGTTGAGCTCACATTTTAGTATATCATGAAGATCATCATCAGCATATATTTTTATTCACCTTTGTTTGTATTGAAATGTATTCAGTTCATCATCAGTTAGAGCAGGCGATGAACTAGTTTTTTTCTCGAAGTGACTGGAAGTAATTGGACAGGCTGTTCCAACATAGTTATAGGTTGTTTTTTAACTTTTCACATCCAGAAACTGTACTATAAAAATGATCTCGTCTGACTATGATGATCTCGTCATATATTTGATGGCACTCTACGATTTCGACAACCATAATTGTAACTATTAGAGTAACTGTGTGTATTATGCAGCTGATGATGGTGGTCGATGTGTGTTGGGGGCCTTACCGAGTTGATTTCGAAGGAGTTATTGGTGCCTCTGTGGTCGATGTCATGACACAGACATGCAATGAACGTCACAAACGTCTCCAGGTCACTGAAATACATCCACACACACTTTAAAATTGACTCAATTGATCCTCATTGAGTGTGACATTCAGAGAAACATAGCCAACAGAAAGCTGGAAAAGGGTCAATGCACGCAAGTAAGCGGGAAAAAATAGTGACTGTTTTTTGAAAAAAATCTCATCTTTCGAATGTCCAAGAAACCATAAATGGCCTTAAAGCTTTGAACTTCTAGAAAAATTTATGATTGACACTTTTTTGATAAAACTAACTCAATTTGAGAAAACTGGATCAATAAGTAAACTTCTAATTTCGCTGAGAAAATGATACATAAAATCCATTTTCGAAATTAGAAGTTGATCACTTTACACTTATCCTGTTCGATAGTGAAGTTTGCCTTCTTTTTAACAAAGGAAAAAATCTGAACTTAAAAAACAATTAAAATATACAACACAAGACGCTTTTCGCCTGGGAAGCCACAAATGGAGTTTACCGACAATTAACGGCAATGTAACGCTGATATTTCATGTCGATGGCACTAAGCATAGTTAATGCCAAATTGTTGGCGATTTGATTTTTGATAAAAGAATCTGACACAGATGCGAAGCTTAGCTTCGCAAACACTAGCAATAACATGACAAATATCAGCTCTAGAAAGTGCATTGAAAAAAATAGAAATAAGCCTCGAATTAGCAAAAACTCGGCTAGGCCTAGGATTCGATCTGCGACCAACTACAATCAAGAGATTTTGAGTCTCACGCACTAACCACTCAGCCACGCACGCTTAACCAGCGACAAACAGTAGCCACAACAAAGAAAGCAGCTACATATATATACATAACAAATCGCCAAAGCTATTCAGCAAAAGTGGTACCAAACACCAAGACACAATTTTGCAAGTAATAATTTAGAATATACCAATCCACTTTGCATGTAAAAAAATGCAAAGCATAAAGCCACATTGTATGAATTATGCATTTCAAATCATTGCAAGATGTATTGAATAAGAAAATTTCTGAAAGAGTTTTTATCATTGTTATGTTGTTTGAACCAAATAGCTTTTTTTCGGTTCATTCGATGAATTAAGAATGCATCAACTGTGTTACCTTATAAGTATTCGAATGGCAAAGCATATGGTATCAAAAAAGCTGTAAAAGTGCCCAAAAAGGGCACAAATATTTGCGACTTAATTAAGAAAAAAAAAGAAGTTTCTTAATAAAACACTAAGCTGACGCTAGTTTAAATAAAATTAAATTGCCAAAAAACGCTCGTTCTGACGTCCTAAGCCAAATTTGACCCGTTTCAGAACAAAAAAAAATAATTAAACTACGAACCATTAATTTCTGATGCTTAGAGGTAAAAAGCTCGAGACTAAAAATATCGTCGAACAATTGGGATTACCTACACATGATGTGACTAATAAAAAAAGGATGTGAATAGTAGAAGAAGAATTTATTTCTCATTGTTAATGGTAAATATGCAAGACGAAAATTATTACATGAAGCAACAGAAACAATGAGAGGACAGCTAATGAACCCATTGGCGATATAGCACTGCCCATTTTATCGAACGAAAGACGAAATTGGACATTTTCAAAGAGAGTGAAAAATATAGGTGCGAGCTATGCATCAATCTTTAAAATGATTGTTCAATCGTAGCCGATATAAAAACCAAATTAAATAGAAAAAAAATCAAACCCATCCCCCAAAATGAAACTCTCTAGTCGTAGGCATCCCTATTCGGTTTCAAAAACAAAACTTGAACGTGTTGGCTTTCCGGTTACTGCTTCTACTAACTGTGCCACATCGCTTGAAGCCTCTCTAACATCAGTAAACTAACTAATAGTGGTCTGTATGTTTGAGAGGGGGTGGAGTGGGGGCGTTGGTTGAAGTGGAGTTGTTACCTGAGTTGATTGGCAACACTGTGTTTTGAGTTTTTGCAGATAAGGTAGAAGAAGTGTGCGACTGAGAATGCATGCCACCAATTGTGGTAGGAGACGCCCTCCCGATAGCCCTGTTTCACTGTCAGACTGAACTGCACCAGAGTATCCATGTCCAGATGCCACCTAAATCCAGAGGATGCCAGTAGACTACTTATGTTCACTTCCATCACATTACTATTTATTACGCCGTGAAGCGACAATTCTTTAGAGGCAACAAATCGTAACAGACGACAATTCTTAACAATCAGTTGAGGAACAAACACTAATTTATGCGCAATATTCCTTTCGTGCCGAACGTAAGCGCAGCGGAGCAAGCGTATTTTACTTCCTAAGAATTGTCACCTGTTACGAATTGTCGCCGTAACTTATTTCACAGCAAAATAATATTTACAATACAGTACCCCATCACAATCAGGGGATGTCAAATATTAATTCCAGCACAAAAAAAATCAAATGTCAATGGTTTGTAGCGAATTTTCACTTTATACGAATTGTTGCTATAAACGAATTGTCGCTTTATACGAATTTTGGCTTGTTACGAATTGTAGCTTGTTAAGAATTGTTCCCTGAAACTTTCACAAACGTTCAAAACACCGCTTCTAAAATTGTTTAAACTACGTGGAGTTGCAAACAGAATAAGGATGTTAGATAGATAGGAAGCGTGATTGGACTGACCTGGAAATGAATCCCAGTTCGTGGAACATGTTGAGCACACATCGCACTGTCTCGCAGTATGGAATCGTGAGGCGGGCATTGAACAGGAAGGAGTCTATGCCGGGCCACTTCTCACACACATTCTCCCTCTCCTCGCTCAGCAGTGCAGTCACTTCGTCCACAGACAGGTTCTTCATGTGGTACAGCATCAACTCATTCGTCAGCAGGATCTTCTTCTGCGCCTGCTGCACTTTCCGGTAAAGCAAAGACTGAAACACATTCTCAATTATAACTACACATTTTAACAAAGCACATAAATTATAACATAGAAGCACCGCAAATTATACGAGACATTAAAATCAACAACTGAACCACTTATTTACATTAATGGTAGACCAACTTTTCAAAGAAAAAATATTCTTTTTCTGAAAAACAACACGTCACAAAAAAATTCACTTCGAGCAAAATTAAACAACAAACTATATTTATTTATATTGAATTCATTTTTAATACTGTTTCTTGATCCCTCCAAGCGATAAAAAACTGGACTTTTTTGAGACTTCAAAACTTTGAAAAATCGCTTTCATGGACCTACAATCGCCGAATAATGTACGAATTGTATACAAAAATTGACCACAGAATTTTCAGTTCCACTTAGGTTGGAAAAAACTAAGTATAGCACAAGCTCCGTTCGTATAAAAAAATCGCGAAGATTTATACAAGGGCGGATCTAAGATTTTCTCGAGGGGGATGAGGGGATTTTCACTTTTTTCCACGTCGACCAAATTGATTTCCAGAGCACTCCCAGAAAACTACAAAAACTCTATTTAACCCAAAAAAATTTGCGCCTCAGGCAAATTTTTGATAAAACAAATAGGTCAAAAAGCCAATTTTGGGCACTTTTTAAACAATTTTGACTTTAAAAAATGCTTTTTTGTTTTATGGAGCGCGCTTCCCTTCAAAATTAGTATTTATTGGCGCCAACGGAGCCTTTAGAAAAGTTGTAGTGTTGGTCGGCCTAAAATTGATGATTCTAAATAATTATAAAATAATTTTATATATTTAATCAAGTAAGTATTATAATGCTAGTTTTAACGCAGATTCTAAATGGAGCTCCTCAACAATGCAATTCAACAACACAGCATAACAAGATAGCGGGTACAAAAAATGACGCAAGTCGAAAAGCAACTATTTGAAAAAGTAGGTCGAAAAATAACTACATCCACCAAAACTTCTTACGTTTATCTCGAATGATGTTAAATTTGAGTGAAACAAGTCTAGAAATACAATTGTTAGTACTGAAAACGCATTGAAAACCATTCATCCAGCGACAACTAAGCAACAAAATTAGAGTCGACGACCATTGAGCCGAAAACAAAATTTTTGTTATAGAAAATTGAGTTAAAAAATGTTTTGATAGTTTTACAACCCATCCCCCTGAAACACAAAAGGCATTCAAATCTATTTCGCTCTTCATAAACAGTATGGTGTTAGGTATAAAAATACTGAACACTACTCAAACTAAAATAACATAGCTAACAGATAGTTGGCAAAGTTTTGATAAACTTTAGGAAGCCGAAAAAACTTGATTGTTTAAAACGTTTGCAACTTTTGAAAAAAGTCAAACAAGGAAATCGAAGAGAGCGATTAACTTATTTTTAATCATTTTTCAACCAAGTTTTTATAATTCACCTTTTCCCATAAAATTAGGCAAACTTGAGAACACTATCAAAAGGTTATGCTTTCCGCTGGGACATCCAAAATTTAAATTCCACTTTCAAAACCAAATCATTTGCGTTTTTTCGCCTCAATTGCACATTCGTAATGGATAGTTTGTCTTCCTTTGAGCAAATGAAATTAAACTGAACTTAGAAAAAAACAAAAGTCAAACTGCGAAAAATCTAATTTGAGCGTGAACAACTTTTAAGACTTTTCCTGAAAAATTCAAAGGAAAAAAATCATAACGACCTATGTACGTGTGCTCACTACGTTCAATAACAGTGTGATTTCTAATTAACAAATTATTCTTCAGTACATGTTCAAGCAGTTTCTTACATGCGCTTTTCATTTTAGTCTGAGTTTTAACAATTTCGGCGAGACAGTTAAATTTTGAATTGATAATCTGCACGATGCGTGATGAATGCTATAAAAAAGCCAATTTTAACTATTAGCTTCGCAAGTACTTTCAAGAAATCATTACACTTAAACGAACCCAGCCAACTTCTAAAAATTGACCATTTGCAAAACATCAATCTCTGCGTTAGAAATTTAAAAAAAAATAAAAAGCTCGAAGAATCGTAATGTTACCGGTCGTTCTTACACTCAAAAAGAAAATCGTAAATGGAAAAACTCAGGAAACAGCAAAAAATCACATTTTTACCTGCCATCTTAAACTCAAAAAGGAGAACGAAAAATTGCTATATAGGCATGTGAAAGTCCGGAAATAAAAATAACAGTGAGATTTCGTTTGCCGTTTCCATAACCAAACGAAGACCAAATTTGAAGGATTTTACTGGTATTGGGAAATCTACAAGTCAACAAATCAAAATAATATCTCAATTTCACACGAAATTTCTATTTTTAAATCAAAAACGAATTTCAAGATATTTCAAGATGGAACTGAAAAATCAGGAAGTTAATAAATCAAATGTTAACTAAGTCATCGATCATGTTTGTGATAGAATGTGATAGAGTCAAGTTCAAGACAATTGCCAAAAGATTAGCAAGACTAAAATGAGTGAAAAGTCTGTTCTTTTATGCCTAAAAAGTCTACCTTCTGATTGCAACAGTAGCTAAGTTCAATGTAGCTAATAATAGATTTATGAATTAAAAAAGAGAACCAATTGCATTTCCCTCAAATCTAATCAATCTCCGACAATATGAGCATAATGAACATTTCATGAAGATTAATTCTGATTATGGTCTCTGTTATAAGTTTAGTGGTTGGTTTCTTACGTGGGCGATAGCAATTGCACAGTAGATGGAGAATGCCTTGGCGACCTCGACGTCCTCGGTGGAGAAGGAGTTGCCGGCTATTTTGTTGCACAGTTCGGCCACCCCGATCACCTGGTCGCCGTCTATGATTGGGAAGCAGAGGATGGCGCGGGTGCGGAAGCCCGTCTTCTGGTCCACACCCGTGAAGAACAGCGGGTGCTCGTACGCGTCCTTGATATTCAGAATCTCACCTGCACACAAATAACACATAATGAACACAACTTACGCACAGGGGCGAAGCGGAGCTTCGCACCACTTGAGATACAACACAATCAATAAAAAGCACGAGTAAAAAAACTGAAATGTTGAAAAAAACTAGATTAACCAAAATTTTCTTATACCTCGATGAAGGACACCTAGGGCTCAGCTAAATTTGGAGGCAAGCATTTAATATTTTTGAATTTGTAATATTGATGCGGGACGAAATGCGTTGTTTCAAAATTTAGACTTTGCACAAAACCTTAGTTGTTTCTCAACTAAAGTGAGAAGGGTGAAATATTTTGAGATTTTGGAATTTTCCCACAGACCTAGCCTTTTTTCTTACAGTAGCAGCAGGAAAAATCTCCCGCTTCTGCAAGAAATCCCGTAACCGCTTCTTTCGATTGAAATTGTCATTTCAAAAATTTGACTATTCCGAGGGCAATAATTTTGGGCAAAAAAATTTTGGGCATAACCGCTTATTGAGGAGTGCTTTTCAAAAAAATAGCGGTCAAACATTAAACTCCCCCCCCCCCCCCACTTTCGAAGAATGTAGACAAAAGGGGAAAACAAAAGAGACCAGGGGAGTATGCAGGTGCACAAAAATGTGGGCAGTCTTTCTATGTATACCCCTTTTTTGAAATTCAGTAGAAAGGTTTATGGTGAACTTTTTTTTTGCAAAAAGTATTAAAATTTTCTTAAGCTAAAAAAATAAAAAACCCTTACTTTCATAATACCTGTTTTTTTTAATCAAACAGGAGTTATAGGCAAACCTGCCAAACAAGGCATTGAAACTTAAATTAGCAACTGGACAAAACTTACGAAGCGGAAACAAGGCCGATAATCTTTGATCAGACACTAATTGAGCCGAGAAAAAACGTAATATGTAAAATTTTTTCTAAAAGTTTCAAGTCCCCCTAAAACTGCCGTAGTTAATATTACTCAGCCAGTAGTTCATTAAGCAATTTTGGTTGCTGCAGAATTAAATGCTGCAGAAATGATTCAATTGATTTTGTTAAACTAGTTGTTAACTAGAAAAAAGTATACATTCCAGTGTGATTACACATGAATGTCGCACGTTTTGCCCCTCACACATTTTGCCCTACATTTATTAGAAGACTTTTTAGGTTAGACAAAGCGCGCAGCGTTCAGGGCGAAATATGCGAAAAAACTAGAAGCGAACCCTGTGATTCATTCTTCACGTCCATCGAGGGAATTATCTTTCAACTTCCAAGCTAAAAAAAAACGCTCATTCTAAATGAAAAATATACACTCATTGAATAATGAAGCAAGCTTGTTACATTTCGAAAACCCAAAAATTAGACCATGTTAATGTTATTTCTAGATTGTCGGGCTAGTATTGACTATAAATTCGGTTTGGTTTGATGCTGACCTGTGGTTGCCACCTGACCCGCGATACCCTTGTCGATAGGGATGCGGATCTCATTGGTCGCCTCTCCCCCGTCAAACACTTTGGCCACCAACTGCTGTCTGTTCTCATTCACCAGAAACAACGAGCACCTAAACACACCCCCATGTATCTAAATTGAGTCAACAACTACTAAAATCTAAAGCCGGAAACGTCATAAATCCGATGAATTAAAACATATATATGTAACTCTTGAGTTAAAGCCACCCGTAAAGACTACCATTATTTCAAGGTATCTAACGAGACATATAAGAACAAAGTTTTCTTTTATTTCAATACATCAGAAAAGCCAAAGTTAGAACTGCAACTTCAATGATTGAGAGAGAGAGAGAGAGACTGACCTTTCAGCATTGCATAGATTGCGCGCCTCTTGCATCACCAACTTCAGCAATTCCGTCATGTCCTCTGAAACACAATTCAAATTGATTCATTGGTTAATTTTTGGAGACTGATTGAGATTCGCAGGAAGTCGTAATTTTGGGAAACACTCTCATTCCGACTGAATAAAAATTTGTTTTGCTGCAAAAAAAAACAATCCTTACAGTTTCGCTAGACAACTTTTCCATAGTGTTTATCAAAGTTTTTATCTGTTTCCATAGTCCGTCAATAGAGCTCGTCCAGACATCTGCAGGCCCGATAAAAAATCTCGGGTTCTTTTGATACGTTCTTAAGCCTCTTCTGTCAAATATTAAAACAACGGTTTAGTTTGTACCTAGTTGTGAGAATAGGTTCTTGGCCACGTTGAGCATGGTCTCCGTCTGGGTCTTGAGTCGCTTCTCTTTCTGGTAGGCGATGGTGCTGGTCAGCACTGTGGTCGTGTATCTGAAGGTGTTGTGTGCTTTGATCTCGTCCATCGCGTCGAAATCAGCAAACGCCACCGTCTGAGAGGCGCCACTTCCTACAGCAGCTGAACCTGTAACGAGCAGCACTGATAATTGCAGCAAAGAGGCAAAGTTGAACCCCAAGTACTCGAAATAATTCGAAGCTTCCAATAATTAAACAACGACGCTTGCTCATCCGAAGATCAAACCTGGTCCGATCTCAATACGATTGGGCTCTTTCAAATCCCGCACATTTGTCGTGAGTGGAAATCAGTCCACAATATGCATGAAAAGTAATCATTCAGTAAAATATTTTGATACATCATAAAACTGAAGACCGTTTGGTTCGGGAAAAGATCTTTGCTAACAAAGAAAACAAATGAAAAAATTAGACGGTGCAAATATGTGACTGGATAAGTACCTGTTGCTGAAGTGACGGATGATGTCGTTCCTGTGTGTGGCACACTGCTACTACTACTGTAATTGTTGTTTTGTGTGATGGTGTTGGTAGGTGTGTTTGTGTTAGAACTGTCTGCAGCAGAAGCGGCTGGTCTCCTCTTGTTGAAGGCGCAGAAGAGTGCGATCACGTGGCTCTGGTCACTCCGACTCTCCACCGGCATGCACAACATGTTGTGTAGCTCCACTCCAAAACACTTCTCCAGCTGTTCACGCTCAACCTACACAACAACACAACACAGACATTCAACATAGCCGACTGAATTGAAAATTATGAAATTTATTATTTCAACGTTATTGTAATTTTAGACCGCGCCACTAACTAAATCGCGATTCTTAACCAAAATGAATTCGATTTTTTTGGAAACCAACAGCTTCCGTTGCGATATCCTAGATCCTTCAGTCTTGCCCAGAGCCACATGCAAGAATGTTTCGCGTTATTTCCAAACAAATTAGGTCATTCAATTTTATTCATATCTTTTTTGCTTTTTGCTTTAGTGGACACCTTTCGAACGGTGTTGCAATGCGTTTGGTCGTAGTATATAAAGAATATCAACCTTTAAAACATCGTCATAATCATCAATAGAAAACAGTACATTATCAGCAGAGGCGGATCTAGGAATTTCTCAAGGGGAGCCGGATTTTCAAAAAGGGTTTTGTCGACCTTTTTTTAGGTCGACCAAATGATTTTCCGAGCGCTCCCTGGAAGCTATAAAGACCCTCTTTTAACAAAAAAAGACAGGATCAAGCTAAAATCCTCCCCCCTAAACGTATTTGAGGGGGAAGATGTTTACTTGATCCAAATCACATCGATGGAAAAAAGAAGAAGTAGAACTCACGGCTGTGATGTCAGAGAGGACAACTGGACACTTCTTGTGAATAGCAGTTCCAAAACTGTTCGTCGATATTGGGAAGAACAATTCACACTTGGGCCTGTTTGGTAGTGTAACGTGGGAGAAGATAGAATTGTCCTCCCCCACGAAGAACAGGATGCAATGCTGACAGTCCAGCTGTTCCTGCAGGAAGTGCAGTAGTTTCTGCTGTAGTCGCTCCCCGTCTCTGTCGTACAACTCCCCGCACAGTTTCAGGATCTTCTTGCTCTCGTAGTCCAACTCGGAGCTGGTGCTTGCCACCACTGAAGGTGTCTGCAGCTGGTTTAGTCTGTACCATGTAGCAGCTATCTACAACAACAAAAACACTTCATTACATCCATTCCGTCACTGAATCTTAAATCGTTAAATTGTCAAGAGTCACTGAATCTTAAATCGTCATATTAGTTGCCTTTTTTCATCAGAAGTCAATTTTTCTGACCATAAATTTGCAGACAGTAAATTTTATACGCCACAACTGTTTTCAATCAAAAAATTTTAACAAAAACTTGTTTTACAATTCCGATCAACTTGATCGAGTATTAACGAAGCACGCACTAGTTGACAATTAGTACACGCTCTTCAACTTAACTTGCTCAACTGGACAGAATTAAACTAGCTCATACGTGGTTTATCACATCGAGACATCGTTAAGGTCTTATGAAGTATTACTTCGATTCAGTAATAGTTTCCGCTAGGCAGAGTCCAATTCAAAAAACAGAATTTCTCTCAAATTAGAAGTCCGTTCTAGCACACGCAGGTTATTTGATTTTTTGTAAATTAAAACACGTTACATAAGAAGAAATCATATACAGCGTTGACTTCAAGTTCATCAAAATCATCATCATTCTTTGTTTAGACATTCCTTCTTGTTCAGGTGTTTCGTTAATGTCTGACGACTTTCTCCTTGAAATTTTCACTGTCAGTACCTTCATAAATCTGTAGGGTTGGTTTGTATATTTCTTAACTTTGCCACACAGAATCCCTTGCATTATACTTATTATATACGCTCTAATAGTTCTACAAGTGACTACTCACGTGTTTTTCGAGGTAGTCCAGATTCTCCTTAGAGTCATGGGTGAGTTCGTTGCAAATGACCACGAGGAACAGGATGGTCTTCTTCGTGTGTCTGTCCTGGATGGGGGAGCAGAGCACTTTGTTGCCCTCGGGCAGGATGAAGTGGTTGGACAGGGACAGCAGCTGACAGAGGGGGTCATGAGCGTCCAAGATGCGGAAGACCTTGCGCAGGCCAAGGTCCTTCGTCTGTCTGAAAACACACACCAGCACATATTACCTTTTTAAATAAGGCTAATCGTTTATTTCGTTCAAGTGTCTTTAGAATGGTCTTGTTGCTCTAAGCTTCAATCAAGTATAGGGATTGTTGGCTTTGTTTTGGTAGCTATAGTTCAGTACTTCTTAGGAAGGTTCTTCAGAAGTTGATGCATTTTCGTCTCGTCCAAGATCCAAACGTCACTATTCAAATAAGACTGCCACTCATGAATTCAGAGAGGAGCAAAACAGCGATTCTCCGGAGTACAGCTCAAAAATTGGCCTTTTCCCTCATTGACATATGGTTTTAAATAATCAGCTATCAGAACTGAATTAGATCTGAACTCCAAACGTATCTTTGGATGACATTCAATAATAAACACTCGAGTGTTTTAATGCATTATCTCATGCATTTTCTAGCCCAGAAAACTCTGGGTTCTGTGAACCCAGTGTTGAAATTAAGTCAAACCGGTAGCTATTATGTGTTTACAAATGGGATCTCTTTTGCACTATCCCTCCTACATTTGTTATTCAATTTTGAAACTTAATTTTAGTTTTTTTTTGAAATCAGCCCAGATGTGTAACCACGTGACGACGATGACAATAGGCGAGGGGGTGTGAAGTCTAGGAGTTGACGCTTACTTGCAGATGCCATATCCAGGCAGAGGGTGGTTGACAGACCCGGTAGAGACCAGTTTGTCAATGGATGCGTCATGACAGAACACCAACACCTCCGACTGAAATAACCACCCACGCACCATTACTTTATACTTATTCAAATCTTGTCGTTTTTAGGTTTCAGAAGTGAGTTAAGTTGTATTTTTGCTCATTTTGTGAATTGAGATGCAATTTCTTCACTCCTGTCCAAACTGTTTCTTTTGCCAGAAAAGTTCCTGTCCAAACTTTCACGAAATATTTTGATAACCTATTTTTGATGATATGCGATTTTGAATGATATGGAATTTTTGATGATGATATGAGAATTTTGATGATATGATAGAAACCCTTTCGAGTTGATCGACTTAACTCTTGGATTTCTCTTAGAACAACACAAAATCACTGCTTTGCAAAAAATTATGTGAGGGTCAAAATTTGCAACATAGGCGAAGCGGAGCAACACTTGCAGAAAAACGCAAGCATAAAATTGCAAGCTAGCGAAGAGAAAAAAAGACGGAAATCACGAACAACAAATAATTGAAAAAAAATTAAAACTACATCTACAAAGTTTGACACAACTGATTTTCAATTTCAGGAAAACTAAGCCAAGAAACGCAATCACCGGCAAATAATAAGCATTCAGCATCTTCAACCGAGCTGTGACATAGTCGACAATACCTGTTGACGTTTAAAAAAATTGAACTATCAACTTTTGAAACTTGAAAACCTCCGTCTCCCTCTCCCATATTACGAACCATAACAAAAGCATGAAAACATATTTTGCTTTTTAAACGACAAAATTTAAAAAAAACCAAGGTGACATAAAACAAGGATAGACGTTTGAAGTCTCAAGAAATAAAAACAATCAAAACAAGCGCAAACAACTTCATCATTTTCTGCAAAAACGTTTTTCAATTTTTTTTGAAAAAAAAAACTTCTGAAGGCACTGACAAAATCTTTAAAAACAATAATGGAAGGAAAACTGAATTTTCATAGCCTAATTTACTTGAATTATAAAAGCTCGTTCAACTCGTTCGAAAATCAACCTCAAAAAATTCAAATCTGTTTTTCTCGACACTTGAAGATCTTTTTGAAGTTATTAAAATGTCGTTCAAATCACGACTGAAAGAGTTTGATATGATGAATCACTCAATCCATCAAGATGGTTATTTGTGGTACCAGATTTTGGGTGGAAAACAAAAAAAAGAAACTAAACACACCCGAAGACTAAGTTCCTCAGCATTTTCAATGGTCGGAACAATAAGCTGAAACCATTTATCCGAAACAAAAAGAAAAAGAAGTTTATTCAAAATCAGAATTTGTAAAAAAGCAACTTAAAGAACGTCATTCAACTATAATTAAAATTATTTGAATCAGAAAAAATATCAAAATTTGGAAATTAAGCCGACAAAAAACAAGCAGACAAACGATAGTCGGGATTCAAACTCAGGACATTAGGATCAAAAACTCGCACTTCACCACTAGCCCAAAGTTAATGGGCCTGAGGTTGTTGAAGTGTCATAGTTCAGCAAGTCAAATTTCTCGCAGATTTGTAAAATTTGTTAACGGAAAAAGCTTAGTTCATGATTGCAAGGACACTTGCTCGCGCAAGTGAAAAAAGACTAATTCAAGAGAGAAGCGTAGCAGGGTTTCAAGTTCACCCCTGGTTGACATTGATCAGTTGAAGCCTTGAATACATATCTGTAATTCTAAATGGTAGTCACACTGAAGTGTACTTACGACGTTGTCTAAAATGAGGCGGAGTGTGTCAGAGATGATGTCGTAGAACTGTTCGAACGAGATGGCCTCACTTAGACGCAGACAGCCCTCCTGAAACACAACACATAACAACACTAATTGTAACTAACCACCATTAGACAGAACTGAACATTAACTTAGATCAAGCAAAACAACCTTCATACACGTAACAATGAGCCACAAAATCAGCTCAATTTAGATGACTTCTCGGCAGAAATAATGAATGCCCTACAGCAGTAAAAATGGCATACAGAAATAGAGTAGGAGCTTATCAAAGTTTACTTGAAAATGGCCCAGACTTATTTTGGCCCAGAGGAATTTTGTTTTTTCATTTGACGACGTAAACGTGCAGAGCGATGAACAATCACAATTTTTACGGACATCAACATACGCGGCCTCTCATCCACGTTAATTGTTCATTTGTGCCCACTAAATAAATACACTCAATACATTGGCAATTATTTCCCTAACAATTGTTTTTTGCAAGGTCATTAGAGGTTTTCAAAAACTGGAATTTTTTTGAAAAAAAACACGCCTTCTAGAACATTAAATTTGATGGAAAGACATAATTTACTTTTCTGTCTACAATCCGCAAAATCCGCTTTGAATTTGATAAAAAACAATTGAAACAAACGTTAATTTTAATTGACGCCAATTCACCATTCAAGGAGCGCTTCAAATGCCTAAGGCTGCATTTTATATACAAGACAATTTCACACTTGAAGGCCTCTTAACAAATGGCATTGGTGTTAATAAAAGGTAGAAATTTCCAAATTGTACAAAGTAGTCTTATTGCGTCATTCTTCTGTACTCATTTAGATTTAATACCCCGCACGTCACCGCAAGCGGAACTACTAAACGCCGTTTTATTAAATTTCTTCAAAGCCTAATTTATAATCTTCAGCCGCGCCTTGTGCGCATTCATTATCTTGACATTAAGTCATAGTTTAAGCGGAAAAAACTGACGTATTTTGTCGGACAACATGAAAAAATAGAAGCACTATTAGCACGAATTCAAAAATCATTGAAAAAAAAAACATGGTGCCTTGAAATCGGATCTTTTCTCTTTATTCTTCCAGGTTCAATAAGCAAAAAATATTAATCCTCTTATAGGAAGTATTTAGCGCTTTATCCCCAGCAGCGACCAGGGGAAGCTAAACATAATGCGGATTTAAGAACATCGGAGAGTTTGAACTATATGGACTTTACGAAATCTCTTTAGTTTGTATTGCACCACTTGCTTAAAGTAAAATTGTTTCTTTCTTTTAAAAATTTTTAAGAAAAGTATTACAAGGCAGGTCATATATTCTTATTCAGGAAATTGTGTAAGTATTTATAGGCAAAGCTGAATTTTTATACTAGCCACAAATAAAGCAGAAAACAGATGCTATGAAATTTCAATGCTACAGATCGTGATTATAGCAAAAATTCCTGCAAATAATGAACACTTTGCCATTAAATAATGAACTTTTATTTGCGAGTTAGGTTAGAAAAAAGGTTCATACTAATACGCCAACGCTCGCAAGCTCTATAGTTCAATCAGTTAAAGCGCTCAAAACAATTTTTTCTCAAATTTTTTAGATTCTAATTTGGCTTATTTTGTTATGTTAATGTCGCAAAACTTTTGTTGTTCCAGGTTATATTGCTCAATTGATTTGAAAGGACTAGAATATCTTTGTCAATGGGAGTATGATTTAAGTGAACGGAAGCAGTTCAGCATAGTAAGTGCAGTAGTATATCTATATAAATACAAATAGTAGCTAGTAATGCAAGGTTAAAGGGACTGTTCTGTATACCTCACCTCTAAGCCCTTCTTAGCCGCTTCGACGTTGTGTCCAGAACTAGTTCGCTCCAGTCGAAGTCGTTTGTCTCTGAAATCACAAAAATACACCATAATACCATATCTAACAATCTTCAAACCAAACTATAATCAACTCACTTCACTTTACTTTATTCCAGCTGACCGACCGACGCTAAGCTTCAAAGCTAAGCCCCCTCTTTCAACGACAAAACATTCACTAGTATCTTGATTTCAACTCTATAAGGCATTTGCAGTGCTAGGCATGTTGGCTTACGAGAGATCATTAAAGGACGATTTGCGTCATACAAGCTAGCGGAGAACCGCAAACAGAATTAACAATTGTCAATGAATTCGATAACTGCAAGCGCGAGTACACCAGCTGACAAAAAGCCTAACTCAATCATTGATAAAATTTTTTGGTTATTTTTTTGAAACAACCAAAAAAATTGCATGTAATTTAAAAACAAAGGCCTAAAAGCGGTTCACCATATTCAGCTAGACAACTCGCACTTTGGTCCTTTCCCTAAAAAGTTAGTAGTCTTAATAAATCTATGTTTTGTAAATAAAACTCTGCAACGACTAAATCTTGATTTTCCTTTAAAAAACTCTTGAGAACGAAAATTAAAAATAAGAGCTCAATCAAAATTGACTTCATTCAAAGCTGGAAACATCTGATTGTAAAGCCTTTAATACATCTAATGTATTAAGTTCAGTGCGAAACGAAATGCTGACGTTTAAAGTGCTTTATGGAAAAAATGCCTTAGAGGTCAAATATTATTTTTTAATCATATTTTTCTCCATATTTCTAATTTCATTGAAGTACGTTTTGATCACAATCTAATCTTACTTACTGTTACTCATATTTGCTTAAACAAGTCTGAAAACTAATTTATTCAAACTGGTTTTTCAGTGACCGGAGGTTTGTTCAAACTGATTCAAAAAAATAAACACAGTCGGTAAGCCAACATTGCATTCCATATAGCTACCTGGAATGGACACAGGAGCTGTTCCATTATTAATGAAATTTTGAAAATGAACCAAAATACTGGTTGTTCTTTCTCCTTTACATCAAGGCCACTATATATAATGAGCAGAACCAAGCTTGATAATCGGTCTCAAAGGTTCCCAAAAGCCTAGACCAGTAACGATTATTTTCTCAATACACGCTTAACTTACCCTTCCAATATTGATTAATGATCTGTATTAAGGACTGAGAAAGCTCTATTCTTAATGGATACTCCCAGGAGACGAACATATGTTATGGAAGAATAACATAGTCTAACCGCCCGAAAAGCCAAAAGTAATTTCTATCAGTATATCGGACAAATACACGCGCATTCCAGTTTAGACCCAGGGAGGTATGAATTTAAAATAACTCAAATTGGATATCGACACTGATCTTGGCTGAATTGTGAAACGAATCATGAACACAGAGGCAAAGCTGCACTTTGTATACACGCGAAAGCGAAAAACAGCCAAAATTGAGCTCTAAGAAACAAAAAAAACTGCAAAAATACTAAAATATGCCTCGAAAAAAAATGAATTATAAATTCAACATAAAAAAGATAACTCGATTCATGGCAAAGCCCTGAACGATGCGATTGCCCTTTAGCGCTTATGAATTACTTGATGATAAAACCTTTTTTGATGAACAATTAGCAAAACATTTGATGAAAAATTGGCAAGACTTTTTCAGAATTAACTTCTAGTAAAGAATAAATAGGACCGTATTTGCTTCGGTTCCCTTTGAATATTGTTTTGATATTCAGTCAGAGCCGGATAAAATCTCCACTTATGAGTTAACAGCACGAAATATATCACGCGTTAAAAACTGTTTTGATGTTTTCCGTATATTAGACTCAAAGACGCGAAATTTATGTTATGGTCAATTTTTTCTACAATTTTACAATAATTTAGATATTTTTACCTTTTATTTTTTCTACCTTGTATTACATTACAATGGTTTTTATACATCAACAAATTTCCGGAACTAAAAAAAAAGAAACTAAAGACTTTCAAACTAAAACCGTGATTTCCAACAAAAAACAGACTCCGTTCATTTACACAAATCAAATAATTTTGGAGCCATTCACACAGAGAAGAAGCTAAGCTTCGCGCCACTTGTGATACAACAATAATAGGATGAGATGACTGCACCATCATGGTAAAAAAAATAGCAAACAGAACTTAGATCGTTGTTACAGTTAAAGAAGGAAGTGGAAAACGAGAAAAACATTGAAAAACAAAAAGCATTTTTTTCGTGTTCTAATTTTTTAAAGTTTTTTGAAGAGGTCCTAGTGGGATTGAATTTGGGCATTCAAAAATTGTTTCCAGAGTTTTATCGATCTCAAAATTACTACATTTTAAAAATAAAAATCGATAAATAAGCCGACAGAATTGAAGCTGACATCCAATAAGCTGAGCTGAAACCAATAAGCTTTGGAAAAAAACCTCATGTAATGCCCACATAGGATCCACGATAGATATATCATTAGCGTATGCAAAGTAGACGACATAATTTGCAAACCAAACCGACAGAGCTTAAGTCGACGACCAGGAAGCCGAAAAATCATCGGCAGAAAATTAATTTCAAAACTCTGTTATTATACCTACAATAGTTTGAGTTCTAGATATAGCATGCAGTAGTAACTAGTACCCTAGCATGCGTTAGTTAAATTTGAATTTCCATGAAACTGAAAATGTCATCATCATAAGTGATTTAGTTAAGCTAGTTGTTAAACGGGTTAAACTAATTTAGTTAAACTAAATGTTTCAGGTTGACCAAATTGATCCTACGAGCTCAAGACCGTACTTTGAAGGAAAATAGTGCGCGGCAGGGAATTTTTTTCAGAAAAACATCAAAAATATGCGCTAAAATTAGACCAAACAAGTACCCTTTCGATTGAGGTTATAACTTATAACCTCAGTCGGAGCAGAATAAGTCTCAGCGAAAATTAGCAGATTACAATTTTAGTCTGTACTAATGAAAAATAAGCATCTATTTTTGACGGCGGCAAGACAATTTAGGAGATTGGCTTGTTTCCTTTCTTTCCTATTTATTTTGTTACTCTCATCGCCGTACTAGATGAAGTTCGATCTGTAATCAGACCTCGGAGACTAATTTGCTTGGGTTTTTCTCTTAGCTTCCCATCCTAATCAATCGCTGTGCTGCCTTGTTTCTTGTTCCCTTGGGCAGCAGGGCCAATTAACACTGAGCTCACACAATGCAAGCCACGTTACCCTGGCCCCGGGAAAAATCAATCATATTTAAAACAATATCCAACCGAACACACATCTCAAACACGGTGCAGTTGCTACCCTCATGTTAATAACACGGCATTAGGGGCGGATGGGAAATCCGGTCTATCAATTTAGTCGAGTAAAGTTTACTTCTTATCTTGGAGAAAAATAAGATTTTAGGCAAGATTTCAAGCTAGAATAACACTGACGCAATGTGTTTTTGAGGACACAAGCGAAAACTGAAGGACCCAAATCTGATGCCGTTAGCATTACTATTCGATAGCCTGTTTGCTTTCAGAGCAGGTGGAATGGGGGAGAATTCAAACAAAATTCGTTTTTTCCTCAGACCAAAAATTACTCAATTTTATCTCATATTGGTGAAAAATGGTTTAAAAAAATGCTCCATATCGTTACATGAAGACGTAGTCATATATTTTTAACAACCCTAGCATATGTGCTCAGCTGTCACTTCTTAGCCCAGGCGACTTTGAAGTTTACATTGACTTTAAATTTATGATCTTTCTGCGAAAGGCCTGAAAAAATAACAACGTTCAAGCATTTTAGGAAAAACTTCGTCTTAATTTCAAATCAGACGATTTCAATTAAGCACTAGTTGAAATTAAACTACCAAAAAAGGTTTAAAATAAACTAAATACACTTTTTGATTACAATTTGCGACTATAATTATCCGTTTCTTGCACCAATTTTGGACGAAATATTTTTGCTAGCTATATGTTTTCTCTATAAATTCTATAGAAACAGAAGTTCGTCGTCAGAATTTTCCTAATACGTTGAGGGTAAAAATGAATTGAGATCAAACTTGAAAACATTTTTATCATGCCTAATCAATGCGCACGCTTTAAAAGCGTTTCTCTTCGCAAAGCATATTATCTGGCACAAACACTGTTTCAAATTGAGCAGAGTCAAAATACACTTGCGATACAACACAAACATAGCAAGACACACAAAACGACAGAAAATGAGACGACAACGTCAAAAAATTGATCTACCACAATTTTCACCTCTGTATTAACTGTCTTAAATAAAGTTTCTCTCAACAAACCATGCTAACCAAGACAATTGACGGTTCTATTAGCATCGAAACAACTTACAAAAAAGGTGAAAAATCCGATAAATCTTGAGAAGACATACGCTTTGCAGAAAAATAACTAAAAAAATTGCTCTTAAAAGACTTACAATGAGGCCGTTAAGCCAATACAAAATAGGTCAAAACTATATAAAATAGGTCGAAACCTTTTAAGCCGAATAGAGATAAACAAAGACGAAAATAAACTGATCTACTGTAATCAGAGTTGATAAATAACAACCAACATAAAAAACAAATGTCGAATAGAACGAGCAAATACAATGCAAACATGCTTAAAACTTGGATTTGGAAAAGACCACCAACTTCAGCCCGCATGTAAACAAAGTTATTTACGTGAAAAAGTATCCTATCATATGCAACTTCCTTGCTTATCGCGAAGGCAATATACCCAACTATATGAAATTGAGTGGCACAGGCAAAACTCGGTTGAATGGAATTGAAACTAATCAAATAAGTGATAATCAAATAAACTACAAAAGGATTCATAAAAATACTAACTTCAGAATAAGTTAGAAAAAACATGACAAATAAATTTTTGTTCACCAGTTTTTTTTTCGCTATCGCTATTCCTCTACGAAAAGAAGTCATCAAAAAAATTTTTTAATAAATCAAACAAGCAGCGCTTAGTACCACTTTTGACAATCAGACTAATTGAACCGAAAGAAAATGAGAAAACATAAAAACGCACAACTTGAACATATGAAAATATGTTTAAAATAACGATTCAGGAGATATAAAAACAAACCATTGCCATTAAACCTTCAACATAAAGCCGAAACTGCACGTCTCATACACAATCAAATTTCAAGAGAAACAAGAACCATTTTACTAATGAGAAATTTGAATAAAATTATGTATCTTCCAACTGCTCTTTAACATCTATCAACAAGTTGATTTTTGAAACAAAACGATTCGATAAAACTTCCAGAAAAAAGTTTCAGATCTTTTCCACTTTCAATCCCACTACACGCTCTGTAAACTACTTCCTAACACGCTAAGCGAAACACCTCTCACGCTACGTTAAGCATAAATTGATAGATCGCCAGAAACACATTAGCAAGACTAAACTGCTTCTCTCAACTCTATTTGGAAAAATTTCTGATCCGGTTAAATTCGCCGCCTACGCCAAGCGTTAATGGAAAACTGCTTAATAGAGCCCGCAAAAATTTTTCCAAATTGTTAACTTTAAACCCCCATAATTGTGCAAAAAAAACGTTGAAGTATCTGTGAAGTATCTGATTAGTTTGAGCACAAAGCATGAAGATGAAAAATTATATGAATGAATTGCATGAATATAAAATAAAAATAGAAAAATAAAATAGTATTACAACCCTAATCATCGATTTTACTTTATTTGCATTTACATCAGCAATGAACCTGAACAAAGAAATTGAGCTTTTTATGAGTAAAAAAACTTGTGAATTACGTTGGAATAAAGTGAATTCGTATTATATAACACAAACAGTCGCTCGCGCAAAAAAGTTAAAGTTGCAGAGTTGGGAGCCAGCAGTTTCAATGCAAAGCAGTTTCAATGAACTGAAGAAAGCCAATAATCTGACAGCTCTTTGAACTTCAAGAATCTACTATGATCAGCACTTTTTTAAAAATAGCCAACAGAGATTAGAAAAAAGCCATGAACGCAAGCAAACAGAAAATAATACTGAATTGTTTTTGAAAAAACTTCAACTTTCGAATTTCAAAGAACAAAAATATTCAAATATAATCGAAACTTGAAGTAGATCGTTTTTCGCGACCTTCGCACTTTCCATGTTTGATAGTGGAGTTTGCCTTCCTTTTAATAAAAGAAATGAAGTGAATTTCAGAACAAGTCAAACCGCTAAATATCAAATTTTAGCGTGAACAAAATTGAAGACTTTTATAAATTAAACCTATTTCTGATACCAAAATCCTTCTTTTTGCGCTTCAACTACTAGACTTTAATCTGAAAAATCGCTTCAAGAAAATCGAAGAGCCAAAGCGAAATAAATCAAACTTAAGATTCAACAATTCTTAATTTGAACGAAACAAAAACCGCACGACCACGATAATTGTCTTCGTTAATTGAAATTTAAAAATGCTAAAACTGAAAAATGGCACAATTTCAAAAATGACGCATCCAAATTAAGCAAACTCTTTGTTCTCCCACCTAAATGTGGCGAGTATGAAATGAAAACAAAACACTAGATAAGCCAAAAAATAAGGTGAAAGAATTTAATCCCAGCGCTATCGTTAAGGTGAAAAAACTTTGCTACCATCGCCTTGCAATTATGTGTTGTGCAAAGTATCCAAAACAGCTTCATATTGTGTAAGACCTAAAAGCATTGGGATATTTTTGCGACTATTAACTCTATTTGGAATTTGGAAATGCTTACTTGAACTATGAAATTTTCGATAATTGGACCAGCAATTGTCAGCTCAAGAAAGATCCGTTGCTTCATTTTTACACAAAGGCGAAGCTGCGCTTCGCTAACACTGACGAGAACATTACAAAAAAGCAGAATATAAAGCACAATAGAAAAAACAGAAAAAAAAGCCTCGAAATGTAAAAATTCGGCTATGTATCGGATTCGATCTGCGACCTATTGGTTTTTAGTCTCAAGGACTACCACTTAGCTATGGACGCTTAATAAAGAACAAACACTAGTCACAATACAGCAGAGAACAGGTGCTATGTTACCAAATTTCCAATGCTATAGATCGTAATTATAGCAAAAGAGCCACCAAACTTTTTAAGCCAGTGGATACTCATTTAACAAAGTGATTTACCATTTCGATCAAAATTTGCATGATTTAGTATCAAACTTTAAAAAAACATTCGTTCAATGACATTTAAAATTCAATTTTGAAACAATCTCAGGCTGAAAATTTGGGTACAACATATTCTTTTAACGGCTTTAATTACAGTTTTAACAAACTTGTAAGCCAAAACAAAGCCCAACAGATCTGAACTTTCAACATAATGCAAATTAGATTAAAGAGATGTTCTCATCTCTCGAAACTTTCAGAATTGACTAAATTATCATTTGTCTCAAAACATCAGATAAAAACAGATCAGACGTTGACATTTGATTTAAAAAACCATCTTCAGTTTTGAACAAACCTGATTGCCACTGTAATGGGTCGAAACAGTTTTTTCATTTTGAACAGAAGAGGATGGGGATTTGAGTGAGAGTAGGTAACAAGTAGGGGGTGTGTTTGATAGAAAGGGTGGGAGTTAGCCGAAGAGAACGGCTTCAGGTCAAGGACAAATCTAGCGACCGATTCAAGGCGTGAACAAAATACACTTGCAAGGTCAATGTGGTAACACAATAGATAAATAAAGGCGGATACAATAAAATGTACTTGCGATACTAGTTTCGAAACCGATGACGTGATACGAGACGTAATGGTGGCTTCACTAAGATTGTTCGGGTTTCGAAAGCACGAGAACAAGAAAGGAAGCAGCCAGTTAACAAATTGAAGATTTCTTCTTAAAAAGATCGATGAGAGTATTCCGGTTGTGGCGGTTGATGTTATGCACAAATAACGGATGGTAAAAGTGACGGATTGGCAACTGCAATTGGCGGCGAAAAGGCGAAACATAAGTCACGGTGTTCGACAATTTGATTTGAGATTTCTTTTTAGCTCTTCGTCGTTTTCTCTTCAGTATTTCAATTTCCGTATTCGAGACTTTTTTTCGTTGTTTCCGCGAGTTTTCGTATTGAACACGAAGTGAGTAACTGTAAACCAATGATTTTTTGAACATGAATTATCGCCAATTTTAAAAACTATCCTCGTAAAAATTGTAAATCGGAGTCGCAAATTTAAAATAGATCCCCTTCAATCGATCCTCTCCAAAGATCCTGTCAAGTTCCACGAGATTTTCCAAGTTTTCGGTAGCCTGTCTTCGTCGTCACATGTCGGACCAAACAGAGATAAAGGACTTGTTAGGAAATGGTAAAATCACCAACACATTTGCAGATGGAGCAAAACTAACCGACTGAAATGTAGCTTGCAGCGACTCGTAATCGTGATTGCAATGATTGCTCTTCCTCATGCAGTTTACCAAACATAACACTTTCTCAAAATAAAACTGCGCTTGAGAGCCATGAACCGTTTATTTAAATAGGGCGTCCAAGTAAAACAAACTACTGTCCAAGTTTCGTACCACTGCCGATCAAATAGAAGCTGCAAAGGATGTGACAACTAGTCGCTATTTGAACATGATGAGCTCTCTTGAACTGAGCTAAAAGTCAAGTTAAATACTCAAGCTAGAGTCAAACGAAACGAACTTTGAATTTCGTCGTCTCATAACTGTAATCACAAGAAATTGTTCAAAATAGGCGGTACAGATAAGTCATAATCGCCTTAACCTCAATTCTGGCGCTTGATCAAAATATTAGACATGATTTAAATTAACAATTCAATCATCCTGATTTGGGAAACTGCATTCATTCACAAGGTTGGAAATCTTTATTTTGTACTCAATAAACAGTAGTTGGATTGGTGATAAAAAATAATGGAATTTAATTGCGCCCAGGAGATTTATTTGAATGCGGTGTTCATTGAATGCAAATAACGGGTATGGATAAATGGGAGCAGGGGGCGAGGCGAAGCTAGACGAGGGAAGGCGAACAACATAAGTTAGGGGGATTGGAGCAACGTATTGTGGTGTGGCAACAATTTCGATACAGGTGTTTGAAAACTGTTAAGCGAAGAGCAGTAAAAACCAGTCGACTGATTTGCTTTTGTTCACTTCATTATTTCCTCGTTTTATTTTTCGATTTCAGCTCCAACTAATCCTGGATATATAGCAATAGCTGTTCTACTCCTGCGCTGCAGTGATAAGTTATGCCACTAGCCTACTAGCTACTGTCCGCCACCACCGCCTGTTATATTCAGAGCTGAACGAGAACAGGCGAAATGAAGTTAAAAAACACGCACCACACAGCAAAAAATTAAGATGGACGGTTGGCTACCAAGTAAAATGGAAGTTGGGACACGTTTTTTGGAGGCAACAACAACTGCGGGCTGACGGCAGGCGAATAGGAAAAAAAAAGAAGAAAAAGTTGAAAATTTGTGAAATAGCGAGTGAGCTAAGCGAGGTAGGGATGGTGCGGCTCTTAAGAGCAGCCTATGACATGACCAATAGTAAATAGCAAGTAGAAACAAATACTGTTAAAATAGTATAGTAACAAACATTACATGGTATGGATATAAAATAGAGCAAAGCAGCACGGAGAAAGAGCTGTTTTTTGTTATAGTGAAGTTTATGTATGTGGTGGTGGTATAGTACATAGATAGGAGAAGAGAGTGAAGGAAATGAAAGAAAAGGAGCAGAGAGCTCTAGCAGTGTATGCTGGGGATGTAAGGGAAACAAAACATACGCAAGCAGGCAGGCAGGCAGGTCGCTCTCGCTTGGATTGGTTGCTCTGTCTTTTTCATTTCCCCATACATCATGCCCCATAGACCATACATACTCCATACTATGGTATAGCATGAGCCGAGGAGCTGAGCTGAGCTGAATTGAATTCCGTCTCTCAATTATCATTACTATTTCTATACTCCGACGCAACACAACACAACACAACACAACACACCACTACCACCGATATTAGCAACCTATTCACGTGTTGGTCCAATATTCAACCATCCGTCGTCTTTCTTCTACCTCTTCGATAATATTCCATCTATCTTTACCTCCGCGTGCTATATTCTATTTTATACTATACCTATCTGATGCTGTATTTAGTATAATATATGGAATATAATGATAGATAACAGTTCATTTTTCAATTTCACTCTCAACCACAAAAGCAGCACGCTTCTCTCACCCTTCACAAATAAATGCATTACTGCCTACTACTCTTATGCTGTGCTGCTGATAATGGAAGACTAATACCATAACTATTGCAGCAACAAGAACCTATGCTGAAGAGGAGACAAAAAAATTAATGCCATTAGAAAAACTCAACCAGACACTTTTTCAGCAAGCCGAATTCAGAAAGTCTCTTCAACAATTCTAAAAAGTTACATTCTATCAAAGCTACTTGTTTGTTGAATAGCTACTTTTACATGATTCAAGATGATAAACTGGCCCCGGATCCTATCTGACCTTGACTTTTGTTCTAGAAAATGTATCTAACTTTTCGGCAGCATGAACTTTCGGCCTTTTAGTCTATAACGAACTCTTACACGTAAGAGGGTACCTATAGACACTTTACCTGATAATTCCACCCCATCGCGTTAGTATATACCAGCACCGCATGCCACGTCGGAAATGCATGTAACTTTGCAAAATTTGAAATCATGTCACCCAAAATTTGAAACCAAAATTTGCAAATCTCGAAATCATGGTAGAGAGGAATATTGTGTGTGGATGGATTCGAGACCAACAGTGAAATGGCACTGTAACAGTTAACACTTCTGTAATAAGTTAACAGCTCCTCTTAAGGCTACTAGCAGGTCAGATATTAGTAGTAGTTCGATGCTAATATAGTCAATATTACTAGGTATGTCAATACATATGTAATAATTAGAAGGTCAACAAAATTAGGTACTTGCATTTTCTCGAGAAAAAGGATTTCAAAAAATTATTAGGGTACATTATGTACAGTCTGCACTGTTCCGGGAGCGCTCGGAAAATCAATTTGGTCGACCTAAAAAAAAGGTCGACAAAATTTTCAAAAAAATTATTAAAATCCCCCCCCCCCCGAGAAAATCCTAGATCCGCCTCTGGGTAAACAGTAGGTCGTTATACTTTTCGGCTAGTAGATGATCAAGTACCTTCCACTTGTTTTTTCGACTGCCTCTCCAGAGCAGCTAACACAACTCTTAGCTGGTTATTTTGTCTTATTGTTTAGATTTAGTGGCACCAGCGGTCTTACTAAACCAATAAAGGGAATGTATTACAGCTACAATTGTCGCTGATCGACACAGGACAAAAATACGATAAAAAACAGTGCTGTATTTTACACGAGCGGATAACCTTTTTTACGCATTACGAGTATTTCCTTTTCCCTTCACCATTAATCTCGCTTCTCTTGCCATTCAAATAATAACACACCATCCAAACCAACGCATGGAGTTCATTTTCCCAACAGGATAAGCAGAATGAAAATGCACATGAATTTGAGCTATTTTATTCATGCATAGAACAGACCGTACAAAAGTTACCGCATACTTTTTAGTTGCTTCCCATCCGCGCAGCACAAAAACTACCCATAAATAACTTTTCTCCAATTCAACTATTTTGGCATGCCCGCTTGCATGATCATTACCTTTAGCATGGCATACAATAACCAGAGAAATAAACAATAAAACCCAATTTCTTCAATCTACAAAATATCAAAAAGCAATAAATTTCCAATTTTCTAAATAAAGATCGAAATATCACATTCACTATATTCACATTCACTATATTCACAAATAATTTTCTCATTTTGATAAACAAGTAATTAAGGGATCCAAATGACCTGAAGTTGAATCTGCTAAGACAACAAAACGACTGATTTTAAACAACGAAACAAAATGCAAAAAATCACTACATTAATTTCACTATGTGTAATACTATCAATCGGTTCAATTTCAAGACCAATGCCCCTACCTTAGCAATAAAATAAGCAAACATAAATATAATTGGTCCAGCAGATAAAAAGTTACACGAGGAAACTTATTACGGACCAAAAAAATATTACTTTCATGTCAAATCAAAGGTTCAAAGAGGGGTCAATTTTCAAAATTATTTTTTTAAGGTAAACGAATAGACGGTTTTTCATTAGATAGTGAACTGAATACGATTTCCAAATGAATGGTAAATACTTCAGCTACATGCAATTAAGCAAGATTAATCTTATGATACGTTTATTATAACTAGAGTAGATGCTTGCTGTACATGTAGCATAAAATACTCCAATCAGTTTTCGCTTTTGTCTGGGAATGACAAATCGTTATATCCCCACTAAATTTTCTTGGAAAACCATGAGTTAAATGCTTGAGAAACGGGCTGGCAAGAAAGCCGACAGAATTAAAGCCGAAAACAGTTCAAGCGGAAAAATATCAAGCAACCTGTTTGATATGAAAATTACATTCGTAAGTATCGGCCAACTTCAGTAAATAGAGCTTTTGTAGCCAATAAATCATACTAGCGTCTAACGCACCTTCGGTGCTTCGAATTCTTGACAACATGAAAAACTGCATATATTGGAAACCAGATCTGCAGGCTTTTAGTGAACTCTGAAAGCACCCAGTTACATGGTTGGTAATTTCACATTTGATAATTTTTTTAATTCCTTTTTTCCGTCATCTCGAAAACGTCAAATCTCGAATAGTACATGTATTTGAGTAGTAAAATTTGGAGGCAAGATTTACAACTCCAGGAATTACACTAGCAGCACCAAACAACAGGGTTAGGAATTTCAAATGAAAAAACACTCCAAGTTGAGTTTTCTCAAAAACTTTGAAAAAATCACAAAAACGTCATATCTGGAAAACTTCAAAACAAAAAAATTTGAGCAGTCATAATTGGATGCAAGGTTCGCAACCCGCGAGAGCACTCTGATAGTCCCAGAGTACAGGGTTGGGATTTTCAAATTTTGAAGAAAAAAAGTTTGTTAGGGTTTTCTGAAACTTTTTGAAAAAATCACAAAAAACGTCATATCTTAAAACCTACAAGAATTTGAGCACTCATATTTGGAGGCAAGATTGCAACTCCCGAGAGTACCCTGATAGCACCCAACTACAGCTTATAGAATTAAAAATTTTCAAAAAAAAAATTAATTTAAGTTTTTGAAAATTGTTTTGAAAAAATCACAAAAAACGTCATATCTCGAAAACTACAGCAACTTGAGCAGTCATATTTGGAGGCAAGATTCGCAACTCCCGAGAGTACCCTGACAGCACCCAGATACAGGGTAAAGAATTTCAAATTCTGAAAAAAAAATTACTATTTTAAAATCACAAAAAATGTCATATCAAGAAAACTACAAAAAAATTGAGCAGTTATAATTGGAGGCAAGGTTGGAGCTAGATAAAGAGAAAAAAGATTAGAGACAACCGTTCGACAGTAGTACTATTTTAAACAGCATCGTCGAAACCAAATTCAAAGTTAAAAAATTAGCAGACGGGTAAACAGACATAATCAAATTAAATAAAAAAGCAGGTATACAGACAGACAGACTTAATTTGGCCTCGAAAAAAAATTACTGAAAAATTAATGACCTTGCTGAAAACCAATTTAAAAATTTTCTTAAGCATTGCAATATATGATATAGCTTAAACATGAAAAAATTCTATCGTTAAGCATACAAAATTATTATGCTTAAACATGGGAGATAGCTGTCACTAGCATTTAAATATAGTATAGATTTTGCTTTTGTATAAAAAAAACAGCGAAGGAGCCGATAAAAACTCAACCTCAAACCACGAATCCGAGAAAAATTTGATCAATTTTTTTGAAAAAAAAAAATATTCATCCGAAACCTTGTTCAGCACGTATATGACAATCACGCGCGTATGTCAATCATCACTGGTTGAAAAAATCTCAAGGTTGCAACTAGTTATTTAAAAAGTTCATATCACGGAATAATTGAAAATGGTGAAACTTGACCAGTCTGTGTTCAAGTTTCTACGAGGGGAAAACGTCTCGTACCCAGTTGCAAAATCCTTGTTAATCGCGAGAGTGAAATAACTACACCATTTATAAAAAGTAATTATCTGCACCAAAAATGATTATACTGGCGCTCCCTTGCAACAAAACACCACTCGCTCTATTACAACTCAAGGCTTAACAGACCTGAATGAACAGAAATGACCAAAAAAACTGTAGCACACTTTCGATAAATCAAATCTGGAAAAACTCAAGATTTAAATATTATCAAACAGGAAAAAACAACTCCAAAGTTAAGATCTAGATTATCGACTGGTTTTAAGCAGGAAATTGAATTCTTTCTAATGTTTTAGATTCAAAAATTATTTTGGGCGATAAATGAAGAAAAATGAGCGACTTGAATAAGAAAAGCCAGCAGTAACGAATAAAGAAAAGGCTAGAATTGGGTTTAAATTAGGTAATAAATGGTCGCTTCTGACTCGTTTTAACAGTTGGAGCTAATTTTTCGACATGAGATTGTAAGAGGGGTTTGAATTTAAACCAAAATACGCTGATCCAAGATTTAATATGTTTGGGATTTGTATTTGTTTTCTCAGTTTGTCTTATGCGCCAGTTCATAATTTGACCAAAAACACGAAGAAAACTATCATATGTGACAATTCATACGCTCCGTTGCGTTCTGTCTTACTTCATATTCAACAAATTGGTATATTGAATTTGCCGTTTTAAACTAGTAAGAAATATATGCAGAGAGAACAACTTCGATTTTGAATGTTTGATAAAAACATTATTTGATACACGGAACAACTTTTCAAAGATTTAACTACAAGAACATTTGTTTCACAAAATTTTGTCAAGTGTGGCTCAAGTATAATACGTTCATTATCTTGAAAGTTCTTTTGTTAATTTTTATTGTACAAATGCAGCATTAAGACTGATCAAATTTCTGTTCTACTTACAAACAGGTGTCAGAGATTTAGGTATTCATATCAATTTAAATTCTTTGCTCAAAGATTTTCAGAGCAAAAACAAAATAAGGCAAATTTCAGCTTTTACGGCGAAAAGCGGCCACATTCCAATATCGAAAGATACAAGACTTTTTACATTTAAAAATCCTTTCGACGTGCTATCAATTTCAATAAAAAATGCGAGTAAATAGAGATTGTTGGTATGAGCGATGGGAATTAGCAGCAAGCAGGGTCATTTGTAAAGGCAGTGAAAGAAATTCCGAGGTTAAGGAAATATTTGAAGGGTAATTTAAGAGGGACAAACGAAACCGCGCTAAAGAGAGGAACTGTATGACTTATACGGAAGTACCCAATGGGAGTGTGGTTCTCGAGAGCAGAAAACTTGACACTGATTGAAAAAGAATCGGACGTGATCAAACATTGCGTGTTTCGCGTGTTAACTGCTATTTTTCCTTCTCGATTTAGAGTTCAGCACACTATTAAACGCATTTAGGTACTACTGTGATAGAAAGGTCCCTCGAATAAGCAACTATGATAGACAGGTCCCGCATGCATTTCGTTGGATTTTTGAAAAATAATTTAGGTATAAATTACTCAATTCAAAAATCTCGCGCTATATGTTGAGTCAAAACTTTTCAGATTAAAATTTGTAATTACTAAATTGCTTATATCAAGAAATATGCTCAGTTGAAATATGTTTGAAAATCTACTGCGACATCTTTCTGAATGGAGAAAACTTAATTCTTAAAAGATTTGAGAGCTCTAGGTGTCTCATTATATAGGACCTGGTTATTCTCAAGGGACCGTTCTATCATAGTTGTACCCGCATGTACTTAAATCAATAGTTCACCAATAGAGCTGAAAACTAAAACGTCAGATAAAGAGGCATTGTGACAGGTAAATGAAATAAAAAAACATTTAGAAAAAAACGATAAGGTCTGATGAGTCAAGGCAATGAATTAACAATCATTTTGTGAAAACTTTTATTCTTTTAAACCCGATGATGCTCAATTTTGCGAAAACGTGCGAAATCCAGTTTTAATTCCTTCTACAAGGAAAAAATTTGAACCTGTATGCAGTGATGATATTATTGAAACATGGAAACTAAAACTAAACAAAAAAGCCCTTATGACGGCCAGTGAACAGGTTGAGTTAACCTAAAACATGGGGGACCGATCGTTTGGCAGACCAATCTTTTAGCATTTAAAGCGAAAAATGAGTCTTTGAGCAGACCAGGGTAATAAACTGATGTATGGTTGATTTACAGTCTGAAAAAGACGCTCAGTCTGGGGTTCAGCATCCCCAATTAAGACTATTATCTCACGATTTGTCAACATATCTATCAACTTCAAAAAGAGAACCGTCTGAATTAGCAGCAAAACAAAGATTTCCGCGCGCTATAATATTTGTGCCGAATGGAAGCGCAGCGGAGCAAGTGGTCACTAATTGGCAACGCCGCGTTTGAAGTTAGCTTCCTGACTTGATAATTGTTCTGAGTCTGCTAAAAGATTGGTCTGCTAAAAAATCGGTCTAATAAAACCCCTAGCACACTATAACATCTCTTTAGATTGTGCTAGATCTTTTAGCAGACCGGGCAGACCATTTTTTTTAAAGCAGACTCAGAACAATTAGCAAATCAGATAGCTGACTTCGAACGCGGCATTGGCGACCGCTTGGAGCAGCCGTGGTCGAGTGGGTTACGCACATGTCTCTCAACACGAAGGTCATGCGTTCAAATCTCTTCGGTCACGATTGGAGGGGCCCCAATGTCATCCGCCTCCTCAAGGTGGGGCCGGCTGCGGCAAAATGGATGTCATCTCCCTCCCCCACGGTTGGTCCTGCACTTAGCAGGCCGGGGGCTAATAAAAAAAAAGCGACCGCTTGCACCGCTGTGCTTCAATTCAACACGCGTGTTATTATGCGCGTAAATCTTTGTTTTGCCGCTGATTTAGACTGTTGTGTTTTTGAAGTTGACAGTTTTGACCAATAGTGAGATGATAGTCTTAATTGGGGAAGTGTAATTTTGAGTCTGTCAATCAATCATGCATCAATTTATTACGCCGGTTTGCTAAAAGACTCATTTTTCACTTTTATACTAAAAGATTGGTCTGCAAATCAATCGGTTACCTCTTCAGATATCCATCTGTGCATCTGATTAGAACAAATCTATCTATATGCATCTAACATGCAATTGTAAAAACACCCTTGTGTACACTAATGGAAATGTCTATACTTTTTGAGATTTTCAAGTCGTTCAATATCATAAGGCAACACATACTTTTAGCTCCGACCATGAAAGTATTCAGCTCCATTTTTCCACGCAAAGTTAGGTACAACAAAGACTCATCTAAAATGCTTAAGTGATAAATCATATTGAAAACCTTTTCCAGCGTGACTACCGTGTAACGCACCTCCGGTGCTTCGAATTTTTGAGACCTTTAAAAAAAGCTGCATAAATTTTAAAAAAAATTGATCTTCAACCTTTGAGTGTACTCTGACAGCACCAATTAGCAGGGTTCGTAATTTCAAATTTTGCTAAGTTTTTTTCTGAGTTGTTTTTATATTCAAATTGAGAAAAAAAACAGTAAATTTTGTGTTTTTTTTTATATCTCTTTGAAAAACTTTCAAATGACATAAAATCACATCTTGGAAAAATAAAGCATTTAAGTACTCACATTTGGACGCAAAATTTGCAACCCCTGAGAGTATTCTCATAGAACCCAATTACAGGGTTAGGAATTTCAAATTTTGAGAAAATTTTTATATTTGAGTTTCAAAAAAAACAGAAAAACCATAGAAACGTCACATCTCGAAAATTAGAAAAAACTTGAGCAGCCATATATAGAGGCAAGATTCGCAACCCCTTCCAGTGATTTGACAACCCCTAACTAAGGGGCTGGAAATTTCAAAATGTACGTTTTCGTTAAGTTTTTTTTTTTTTTAAATCGAAAAAATGTTTTATCTCGAACACTACAAAAAATTAAGCGGTCGAATTTGAAGGCAAGATTCGAAAACACTATAAAGTTCTGACAGCTCCCCTTCACAAGGAAGTGGACTTCAATTTCAAACCAAATTTAAAAAAAAAAGATTTACTTTGATGAAAATTTTTTGAAAAAAATCACAAAAACGTCATATCTCGAAAACTAAAAAAAAGATAAGTCAAATTTGGAGGCGAGATTTGTAACCCTCGAGAGTTCTCCGGCAACTTCCTACTTAAATGTTGGGAATTTCAAAATTTGAAAAAAAATTCAACTGAAGTTTTCTGAGAAATTTTTACAAATCACAAAAAAACGTCATATCGAAAACTAATGGCAATTTTGCAGTCGCATTTGGACGCAAGATTTGGATCTTGAAACTTCTGAGAGTACCCTCACAGTAACCAACTACAAGATAAGGCAATTCAAATCTCGAAAACTACATGAGCTTGAGCAGTCATATTTGGAGACAAAATTCGCAATCCTTGAGAGTACTCTTACAGCACCCAACTACAGTGTTTGGAATTTCAATTTTTGTAAATTGAGTTTTCTGAAAAATCACAAAAACTGTCGTATCTCGTACACTTAAAAGGATTTGGCATTCATAATTGGAGACCCAATTCGCAACCTTGGGGGAACTCTGACAGCATCCCACTATTAAGTTGCTAACTTTCAAATCGGTGGAACAAACATTAAATTCAAACTGGAAAATCGAAAAAAAAAATCTCAAGCATTGCAATGTTCGATATAGCTTAACCACCATAGATACGTTATGCCCCTTAACTGTTAAAAAAAACGCTTAACATGGCAAGATACGTGTCACGGGCATTTAAATTTAGCATAGATTAGGACTGTATTTAATTAATGCATATTAAATATTTAATTATACACGGTTGCGATACACTTGTTCACGGCAACAGTAACCACATATTTTAATCTATTATACGTTCAGTAGTAGTTTCATGGCAGATCGGACACAAAAACGTCTGGTTTTCCATCTCACGGATTTTCAGATTTCCCCCTTGAATGATTAACGTTTACGGTTCTTTCACTTTATAAACCCAGCCTAGTATCAAAAAAAAACTATGGCCACACCACGGTTACGAAACATTCAAGCTAGCCCCAACACACAAACAAACAGCAAGCAACCAATAACAATTTGGACTCAAACGCAACTCAATAAAGCAACATAATCACAACTCCACCAACAAGAATTGCAAACAGTTACAGATGATATATGGTCTAAGCCCTTCTCATCTACAGAAAACCCTAAAGAGAATAAATAATGAAATACTTCATTGGAAGCTTGAAGCACATTTTTCTAATATTCGCCAAGAACAACGTGGGTTTTCACTTTGTCGAAACTTTAATTAAAATTCCAACACCGTTTTCTGAAAGCGCAAAATCCTTCGCCATGCACTAAGCGACGATATGATTTCACCTCAAAATTTAGAAGTGTGCGGCGATGATGGAAATGCTATAGGGGTCCGAAAGATTAGAGAGATGAGCTAGACAAGATCATTTGCCATGTAAGTCACTACAGATCTTATAAAAAGCATCAAATTTCCGACTAACTGTAAAAAAAAAACCAAAGCCAATAAGAAGTAGTAAAAAGACTAGTATAAATCCTAGAAACCAAAAAAAAATGGGTCAACGCTTGGCAATTGCTATACAGGCGGCGAACTTCGCCTGCATCCTTGGTACCATCAGAGATGGAATCATTGGATGCAGTTTTTTAATCCATCTGAAGCTAAATTTTAATGTTATTTGATATAACATGCCGTTTTTTACTTTTTAATTGAATTTTTTACTTTCAAAAAATGGGAACCTAAAAAAATCAAACGAAGTCTTGATGCAAATAAAAAGAACGTCGTGATTTTGGCCTCATAAGAAGGATCGTCATAATGACTGAATGCGATGTCATTAATCAATTACCTTTTCAAACTAAATTAATTTAAAAAATCAGTGACAAGATATGCATGAGACATGGTTGGGAACCAATCAACACTGCCACTTCGTGTGCATTAGAACCCAAATCTGCATGACACATATTCATCAATGCGCCAAAAAAGTTAGGTTATGTACATTTTAGAAAACAACAAAATAATTTATTCTGTGGCAAAAACCTTGGACGAGTTCTGCTTTTATGTCGAGATCTTGCAGGGCGTAAACTTAGTCAAACTACCACTGATGACGAGGCTAGACTAGACATCAAAACCTAGTAAATATGGGGTTCGAAATCCAACCAGTCGCTTTTCGTTAAAAAATTTTCAAAGTTTTCACAAAAACAAGGCGACAGATTCTCAAACATGGTTACAAATAGCATGAATCTATCAAAAAATCCAAGTGCCAATAGTTAATATTAGATGCATATTAAAGTAGCTTTAGACTGTTTATTTTTGCCTGCTTCGGCGTGTCATAACCAACAGCAACAAAAACGATTCGGAGCATTGTTGAAGAACTAAGCGAGAAACGCCAGGGCAAAGAATTATTGAGGCAAAGAATTATATCACATTTGAGACCAACTTCCCACTACTTAAGAAGAGCACAATTTTATGCATGTCGCAAGTCGCTCAAACAAATTATTTTACAGATAAATCAAAAAGTGACACATTAGATTACAGTAGAGAGAGCTTAGAAAGTGCCTTCACTTGATGACGATTCACTAAAAGATGAGAGCATTTGTGCTGCTTTTTTGACACTTTCTGATGATTATTTCATTACTTTAGATGCATTTACCTCTTTTGTAAAAAAAATTTTAAGTTGAAAATCTAAATTGCGCCGGAAGCTCCTCGCGCAAATATATTAGAGGTCAAATTACCAAAGAGGTCAGTTAAAACAGGCCCTTCCGTCATGCGACAGTCTGTGCACAGCTTGGATAAGGCCATACTGCTATATAAAAACACCGTCACAATTCAGAGGTATATTGTATGTTTTTTATAAAGTTTTTTGCACCCACTGAGGCGGAAGATTGCATTCCTCAGAAGTGCAAAACTTTTTTTGATTCTTACAAAGTTAAGTGTTGCAGCGAGTTATGACTCGTTCCAATTTTCGCTTAATTTCTCTGCTTGTTTCTCGACGGTTTTTGTAGAGCCTGGTGCTGCTCCTCCAGTACACGCAAACTAATGCAAGAAAGCTGCTGTGTTCCATATCCAGGTTTCTTTGTTGGTATTTTAATGTTTGGACACTCTCGTGATATTTGTAGGCGTCAGATATAGATTTAGGGCAGGTTTTAGCATAAGGTTGGTAACTTTTACATCGAAAAGTTCCCCAGTAATAGTAGTAAAAGACTTTAATTTGCTTGAGCAAATTTACATGTGGCAAAATCGACATTTTAAACAATAACAAAAAACGAATTTACTGCACGAGTTGCTGCGATTATACTTGTCGTTCAAGAAAGTTATAAAGAGATTGGATACATCAGTTTTGAAAGCTTTTGGGTGATCAAATACAGAAATACGTTGTCTCGATATGAAGTCTATTGGCTAGATAGCACACTCTGTGGTAAAATGAGGAATAAGTCTTTTTTAATCGACAACGCGGTATTTCAAAGAGCGGCAGGTTGCTGCGCCGAAGACCAGGTCGACGGTATTTCAACTGCACATAGGACCAGATATCAACATCGTACTTTCCATTTACCAGTTTGTTTAAAAGAATCAGATCATTCAATTGAAGCCTGAGAGATATAGGAAGCAGCTTTAGTCGACGTAGACGATCAGATGCTGAGTGCCGAAAATCGCCGCCAATAATCCAGGTGCTTGTGCCAGTCGGTCATATTTGGAAGTTTGACCTTGAGAGAAGCAAAAAACACTTGATTTTGGAGTGAAATTTAATTTTTCAAAATTTCGAATGGAACCTGTCATGCACGATTTTCTCGCGAGAACTGAAAATCAGAAAAAGAGATCAGAACAATTTCAGAACAATTGAGTCGAAAACGCGGGAAAGTCGCAAGAAAAAGCAGTAGGAAATTGCTATTCGCAATTTCCATCACTATAATAATCGAGAGTAGAGCTGTCCCATCTGTGACAGAGACGAGAGCATTCCCTCGAATTGGATTATAACGACTGGAGTATTATTCGGAACTGGACTAGAGTGAACCTTCGGTGGAAAGGTGGACAGCTTGAGTGTCCTAATGGTTCACAAGAAAACTATTGTCTAGAGTATAAACTCGTTCTCATTGTTAAAACTATAAAACATTAGACTCATTTAGTTACGTTATTTAATTCTTGAGTTAGTTACCGACTGGATTATTTCCCACTTCTTGAGCGTGCTACTATGTGAGTACAAATTTAAATTCCTAGAGTGTGTTTTATAATTGTTATGTTGAGGTAAGGCGAGTTTTAGGTTGATCCATCTGAAATGGATCAAAGTTACACTGTCTAATAAAAAGTAACTTAACGGATTGTTCCAACCCGGTTTTTAACGGCGTTCATGTATTTTGGGTATCTAGAGACCTAAGTATGGGGACGTTTCTAATTCTAGAGTGGGGGGATATTTTAGTAGTAGCCTTTAAGCTGTAACGGTTCGTAGTCTCATGTCACAAGCGAACCGAACTGGCTCCGACCGTTCTTGAGGTAGAAAAACACAAGAGATAGTGTCCCTGACCCTTGAGCCAGTGGTTATAGGGCCTATTTTTCTTAAGCCTCATGTGTGACTGCAGTAGACGAATGTTACATAGTGTTTTTATGGCGCTCCTGGGTGTTTACGACATCAAGACTACGGAGTCGAACCCACTTGAGACAGCTTCGGGCTGAATGCCCATTCTAGAGTACCGGCGGTACGGTTCGACAGGAACGTGCAAACCTTCCGGTTGTACCGTGATAGCTTTTTAAGAAAACTCGAGAAAATTTCCTGGTACGCTCTCCGAACGAGGCTTAGCTAACCGAGTAAAGGGGGCAACTAGGGAGACAAAAACACGAGCAAAAAGACAAAAAGCAAAACAAAAACCAAAAAAGAATAGAAAAAGGAACAAAAACCATAAAACGAAAAAAGACAGTGACTTTGACACCAGATTAGTTGGATCAAACCTTTATATTAATTAAATAGTATACCCATACTGTTTTACAAGTTCGATCGTTTCGATCAACCTAGCAATTTAAACCAGTAAACTGAATAAAGTGCCCGAAGTGGGGCGTCGTCAAGGGTTTTCAGATAGCTTGGAACTTAGCTGGACCAATAGGAGACTTGACTGGAAGAGGTGACCAGCCGAGTGGGAAAGTGGTTCAGGGACACTTGAGCTGAACCAATAGGAGACTTGACTGGAAGAGGTGACCAGCCGAGTGGGAAAGTGGTTCAGGGACACTTGAGCTGAACCAATAGGAGACTGGACTGGAACAGGTGACCAGTCGAGTGGGAAAGCAGCCAAGAAGGATTTGGCAATTCTCGAGTTCTCAAGTTGGGCAGAACGGGTATCGTTAGAATCCACATTACATTATAGGAGATAAGTGTAAAATTGGATAAGCGAAATCCCCCAGTTTTGAGGAACGTTTTTACTTGAGCAGGCCTGGAAACAGGTCTACGGTTTTCTCTTGAGAGGTTTAGCACCCGGCGCTTAAAGTAATTTTTAGGCTTAAGAAGGGGGGCTAGAAAGGGGGGAGGTTAGAAGGGGGACTGGTTAAGTTAGAGGTTGGCGGTTGTAAATTGTAAAAAGGGGGAAATTAGAGTAACTAATTAGTCGACATTGTTGACTTAGTTACATTAGAAATTAACACGCGTTGGTAATATTAGGTGGAGATCCAAAATTCAACTCGAGTTAAGACTGGTACGCTGGTTGGTTTGGTAGGGGGGACCGGATATAAACAGCTTTTGTGAAACCCCATAAGATCACTAGTGGGGGGAGGAAAACGCGTGGCAATTAGGTACCAGACATTTTTTTCGACGAAAGGTAGACATTGGTCACCTTTGAATTTCAGGTGGGCTCATTTTTCTGTTTTTATTATTTTTCTTACTTAGATTTTTGTTGCATTTTAGTGAGGATTTGTGTTTGGTTTTATACGAACAGGTGATCACAAGATACCTGCGCACCTACATTGAAATAGAAACAACCAAAAAGAAGAGGGGGGTCAGCATTTGGCTTTTAAGAGAGGGTTTTTGGGAAAATTTTACTAGAGCTTGAGTGGTGGTACAAGGTACGGTGATTCAAGAAGACCCTACAACGAGGAAGACACTCCGTGACGAGTCTTGGGACAGTACCGAAGAAGTCTTGGGACAGAGCAGTCTTGGGACAGTGGTCTTGGGACAGGGTCTTGGGACAGTGGTCTTGGGACAGGGTCTTGGGACAGTGGTCTTGGGACAGGGTCTTGGGACAGTGGTCTTGGGACAGTGGTCTTGGGACAGTGGTCTTGGGACAGGGTCTTGGGACAGTGGTCTTGGGACGGGGTCTTGGGACAGTGGTCTTGGGACAAGGGTCTTGGGACAGGGTCTTGGGACAGGGTCTTGGGACAGTGGTCTTGGGACGGGGTCTTGGGACAGGGTCTTGGGACAGTGGTCTTGGGACAGGGTCTTGGGACAGTGGTCTTGGGACAGGGTCTTGGGACAGTGGTCTTGGGACAGTGGTCTTGGGACAAGGGTCTTGGGACACTAGTCTTGGGACACTAGCCTTGGGACACTGGTCTTGGGACACTGGTCTTGGGACAGTAGTCTTGGGACACTAGCCTTGGGACAGTAGTCTTGGGACACCAGCCTTGGGACACTGGTCTTGGGACACTACCCTTGGGACACTAGTCTTGGGACAGTAGTCTTGGGACACTAGCCTTGGGACACTAGTCTTGGGACACTAGCCTTGGGACACTGGTCTTGGGACACTACCCTTGGGACACTAGTCTTGGGACAGTAGTCTTGGGACAGTAGTCTTGGGACACTAGCCTTGGGACACTAGTCTTGGGACAGTAGTCTTGGTACAAGGGTCTTAGGACACTAGCGGAGAGTACTGTGATAGTGACGAATAGTCTTGGGACGGTATAAAAATTGAAGTAGAATCACAACAAGTGTGTCTTAAGACAGAATAAGACAAATCGAAATAGGTACGGTTAAGACCAAATTAAGGAAAGTTTTTCGGAGGTTTTAGAAAGAGAATTGGATAAGGTTTTTAACACGTTGTACAGAATTTGTTACCACAAAAAATATTTTTTTTTACCCATAGAATAGAATCGTGTATATAATAAAATTGTAAATAGGAGCAGTTGTAAATAGAAATAATGAGGCGGAGTAGGGTACCGGTGCTCGAAAAAAGGTCAAGTGGATCAAACACGAAATATAATTCATCGCTGCGCGGAACGACATCAACGGGCCCAAAGATAACGAAGAAGAACTTTTCAGTTAACATGGTCAGCACAAGGAGTACAGCGGAGAACAGGGCGAAAGAGGGCACGGAAGGGGAGCGAGTAGAACCCACCATCGAGATTGATCTAGAGACACCCGATCAAAGTGTGGATGAAACAAGGAAGATGGCGACAGAGTCAACTCCAATGCCCAATGCAGAGGAACCGAACCAGAAACCCATAGAGTTCTCACCGATAGATGACGCGGAAGATGCAATAGGCAACACCGAAGAAACGGTGAAAGAAGACTCTCAAGTAAAGAGGACATCTTTTACGGAAAAATTGGGAATAATGTTCGGAATAAAAACGAAAGAAAACGTGACTGAAGAACCAAAAGCAGAAAGAGCACGAACATTTGGGACAGTGAGCACGAAGACCTCAGAAGCCAATCCAAGAGAGGAACAAGCTAAAGCAGAGGCTACGGCCGAAGAGAGACCGACGGCTGACCATGAAGAGACTACCATTGAGCTGGGTGAATTGTTGGCGAAATTAAATCAGATTGACAAAAGACTTAAGCACAGTGAAGAAGACAGAGAGGTGATAAAAAAGGAGATAAGATACAACAAGCACGAGTATCTAGACAGTTATTTTAACCTAGCTAAGGCAACAGATGAGAGACTCAAGGAAATGTCAGATAAGGTAGAAGCCACCAATGAAGAACGAGAAAAGAACATCAAAACAGACATGCAACAGTTGAAGAACCGATATGATGATGTCAACAGCCAATTAGGGAGCCTGGAAAGGAGAATGGACACAATGAGCAAGAGTCAAGCCGAGAGTTCGTGTGCAATACAGGCGAAGTTGGATGCAATCTTGAGAGGTTCCACTCCACAAGAAAGACCGGCAGCGGATCGTACGCAAAGCACCAGAGTTGACTTTGTAGAACCACAAAGGAACAAACGGCAATCGACACCGTTGCCCTTAACCAGGGATGCGATAAGCATAGCACCAACAGCTGCGAAAACAATAATGAAGAATGGAACGTCGAATACAACGACTGCTCCGGGAGATTCAACAGCTAACAGCAACACAGGACCGGATGCTATGACATGGGCCAGCACTTGGGAGATGATGAACAGGACTCTAGAGGCCTTCGCCACGAGGAACACTGACTCGAGCGACAGGAGAGAGGGAAAATCAAGAAAGACATTCAAGAAGCCAAAAGAATTCAAGGACGACTCCGATGGATGCATTGACACTTGGGTGGAAGTGATGAGATTACATGTAGAACAAGACAACTTGAGTGACGAAAGACAAGCATGTACAGCCATACTGAGCAACTTGGAAGGAACGGCATTAAAATGCGTGGTCGCAAAGAAGGAGGAAGAACGCGACACCGCGGACAAGATCTTCGAGATATTGCTGAATCGATTCGGGTCAGGCATGAAGGGTCACCAAGCGATGATGCGATTTGAAAAGAGAAGGCAGAGGGACGACGAGTCAATAGATCGGTTCCTAGATGACCTCGAGAGCTTGAGAAGGAGGAGTGACCCAGAGGAGTCGACAAATAGACGGAACTTTAGCATTGCCTCGAAGTTCATCGATGGGGTGAAAAGTGATGACTTAAGGACAATGTTAGCAACATACTACACATTGTCGAAGGACAGCGCACCCACCCCAGAAGAAATGAGACAGAAATCAAGAGAATACATGCTGATGAAACCTAAGAAGTACTCATATTCCGAAAACAGGAACACGCAAGGGGGAAGCCAACCCCAGAGGTCATCATGGTACAAACCTAGAGATGATATGGACAAGCGCAGATCATGCGCGAACTGCGGGTCAGCGGATCATCATGTGGCTGACTGCACAACGTACAAACAAGGCATGAAGAGCCTAGGTTATGCACCGGATGAAGAGGATATGAGCCAGATGGAGGAACACGAGTACTATAATGGCTTAATCATCAAGATAGGCGCCAGATGCTTCTTCTGTAACCAGGAGGGGCACTTCAGAATGGATTGTCCCTTGTTCTGGGAAGCGGTCAAGGACCAGAATCACCCCAAACATAAGTTGGCATTAGCGGCGGTGCAGAATCAGCGGAACAGGCAAAACGAGTTTGAATCTAGGAACTTGGGGGCACCAAACACCGAATTGCCGACGAAGACAGTGAAAGCTGTTACACATGTTAGCGGTGCGTTAGAGTCCGCGGCCGGAAGCTCTCTAGAGATAAATTATGAGAAAGCGGCGACGGAAGCAATTGCCAAAGTGAAACAAGATCTGGCTGCGAAAGAAATAGAGCAACGACTAAAGTTGGAGATCGAAAGACAGAATTTTAACGAAGCATTAACCGGATCGAACTCAATACCAGAGGCTAGAACGGGCTCAATGAAGACCGGGAATTGTAACACCGTGAAAATGGTGACAGGTAAACCTTTTGGAATATCGAAAATCGGAGCAAGAATAATGTCGATAATCACAGTGGGCGGACACGAGGTAACCAGAAACTTGAGCGAGCCGAGCGACCAGACGATAATGCACATTGACGTGTATGCAGACTACTTGAGTGGAATAAGTCCACAAACGACTTCTAGAGCGCTCAGGGCACTACTCACGAGAGGGGGCAGCAAATCGGTACGTGTTGATAATAGGTACACTGAAGCTTATGGTCCACACGAGGTCATGCTAAATATAGATGGAATCAACATCTATACCAAGACGATGATAACATGCGACGAAGACCTAATTGGACAAATCTATGTAGGGAAAGAAGAATTGAAAGTAAGATCGATTGGACACTGTGCTATGCTCGAAGAAGATGCAATGCACATCGGGACGGAAGCAGACGTGACAGGGCACGTGCTAGACATAAATGGCAAAAAGACTCAGTTACGTGGATTACTCGACACGGGAGCAGTCTTGAGCGTCATACCAATCGAAACATGGGAAAAGATGGGCTTTGACAAAGGTGACTTGATAGACTCGAGAATACGGCTGTCAGCTGCAAACAAAGGGGCCCTTCGGGTGTTGGGCAGGACGCCGATAATAGCCCTCAATTTGGGGGAACGTAACCTGTGGATGAGCTTCATCGTGGTAGAAAACCTAGATGAATCTGACCAATTCATTTTGGGCAGAGACTTCATCAGGAATTTCGACGTAACGATTGATCTAAATAATGCAATGTTCAGGATACGGAACCCGGATAGGAGGTACGCAATCAAACCGGTAAATTTAATAATGGCGAATGAAAACAAAGCACCGGTATTCTTGAGTAGGAGAGTGAGGTTAAAAGCTAATGAAGCGGCAATCGTAAGCTTGAGGATGAAAAATTATAATGAACTAAGTGACAACAAGCAAGTGTGTATAGTTCCGAATCCCAATAGTCAAAGCGCTGCTGTTTTAGGAAGATCATTTTCGATAACGAAGAGCGGCCTCTGCGTCAGTGTCTTGTTGAATACCCTTGATATACCGATCACGATACAGAGAGGGAGGAAGCTGGGATATGCTTTACCAGTTAAAACTCGATACGAAACAATTGAAAACTCAAAACAAAATGAAGTTGTTGATTGTCCTAATCACAGGGACAAAATTTGTATCTTGAGACGATTGCAGAGAATAAAAGATTCTTCAAGTCTTATCAAATCACTTAAGTCAGAAACGGACGATGGGCTTTCGAGCTGTTCGAACTTTCCAGAGCGACCCACGCTAGATGAAATGCAAACTGATAAACCGGTTCTGCCGGAGATTGAACATTTAAGGGGCAAACTGAAAGATGAACAGCTCGAAGCTATCAAGGACGTACTAGAGCGGAACGAGGAGGTTTTTTCAAGGCATAAGGCGGATATCGGGTGTTGTAATTTTGTTGAACATGAAATAGAACTTGAGGAAAACGCGGTGCCACACAGGGAGGGGGCGAGGCGCATGACCCCACACAAATCGGACGCGTGTAGAAAAGAAATCGAAACGTTACTAGAGTATGACATGATAGAACCATCCAAGTCACCGTGGGCGTGTGGAGTAGTGATGGCCAAAAAGAAAGGCGACCAGTTAAGGTTTTGTTGTGGCTTTCGATACCTGAACTCCGTCACGGTGAAGGATGCCTATCCCATACCTAGAATTGATGAGAGCCTCTCGAAGTTAGGTGATGCGAAATTTTTTACGACTCTTGATTTAGGCTCGGCCTTTTGGCAGGTACCATTAAGGAAGCAAGACAGGGACAAGACAGGGTTCGCCTGCGAGTTGGGTCTGTTTCAATGGAAACGGATGCTGTTTGGACTCTGCAATGCAACAGCCACGTTTCAGCGGCTGATGGCACACGCGTTGATAGGCGTGACGAAGAAGTACGGCAACCTGGTAATGTGCTATGTGGACGACGTGGTAATAGCAACGCCAACACTAGAAGACCACATCGAGAGGCTTGACGAGGTGTTCGCGTGCATGAAAAGATCGGGGCTGAAGTGTAAACCATCAAAGTGCGAGATACTCAAGGACTCGATTAAATACTTGGGCAGGATGGTAGATAAACACGGTATCAGACCTGACCCAGACGCCGTGGAAGCAGTCCTAACCTGGAAATCACCGAAGACGGAGCACCAGCTGATGAGCTTCCTGGGTTTCGCCAACTATTATAGAGAATTCATCAAGGGCTATGCGGACAAGGTATACCCGATGCAACAATTAATGAGACACAAGGGCAAGAAGTTCACGTGGAACAACGCGGCAGAAGAGTCATTCCAGAGAATAAAGAAAGAGCTGTGTGAGGCACCAGTACTGGGTATGCCGACTGAGAAGGGGATGTACGTGCTAGACACGGATGCGTCAGTAGTCGCTATTTCTGGGATTCTCCATCAAGAACAAGAATGGAATGGGAAGACAGTCTTGAGACCAATAGCATACGGGAGCAAGGTCCTAAGTGACACAGAAATGAAGTACGGAGCACCGAAAGCAGAGATGTTTGCGGTGGTCACCTTTGTCGAAAAATACAGAGCATACTTAGGCAGTGAGCCCTTCAAGCTGCGAGTCGACAACCGAGCACTAAGCTGGCTGAAAACGTACTCAATGGACCAGAGCTATATTGGGAGGTGGATAGTTCGCTTGGATGGATACAACATGATAATTGAGCACAGAACACGAGATAAACATCAAAATGCTGACAGCTTGAGTAAGAAGACGGAGTTCTACGAGAGGCAAGAACAAAGAGAGGCGGACAGACCTGAGATCAAAGACGGTTTCTCCTTCATGGACAAAGAAACGTACGACAGTCTTCCACTCACGAGATGGCTGGACAAATCAGGCAAACCGATTGAAGATCATCCCGAATTGCCGAAAGAGCCTCTTGAAAAGACCATCTTGAAGAAAAGCAGAGGGATTCCGATAGGAATAATGCTCAAGTCCAAGATCGTGAGGGAAACACTTAAGGCAAAAGGTTATGATCTCATCCAGGTAGAGGAGGGAACGGTCCGAATAGATGAAGACTTAATGAGGTTGCTTGAGAAACTATCAGATGACAAGCCCGTGATCCAAGGGAAAGGTCAGGAGGCACCGGAACTAACCATACTTCGGAGAGAAGAAACAGTGAACAATACTGACGTCTCAAAAGGAAGCATCACTGATAGCAAGGAAGTTGTGCGATCACTAGTTGAAAAAATCCCCGAAAAAATTCTGGAACAGACAAAAGTCAGGGATAAGAAAGTAACATTCAGAGAAGAAGTTGAACACCTGGGACTAGATCAAGAGTCCGGGGAGTGGTCCAGATTCATGGAAGAAGACGAAACCGGAGAAGGGAAATTGTCCGGGGAGCGTGAAGAATGGGATGAAGACTCGGATGAGAGCAGCGAAGACCAAGACAGTCTATGCATGATACTGGCGGAAGAGAAGATAAGACAGCACGACAGGGAATTACAGACGGATCCATCTTCAGGGACGTACAATCTGGAAATACAAGAGGTACGAGGTGGTGAAGAGCTCGAGAAAATAGCAGTTTCAAGAAAACCACTAAGGGAACTATCGTGCAACTCAAACGTCAGAACGAATCTGGTACCAGAAGACGACATGAAAATCGTGAAAAAGATGATATGTGTGAAGCTGAGCGATGACATCCACAACCCTGGTGAAATGAATGGACAGATCATGGCGCTAAAGGAGCACGTTAAGGCGAGATACAGGCTGTCTGACCTAATAAGGGCCCAGAAGAATGACAAAATGACAAGTAACCTCTCCAAATGGATCCATTCGGGAGTCAAGGAGAAGGGGAACTTGAGGAAGACAGCTACAAGATCTTGAGCCAGTTCTACAAAGAAAAGAGAGATTTACTTTATCACACAGCTGAAGGGGTGGTAGCGTGCAAGAGAAGAGATGAGGAAAAAATATTACACAAACACAACCTCATCATACTACCACAATTGTACCAAACGGAGGTGCTTTTCAGATCACACGACCAGATGGGCCACCAGGGGATAGATAAAGTACAACAAAGGATACTTCACAGGTTTGATTGGTCGGGAATGAGAAAAGCTTGCGAGAGATGGGTGAATGCCTGCCTAGCATGCCTTCAAGTAAAAGACCCAAGGAAGATGAAGTTTCCCCTCAAGTCTGTCGAGAGTTCGGAATTCAATGAAGTGGTGCAGATAGACCATCAGAAAATCTGCATGACGGAGTCGGGTTATAACCAAATACTAGTTATAATAGATCTCTTCACCAAGTTGGCGGAAGCGGTTCCGTGCCAGACAGCCTCGGCAGAGGAGACATGTGATCACCTGATAACGCATTGGATATCGCGGTATGGTTGTCCAATGACTTTCCAGTCGGACAACGGCAAGGCTTTTGTGGGGGACTTGACAAAAGAATTGATGAAGAGATCACACATTGCTCAAGCGCACTCGACGACCTATCATCCACAGACCAATGGGTTGGTAGAGAGACAGAACAGGACACTGGTCAACATGCTCAGGGTGTACTGCTCGAGATACATGACGGACTGGGACAAATACCTGCCACAGGTAGTAGGAGCCTATAATAGTACTCAGCACTCAACGACGGGTATCAGTCCTTTCATGATGTTGACAGGCAGGGAAAGGGCAATGCCTATAACATTCTTCTACCCGGAGTACGAGGGGAAGAGGACGTCACCTCAAGCATACGTGAAGGAAGCGATCAAAATACAACAAGAGCTAAACGAGCTATGTCGGAGAAACACGGCGCAAGCGCAAATGAGGCAACGCAAGAAATATGACGAAAAGATACTAAGAGCAAAGCCATACGAAGTGGGCCAATACGTGTGGGTCTTCGAAAATGTCATACCGCCCAAGGGAACAAAGAAACTACTCAAGAAATGGAGAGGACCGTTCATGATTACGGAAGTACATCAACAAGGACGGTTCTATCGCTTGAGTACAGGGCGAGCAGCACATTACGAAAATCTGAAGCCTCATGTCCCGTCCCCGGAGGACTGGTGCCTACCAAAAGACATGGAAGGTCTTGAGTACCTGGTGGTGGAACCAGCGTGCGAGGTGAATGAGAAAGGCACTAGAGAGAAAAATGATGGTAATGAGAACTTGAGTTTGGACGACAACGAAAAGATAGAAGTGGAGTCGGATGCAGGTTCATTTGTAGAAGAAGACTGGAACGACCCAGAGCAAAACGAGGTACCGAAGTGGATGGAGCCGGATCGACCAACACCACCGGAAACCAGGACTGGCAATCGTAAACGAACAGGTATGAGGTACAATAGGTACGGGGATGACTTCTTGATCGATAAGATACAGCCAGACAAGTTGGGCGATGAACTACTAAGCGCAGGCGAACTGGAAGCCGAAGAGGAATGGCAGGTCATTGACGATGGTGGACATTATCCGCAGGATGATTACTCGACGCCAGAATTGGAGACGGATCTCGAGCAGAGTGAAATAGAAAGGAGGGAGAACACGAACTTGAGGATTCTAGAGTGGATGCGTGATGTCAAAGACGAGAGCCGCGAAGGACAAAGCATTCAGCAAATCGATGTATCAGCAGCAAATTACATGAAGACAGAGGACCCTCTTTTCGGATGGACAGCAACAGACAGGCCACTGGACATCCCCAAGGACAATTCAGACCCGACTACATCGACGGGGACGTCGATAAATATTTTTGTCCGGGGAGTGGGGGTAGGACTTACCCACACCGAAAATTTGATGATAAAGAAGCTCAAGGAAGTGAGGGAAACAAGCGGATTGGAACTGGAGGAAGAAGAACCAGAGCCTACCATAGGAAGGAATTTCAAAACGAAATTCGAAATACCCAATGAATACTCAGAGAACATCATGATAACGGATAGCGACTTCATCCTGTCAAACAGGACCAGCGCGATCTGCATCACGGCGGACATGAGTTTCAAATCAAGATTGGAGGCTGACTTCAAAAGAGAGTACCAGAACGTAGAGTTTCTGTTCAGACAGAGGCCAGGACTGGGAGGCATAGCAGCGCTTCCACCGTCAGTGGCACAAGTCCCGGGCAAATACCTCTGCTTCCTAGTAACGAGAGTCAACGACAGAAACACAATTGATCCCGAACACGTGATATTGGCACTGACAAGACTACGTGACTTCATGATTGAAAGAGGAATAGTGGAGGTCTCGATGCCGGTGTACGACCCAAACAGGGGCAAACTGAGCTCGAGGGAATTGTACGCTATCCTACATGTGGTCTTTGCAGAAACAGAGATAATGGTGCATCTTCACAAGAAGTACTACTTGAGCATCGCCTGAATCGGGTACATGGAGGTATCAGGTCGGGTGTGAGGGAGGAGTCTTGAGTTAGGTACTGGGGTGCGGCGCAGGTAAAGGGATCTTAAGATGTGATTGGCATGACAATTGAATTTTAAAAGAAAGAATTGATGGTGCTAAAACATAAAATGAATCTGCATGTTCTTAAGGGGAAATCCAATCGAATTGCTTTAAGTGATATGAGAATGATAAGATTTTAACCATATGGGTAGAAGGGGGGTCTCTAGGTTAGGGACGTGATATGCTAAGTTTTACTGAGCTTTCTGTTTTCAGATCAAGTTTGAAAAACAAAGTTGAAAATCCAACTACACTCAAGCGAGTAACAGAAAGAGAGAATCTTGATTGAACACGCGATAATCCGAATCTACAGCAAGTACTTGCAGGAGAACATTTCTAGGTAATTCTTGAGTTGGTAAGGTAATTCTTGAGTTGGTAAGGTAATTCTTGAGCTGGTTAACATCTACCTACATACATCCCGAAGTTACAAAGAATGGCAGACCGATTCTGGAACTCCGTGCCCGCGGTCCTGAGGAAGCCCACTCTTGATGAGCTGTACAGGCGCCTGAGGGACTTGGACTATACCCAAATAGACGAGAGAATGGCGGTGATGCTGAATGCCATCCTCCAGTTGGAGGACCAGGGTGAGTGCAGGGAGTCTGCAACGGAGGCTGTCTTGATGATCGGCTACACCACCGAGGGAATATCGAACCAAGAACAGACCAGATGGTTGTCTTGGAATGTGGATGGAGGAGTAAGGGGTTTTGACTTGGCAAGGAATCCTGGCCTGAATAACAACACCGAATATGGCGCAGGGGAATTCCCATTACCGACTAGGCCAACAGTAAGGTCCACCAGCCAGAGCTGGAGTAGGGTGCCATCGATGTCACGAATGCAACAGACGACCGAGGCATATCCGGATCTAGGTGTTCTAAAGAAAGAGCTCGAGAAGACGCAGAAGGAAAGGAATAAGGCAAACCTCGATCGGGATCAGGCAAATCTGGATCGGGAGAAGGTTCAGCTGGAAAGGGACCAGGCGGTCAATGAGCGAGACCAGGCTCTGAGGTTGCTTGAGATACAAAAAGCTGAGCATCAACAGGAGTTAAGGGTGCGGGAGAACGTCGCGAATCGTGATCAATTGAAGTCGGAGTTGGAAAGGATAGAACAGCGACAACGCGAGCTTGACGCACAGAAGGGAGCCAGGTCAAACGAACGAGTGGTGACCAGCTCGAGGCCAGAGTCGCGCATGGAGGTGGATGAAGCTCCCAGGGCTAGAGGACGGTTCAACCTTGACCGCGAGGCCAGAGAACACATGAGTGAAGGGTTGGAGGTCTGGATACCGAATGACGTGACGCCTTCCCTGCGCAACCTAGAGACACAACCTGTACGTCCCCTGATGGATGTGGTGTTACCAGGATATACCCCAACCTCGACCTCGAGTGGCAGTCAGGTGAGCGGCGCCTCATCGCGCCTGAAGGAGCTAGGCGAGAAATTGCAGCAGCAGAGTCGTGAAAGATCGACAAGGCCAGAGCTTCCCCCAACTTGGAGGGAACAGCCGGTCAGGAATGTCGTGATCGCAAGCTATAAAAAGAATGCAGAAGGGAACTACCACAGGCACAATCGGCTGGACTGGAGTGCGGAACAGGGAGCCAGGAGGGACTGCTTCCATGACGCAGCCTGGGTGGAGTATCTAGCGCCACCTCGTGTGCCAGAGGGTGCAGTTCACCTAATTATAGGGGATAGCCTGGTGCGGGTGTTGACCCAGATACGGTCACATTGGCAGACAGGAGTCTTGAGTTTCGCTGGAGCTGCCACGCCACAGATGTTGGCAACCCTGGACATGCTAGGGATGACCAAAGTTTACACAGTGACCCTGATGGTTGGGACCAACGACGTGTCAAGGGGAGAAGCGAGGAAGGTAACGAGGTTGTGCGACAAGATGAGCTGCCTTCTTGAGGAACTGAGGATCCAGATGGACCCCATCCTGCTGACGGTATGCACGGTCCCCTACAACATGATGTTTGATCAGCACGCCCTAGAGATGAACCAGAAGGTGCGGAGCCTGAACAAGGTGATCCGAGACATACACCGAAAGAGTGTGCTTCCTCTCAGGCTGTTGGACATAGCAGAACGTATGGAGAAAAAGGGATTCCCTGAAGACACCTCAAAAGATGGAATCCTTTTCGATAGGCCAAGGGGAGCGGAGTGGCTGAACGATGTCTTCCAGGAACACATAAACACGCTAGAGGCGGACCTGCTGGAGACAGCCCAATTCACTTTAGGACCACCTCCCAACCCACCATTCCTTGCCTCGAGGGCCTTGGCTGGTCGCTTGGGACCGAGAGTTGACACTAGAGACAGTTCAAGGAGCAGCCAGACCAGATTGCAGAGTGCCACGCCAATGGAGTCTGAGGAGGTGACGTCATCAACACCTCCAAGCTCGGCGATATCCTCTGTGGTGGTGGCAGATGGCAGGAGAGAAAAGAAGTCTATGGAGACTGCCCGCTTGAGATATCCTGAGAAGGTGAAGGAACTGGATCTAGAGAGTTTGGAATGCAGGCAAGAATTGGCGGAAACCCTGGGGATCGAACGAGTATCACACGAGGACTTGAATAGGCATCATTGCGTGGACTGGTTGAAAGCTCATGAGGCGCACTTCTCGAGAGCGAAGTTGATGGAGACCACAGACCTGACGGGAATTCCCACAAAACGATCATGGGACCCATTAATTACAGACCTCTCAAGCTGCTGGGGAGTCCGGGACTTATAGCAGAACCTCCCAAGCACCGAACTAGCATCGCCAGAATCAGGTTGGCAACCCCGGCACAGTTGAAGGTGGTAGACAAGCTACTCAATCCGGGAGGAACGGGATTGCCAGATGCCGCTTACGAAGGCTCGAAATTGGCGGAAGATCCCAGGTACGGGAAGCCCTGTGGGAGTACCCAGCTGGCCAAAACCCTGGCAGTATATGATAGAGCAGACCCAGCTGCTGCGAGAGTAGTCATTGTGGCGGGATCAGACTTCGAAGGAACGTCTCCCAAGTTGTTCTGGCCGGAGACTTTGATATACTCTTTGCCAGGAGCTGAATTGAATCAGATGTTAACTCTGGTAGTGGCAATAAAGTCGGAGATGCCCTGTGAACCTGAACTGCTATTGTTTGCAGGGATGAATGATCACCTGCACGCGATGGGACTTCTTGAGCAACTAAAGGGCGATGAAATTCCGACATCGAGGAAGATATGGGAAGCCATTCAAGCGTTGTTTGCGGCGATGAATGAAGTGCAAGAGAATGTTGTCTCGAGATTCGGGTCCAAGACGAAGGTGGTGTTTACCACATCCCCTGGATACGCGAATATGCCACCCGCCCTACAGTTCGTGTACGCGGTCTTGATCCTGATAGCAGAAGGGAGTGAATGGCGGATTCTAATGGCAGCCCCCAATCGGGAGTTGGAGCCATCGAGCCTGAGACTTCGCAAGTCAGAATTGGCGGCGGCATGGGCGGATATATCTCATGCACTGAGGGGCTTTTATGGACTAGCCGACATCCTGATCGTATTAGACGAGGTGCTCTTGCTAGAGATATCGAACTTTGCCAGGCAGCTCAAGTTCAGCCCAGTCATCGGGGACGATCACCCGGCGATAAGCAAATTAACGGCCAGCCTGTGGTTTCGGAGTATGGATGTAAAGATCACGAACTCCACCAGCAAGTCTAGAGGTCCCAGTAACGAGAGAAGAAATGTGGCCGAGACGGAAAAGCAATTAGGATCGTTGAAATATCGTTTGACTCAAGAGAATGGCTGGTGGCCATTTTTGACACCAAGGTTGGAGAACGCCACGAATAAGACAAGGTAGGAAGCACCACTCCTCGTGAAGCAAGTCTGGAGTTTCCTAGAGAAGCAACTGGAGCTGGCCGAGTTAAGAGACATGACGGTGGCTAGATTTGTCTCGGCCGCCAATGAAGTGACAATCGCAGGGTTCTGGAGAGAGCACGCCAAAGGCGAATTGAAGACTCGGAGGGATTACGAGATTCTCAAGTTCTTGAGTCCTTGCTGGGAGAAGGAATTCTTGGCAGGAGTATTCGGTACCACGGCGACTATCTTTGGAGCCTTCGTGCAGGAGATACTGGGCATGCCCATCAGCCTGCTCTTGGCCCTGTATTTGGTCTACCCCAGATACTTGTTTAACATGGGTCCAGCATACATGTTTAGTCGGGGAGTGGAGACACTTCGAGTTGATGGGTACCTGGCACTAGTGCTCTTGACCCATGGGGAATTGGTGTCGTTTCATCGGTTAATGGAATATGGAGAACCTCTGTCTATGGGGAGAGTCCACACGAGCATTGAAACCAGCTCCTACAAGTGTGCCGCAGGGTTGAAGACACTGCTGGTGCAATACCTCATGATGCAGAATCGATACATGACGGGTGAAGATGAGAACCCAACCTCGAGAGAAGAATGGGAGAAGGCGAACAGAGGGATGCCTCTGTTGACGGACCTGTGCCTGGCAATGAGGTCGGACCCAATGGGGATAATCCGAGGTCTAGAGGAGGTGGTGACCTGCATCTATGGTCCAGCAGTGACGTACGCGTTTCCAGATCCCCTGGTGATAACGTATCGTCACTCGGTGACGCACTTGAGTCTCATCAGCGTACTGGATGGTACAGCGCTGAATTGGTGTCAGCAGGAGGTGCTCAGGGCGCGTATGAGCAACACGGTACTCTTCGGAAAAGTAAAAGATGCCGAGATGATGGTGTGCAACTTCAGGGGACAAATGCAATGTAGAATGGGAGGCAAGCGAGAGGGCCCCATTGAAATGTATCCAAAGTTTTGGAACCTAAACCCATTGACGGCCGACGGACGAGAAGTCTTGAGAATCCCCGCCTGGAAGGAGTGCTTTGCACTAGTCAAGAGGGAGCTGGAGGCCATAATGGAGAAAGAAATCCTACCAGCCACCATGCCTGAGTTCCCGACAGTCAGGAGGATGACCTTGGGAATGAATAGTCCCTTGGTGGTTCCCTCCATAATGGCGAAGATGATGACGGAGGAAACGCAGAGGCATTTCACGGATGGCTGGGATCCCCTGTTCATCGGCTACACGGCGGCAGTCTACTTCCACATCAGCGAGATGAAGGTAAATTCGTGGACGACGCAAGCGAAAAAGAGTAGAGGTTCGCAGCCCCCTGGATATGAAGTGCGGAAAGTCTTGAGGACTCTTGAGAAGGAAGGACTTGAGAATATGCTACCCATATGGGATGATGGCAGGATGATCGTGATGGAGGGGCACGTCGCATTGGTGGACGAAATGAAATTTGCCACGAGAAAATACAAGGCACCCTATGGCTTAGAACAAGTAGAAGTGACACAGGAGGGAACAGAACTAGATGCAGCAGGTCAACTGCATGTAGCCCTGACGGAATATAAAAAGCTGGATCCTACGACACCGTCACCACTGTCTGTAGACACGCCTGGAGACAAGAGAAGTGGACCTGTTGAGGATCGATTCAAAAGAATTCTCGAGAGAAGAAGAAATGAATCAGAGGAAGAGAGTATGGATGAAACTCTCAGTGAAGCTGGAGAAGACATGGAGGTGGGGAATACGCCTGAACCAGGGCCATCAGGGGAGGAACTCACCACTCAAGAGCTGTTGAAAGACTTGAGCGAAGAGAATTGGGCAGATACTGCCACCCCACCTCTGAACCCGTCCCCGCGGAAGAACCTAGAGTTGCCATTGGCAGGTGAGACCTTCAATATGGGGATGTTACTCTTGAGCTCGGAGGAAAGGGAGAAGAACACGTTCGAAGGGAACAGGGACATATTCTTGGGATCTCTCGAGGATGACGCTTGGCAGGAGTTCCTGGAGGAATTCAATCGAGAAGTGGGCAGCGAGACGACGCTGGACAAGTTCAAGAAGGAACTGTGGGACGCAGTAGTGAGATTCGGGGAACCGCTCCTGATAGGAACGGGCCTGGATGAGAAAGCAAGAAAAGAGCTGCTGAACAAGCTAGTGGAGCTGAGGAACGCACGATCGAAGACTAGAAAAGAGAAATGTGAGGACAGCTCTACTCTGAAACAAAAAACTGTGGATAAAATGGTTGATGATATAAAAAGGGATAAGGTTGGGACTAGTAATATGATTAAAAGTACTAATATCCTTAAGGCTCGGGCAGGGGGGAGGCAAGAGTTGGAAGGAGTGGATGGAGAGGTCGAATCAATGATGATAGCCACAACACCCTCGAGCAGAGATGTGAAGACTCGCAAGAGGAAGAGAGAAGTGGAAGGATGGGGTAGTCCTTCAGTGGATGCTGTTTCGGAAGGAAACTTGAGAGAGACGGCGCCCATCGTTTTGGCCCGATGCAAGACGGCGGCATACAAGAACAGCTCGGAGCTCAGGAAACCACTTGAAGTAGAAAAGGAAATAGAGGTTTCCACCAGTTCGACGTCAGAAGAAGACTTCAAGCCTCAGAAGGTAAACGTGAAGAGAGGTTCAACGAACGGACAGGTAGGGGAAGTGGAGATCGGCAAAGAATGGATCTCGAAGGCACATCAGGACATGGGCAAACAAGTGACGAGTGATCCATTGGAGAGGAACAAGACGAGGAACACTTCCCGGACGTGGTGGGTGGCCCTCGAAACATTGAAGGAAATGGAGGACTGCTTGAAGAAGTTGGACAGTGGAATAGCTCGCAGGCGACGCAATTGGGCCACCCAGCAAAAAGCCGAGGTTAATAAGATAGAGATGGCAAGTCATCTGAAGAGGTCCTGGCAGAGTTTGTTGAAGGATCATTTTGAAGAGGCGATGAGAACATCCTCATCAGCACCGCCACTAATGGCGAATCCCTTCGTTAGAACTGCGGGACAATTAATGTTCACCTGGAGTCTGGTGGGAGTAGAGTTGGAGACATTGACCTCGTATGACAGGCTGAAGTTGGGAAGCAAGAAGCTAGAGGTGTATCAGGCACTGATGCAACACGTGGCCAGGGACAATTCAGGCTTGAGCCTGGCTAGAAGAAAAGATGCCACATGTTTCTTGAGATGGACAATGTCAATGATGTCTGATAGCACCATCCTGGCATGCCACCAGAGAGCAAGTGGAAGTAAAACCATGGAGAGAAGAGTCTCAACGATCATCTTGAACGTATATCAGAGTACAGGAATAGAGAAAGAAGATGGTTCCAGACTATCCTTAGAGAACCATCGAAAGCTGGACGAGGTACGGAGGTTCTCTAATAAGAAGTTCGAGGAAGAACATGATGTTCACCGTAACCTGGCCTCGTCAGAACAGTACTCGAGACTCAGTGAGAAGGGGGAATACCAATATGTGTCTGGAGTGATGGGAATAGCCTACAATCCCTTCTTAGACTCGGAAGCTGGAGGAGCCCACAGAAACCATGAGGTAGTGGAGCTACTGAAGTTTTGGACAGAAAGAATAATGGAAATAGACGCGGTGGAAAAAGAGGGGCCGAGCCTGGGCCTGATTCTTGAGAAAACACCAGAGGTGATAAGCATACCGCGCTCAAACAAGAGAGTTGAAGTGAACATGGGCGGTGGAAATGGCTTGTTAACCACGAACTTGGGAGTGATATGGAAGCTACTAAGACCCTCCTGGTGTCCACATCCCCATGCAAGTCTAATCGAGGAAAACACAGAGCGAGTGAGGTTAGCACCAACGGAAGATGAAGATCTGGCGAAGTTGAGTGTGCTACATAAGCTAATCACGCCCCAGATGCAAGAGCCAAGCGAAAGGGCGAGCGACCCCGGGTCAGCAAAGAAATTGGAGCCGGGTAGCTGTCTGGATTCGACGTGTGGGAACGGAGAGCACATCTGCGATGGACGGTCATGCGTCAGAATACTGTCGTTTCAAAAAGAAGACCTGGTCACTTGGTTCGAAGACATCACAGAAAGGGAGAAAAGTGAAGTGCAAATAACAGCGGAATGTTACGCGAGAACCACGGTGAATATAGCGACAGCTCTCGGATTCTTCTCGAGAATGTGTGGTCTGCAGGCACTGGAGAGACTGGAATCTGAACATCATTTAGTGACGGCGTTGAGCGTAGAATCATGGCCCGGGGTGTTGCAGGTGACTCAAAAACACATCCGGAGCTGGAAGGTTGGTCTTGAGGCGGAAATGGGATTTCCCATGAGCGAAGCTTATGGCATGCCATTGAACGCGAAATCGCTGATAGGGTCAATGATGGCCAACTTGTGCGGAAGTCACTACCCGCTACACATGGCGATGGTGGAAGTGTCTAGCCAGAGAGTACTGGTGGACAAGGCCTTCTCAGTGCCCAAGTGCGTGAGGTTGGCTCGGATGTCGCATCACTCGCACAAGTTGTTGAGAAAAATCAAAGGGACAGTACCAAAAGAATTGAGAGATGACTTAAGCGAAATCTGGGGAGAAGATCTTCTGAAGTTGGAAAGAGAAAACACGAGCGATCACGAGAGACAAAACGTGATCGGGAAACCTGTGGGAAGTACTCCGAACCTGGAAGACAACGACACGATGCACGAGAAAATGATGGAGCTTGAGCCTCTCTTGGAAGCCTCAGGGGAGCGTAATCTCAGGAGCATTGAGATCTCTCATGGGGAATGCCCATGCCACTGTTTGGCACAAACGGTGTGGTATCCAGATCACAAGAACCTTTGCCTGGTGTGGGATGTGGAAGAGATTCGGTCGATCGGACTACCGGATCACCGGCAGAAGGTGACGCTCTTAGTAGTGAGTACGATGTTAGCTCTGAGATGGATAGAAGAGAATATAACGAAGTATCGGGAGGCGACGACGCCAACGGCTGAGTCAATATACGCGATAGACTACAGCAGGAGACTCGAGTTGTTTGAGACTGCGTGCAAAGTATTCGCCATACCGACGGAAGTCAGGCACGTATGGAGTCGCTTGAGGTACTTTCCATGGTTTCGGGCGACACTGACGTCTTGGTTGTACATGACAACGAAAGATCACATGAGAAAACATCAAAAAGAGTATCGACAGTTCCAGGCCGAGATTGGGCCGGAAGCTTTCAAGAGACCCCTGCTAACCCATCGTAATGCGATCACGACAGGATGGAAAAGAGTGGGTAAGATGTCTAGAGACAATACCAAAGCGAGGGAGTCGATACTAGAGGAAGACCTGGCGAAGAACGTGAGCTTGAGCCTGCACAACTCCTTTTGCTTGAACCGAGAAGCTAGGGTGAAGGCACTACCCAACCAAGCAAAGAGATTGCAGGAGCAGAGAGAATGGATGCGATCCTATGAACAGCTGAAGGCTTGGGAGGAGATTGTGATTAGTTCCGATGATGAAGAGGAACTGTTGAGACAGTTTGCCGCATCTAGCACTTCAGGATGCAGTACCTCCAAGGCGAAGAGCACGAGATGAATGGGCAAATCAGATGGATCTTGAGTCTTGAGAGGGAAGGGGGGCTTGAGCTGGAAAGGGGGCTTGAGCGTGGATCCGAGTGAAACTTGGATTCACGAAAAAGAAATTTTAACAAAGCAAATATTGTTACTAATATACTATATTTATTATATAAATCGAAATGCTGCATGACAATTTCCTGATTGAATAGGACAAAAGAGATTTTAAAATGATTGGCTTGAAAAGCGAAAATTCAAGGGTGCAGGTGTATGCAGATTTTGGTTGCTGTTTAGCAATAGTGTGAAAATTTTAAATGGCTGTGAATTTTGGGGTGTAGATAAGCTTAAATCTGCTGCAAACTTCTGTAAATGACCACTGGCACTGTATCTTGAGCAACACTCGGTTTTTCTGGGACTCACTGGCAGAAGACAGCGCGCGATGAGGACATCGATCTCGAGTCCGGGGAGTATGTGCCAGTCGGTCATATTTGGAAGTTTGACCTTGAGAGAAGCAAAAAACACTTGATTTTGGAGTGAAATTTAATTTTTCAAAATTTCGAATGGAACCTGTCATGCACGATTTTCTCGCGAGAACTGAAAATCAGAAAAAGAGATCAGAACAATTTCAGAACAATTGAGTCGAAAACGCGGGAAAGTCGCAAGAAAAAGCAGTAGGAAATTGCTATTCGCAATTTCCATCACTATAATAATCGAGAGTAGAGCTGTCCCATCTGTGACAGAGACGAGAGCATTCCCTCGAATTGGATTATAACGACTGGAGTATTATTCGGAACTGGACTAGAGTGAACCTTCGGTGGAAAGGTGGACAGCTTGAGTGTCCTAATGGTTCACAAGAAAACTATTGTCTAGAGTATAAACTCGTTCTCATTGTTAAAACTATAAAACATTAGACTCATTTAGTTACGTTATTTAATTCTTGAGTTAGTTACCGACTGGATTATTTCCCACTTCTTGAGCGTGCTACTATGTGAGTACAAATTTAAATTCCTAGAGTGTGTTTTATAATTGTTATGTTGAGGTAAGGCGAGTTTTAGGTTGATCCATCTGAAATGGATCAAAGTTACACTGTCTAATAAAAAGTAACTTAACGGATTGTTCCAACCCGGTTTTTAACGGCGTTCATGTATTTTGGGTATCTAGAGACCTAAGTATGGGGACGTTTCTAATTCTAGAGTGGGGGGATATTTTAGTAGTAGCCTTTAAGCTGTAACGGGTCGTAGTCTCATGTCACAAGCGAACCGAACTGGCTCCGACCGTTCTTGAGGTAGAAAAACACAAGAGATAGTGTCCCTGACCCTTGAGCCAGTGGTTATAGGGCCTATTTTTCTTAAGCCTCATGTGTGACTGCAGTAGACGAATGTTACAGCTCGCTCGATTCTGTAGTCGTTCCATTCGCTCAATGTCGCCTAAATTAAAGGCAGCAAAAGAAAAACCATATAGCTTACTTGAAACTTTGTACATGTTGAACAGTCGTAGCTTAATATCCCGTGGCGTGGTAGAAGGGTTGTTACGTTTTAAGCGCAAAAGCGTGCTAGAAGCAAGATTCAGGCGCTTTTGAACGTGGAAACTCCATGAAAGTGTGGATGATATGTAAATGCCAAGGTCTTTTACTTGATCAGAGGTCTCGACAATGTTGGCACCCATTTGGATAGTAGCATCAGTCGATGGGCAAGTAAATAAAATAGTTTTGTCAAAGTTAAAATGCATATTGTTCACAAGGGCATACTGCAGGAGAGAGTTTGCATCTGATTGAATGCTGGCAAGGTTGCATGACGTTAACTTGACATCATCAGCAAAAAGATAAGGCACGGTAACAAAGCAAGGGTCAGGTAAATCGTTAATAAAAATAAGGAACAGTATAGGCCCCAGAATAGAGCCTTGAGGTACGCCGCTCCGAATGTTTACTAGGCGTGATTTTTTTCCCCAATTACCATCACATTTTGGGTTCTACCGGATAAGTAGGAATGAAAAAAGCGGAAAAGGCTACCACCGACGCAGAGAGATCGAAGTTTGTTGAGCAGGAGGGCATGGGCCTTTGAGAAGTCGAGATTTAGACTGTAAGTTGTTTCGCCTTTGTCAGTCGCTTGTTAAAGCGAATGAACATATTGTAGCAGCTGTAGCAGCTGAGTAACCGTGGATCGCTTGTTGAGAAAGCCTGATTGATGAGAAGTGAGTTTGTTTCGTACATATGAAAATAGTTTGTTGTACAGAACTCGCTCAAAGACAAATGATGGTTTAGACAAAATACTGATCGGCCGATAGCTATTTACCTTCCATTTAACAGTAGACTTTGGAATTGGTACTACTCTCGCAACTTTCCAGGGTTCTCGGAATATGCTGGAAGAGAGGATATGGCAAAAAAGAGGCAAGAATTGTCCGAGATCTCTGTAGAACATTTGCGCAGTAAGACCCCCGGTATGTCGTCTCCACAACCAAGGGATGCTTTAGACAGGTCAAGTTCAACATCGTCTAAAGAAACTGTAAATTCATTCAGCTCATTTCTGAGAAATCGTCAAATAAATGGTCATCTTCGTTGAAAACCGATCCAAAGAAAGTATTGAACCCATTTGCAATTGCACGAGAATCAGATAGTGGGGCATATGGAATATCGCGGAACATAGTTTCTGGTATGTCGGAATCGCAGGAAAGTGAGCGCAAAAGTTTAAAACAACCATGAAGCGAAGAGTTGGTTTCAGAGAACTTGTCAACATAGGCAATCTTCTCGAGGTCAACAGAGAACGATAAATTGTTTAACACATTCAAATACGTTTGCTTGTTTATATCAGAGGGCAATCGTAAATATCGACGCAAAGCCGTACAACGTTTGTTGAAGAGGTGGACACTATGTGAACTGTAAAACGGGGGTAATATGTTCCGGATGTTTCGCTTTAGTGGTACAAATGCCTTAAATATAGAGAAAAGACATCCGTCCCAATACTCAAAATAATTCCCATGTGAAGCAGAATCGTAGAATAGTGAAAAGAGATTTGTGAAAAGTTCGTACTGAAGATCGCGGAAATTTCCAAGCGAAGTACTAAAAATTTGCCGTGCCGAAAAAGATAAGTGTCTCTTGATAGGAGAAGCCGTATAGATAGAGATACAAATTTGTTTGAAGTGATCACTAAGATCGCTCAAAAACAAGTGATGGCTTAGACAAAATACTGATCGAACAGTATAAGATACTGACACCAGTGCCCATTTGTCGAAGCGTTCACTTCAGTAGTGGTTGTTTTCTTTTGAATCTTCCGCCTGCCAACAACCAAAGTTTCGTCTCTATCTCAACATCATGGCAGACTTCGTTCAGGTGTTTCGCAAATTTCTTACGAAATTCAATATGACTTAGAGGAGCGTATCCACTTTTTCACATTGTAGAGAGTTGGTCAGTGTAAACGGTTGTGCACATAGACATGTATGTGGAGTGCTAGGTGATTCCCATCCATATCTCAGATTTAAATATCTTTGAACTTTGATTTGAAGAAAAAATTATTATATTTTAAGGGTAGCTTGCTTAGCCAGTTCGATGATTCTTTCTGTGATGCTAAATTTATTGTTAGCTTTCATTCGGCTGAGCAATTTTCCAGGATTTTAAAATTTTTCGAGAGTGTAGTAATCTGTCTCTCAATATTCATAATTTTTTTCAACAGAGTTTATTCTGTTTCAGCTATTTCTTGATCACTGTTTCCGGATGGATCACAAATAGCTCGTGACAACTCATATTTGCCGGAATATGTGTTACTGCGGAATTCTATTCTTCCCATTTGTTGTGGTAGTGCAAAAGGGCTGCGATCTTCAGCGGTTATCTGGCGTTTACCAGTAAAACTAGGAAATAGCTGCTGTCTGACGTTTGTCACAATTTCGTTCATTTTTTAAATGGGTCCGGTTTTGTTCTGGTTAGGAAGTTTGATTGTTTTGATTTCCCATTATTTAGAAAACTTTCGTATTGATTACTAGGCATGACGTTTTAGTGTTCAAAGAAATGACTTCGAGAATGACTTCGAGTAGCTAAATATTAATAATACTGTCGGCCTGGTCAATTATATTCCATTTGAACTCCGATATCCAAACTATGCAATCTAACGATATTATCCTCTTACGGGTGCTCATCATTTCTTGTGATAGATGCTGGACCGTTTAGGCAAGATAAAAAAAATTGCACTCAAATTTTTCTAGCCGTTACACCCCTTTGGATTTCGACTCAATAGAGATGGTAGGTTTCAAGAAGGCATAATTCAAGGAGGTTTTCAATTTCCGCATCTGTAAAATCATCTGCACGTTGGTGAAATTACAAAATTATATCGTAAAAGTCTGACTGCGTTTCCCTCGGCATTGCAACATTGACATAGGTGGCAAACTGCTATTGTAGTCACACGAAATCCTTTTTCAGCCATTTTTGCCTCCCATGATCTATTGAAGGACTCGGTTAAACAACAACTAGTAACAGTTGATTTCCATCGGTTTCGCAAAACTTTCTTTTGTGGAGATCTTGCAAAAACTTTGCTCAAGATTATTAGGAAAAAGTTCTTAGGCACGTGAGACAAAATACAAAAGTGCAACTAAAATAGCGTTTGGCGTGAAACTTGGTTTAATCACAGGATAAAGATCAATTTGAATCATTAGAAAGGGTCGAATCTGCAAAGTGAGATGTCTTGTTTGGCGAATCAGAGTCAAGTAGCGTTGTTACTGTGTTTTTTTTTTTCAGTGGAATATTACCCTAAAAACTCTGATAGACGATAAAGATCTTCAGCCACAATTGGACGAAGAAACGCAAAAAGAGTCAAGTTTATCAGTTCACACTCTTGAAAAATTGTTTCACGGTGTTTGAAATGCTGAACCCACTAAAATTGAGCTTACACTGTGCATGTACAGATGTACAAATGGCTATGGTTTCAAGATAAAAGTTGATACGAAGCCGATGTCAATATTTTAGCGGGAAAATTTTCGGGAAGTCATCAACACTGATTCAATTCACGGTTTAAGTACCCAGATGATATAATTGGTAGAGCTTCAAATCTGAAAACTCGGAAAAAAAACCACAGGAAGACATGCGAGGGAGACAGGAACAATGAAGATCGAACTAAGACATGTGGCAGATGCGACAGAACCCTACAGGCCCGAAACATGGCCCGCCACAAAAGACAGAACTGCAAGGGAAACCGGGTACCAGAACAAGAAGCAACCGAACAACACCATCAACACGGCGTCTATAAACAGAAATGGACAATATTTCCGAGATGTAACGAGAGGAAATCCGCGTCAAACTTAGCAAGGCACCTAAGGATATGCACCACGTCCATGGTCAGGGGAGAGGACACAACCTTTGAACCAGGAGGGTGAAAGTCTACATACAAGCTGATTCGAATAACACATCACTTGTTGCTGCAGCTATCGTATAAAACCGGAACTTTATGATAAAACTCAGAAAAAACTCTCAATCTGGTCTTTAAATATCATAAATGAGGAAGTTGTGGCACGGGTCAGTTCAAAATGTTGGCGATGTACGCAAACTGCGAAAGAATAAGGAACAGGTTGAAAAGCTAGACTCGTAGAACGAGGTTTCGAGGAAGACGATAGCAACTTAGTTAGTGATTCACCAATAGGTCCAAGAGAATCATTTAAAATATTGAGAACGTTTGCTGCTCGTTCTTAAAGGAACCCCGGGGAACAGATTTTTAGCCACAAAAAATGGATTTCTTCGAGAACTTCAGATAAGCAGATCTTATAGCCCCTATTGAGGACACTTTCTTAGACACCAACTGAGGTGAGGACACTTGAGGTCTACACCTTGAAAAATTCTGATTGACGAATGTCAAAGTGGCTTTGAAAAAAAAAACAATTCTTCAAAAGCGCTGGTTTAAATGAGTGTGAAATTGACAATCAAGGTTTATGTACTCGAGAAACTACTGAAGAATTTTACAGTCGTTATTTTTATTTGACAGAGTCTAAAGTGTTTAAATAGCCGACAGACAGTTGAAAAAGAATCAAAGAACGCAAATGAACAGAAAAAAAACTGAATAAAAATACTGGCTCAAACTATTTATGGTTGACAAATTTTTGATAAAATTATTCCAAATTTGAGAAGTTAAGCCGAGTTGAGAAAAGTTGATCATAAGGTAAAATTTTTGTTTCAACGGGAAATTTGATGATTAAATTCGACTTTTGAAAATTGAAATCGATCACGTTTTTCGTGACCTTTAAATTTTAGCTGTTTGATAGTGGAGTCTGCCTTTTTTCTTACAAAGGAAATGATATGAACTTATAGAGGAATCAAAAGTCAAACCGCGAAAAGAAAATATTGAGCCTGTACAAACTTTAAAATTTTTCCTGATTAAAAAAAAACAAAAAAAATCATCGCGACCTGTATAAGAGTTAGAACTACGTTCACCGAGTCTTAAACAGATGTTTTTAACATAAAGCGACACAGAATTGAAAATGGAAATTTTAAGACGTCGACCGCTTCTGGTTGGAATTTAAGACGACACTACACACATTTCAGCAGTTTTATTTCTAAAAAATGGAAATCACTTGAAATATAAGTTCAATCTATATGTTCCAACTCTCATTTATTGTTTTAATGTCATGTCTTCTTAATGTTTTGTCGAATCATTTACCTGGCACCGCTGAAAACTTATTGCAATTCCATTACTTCTTGCGAATTAAATCGCTCTCAAAATTGCTCCATATTGAACTGAGTCAAGCTAATTGGTCGAGTTGATTTCCATACTACTCAAAATTTACTCCAGACATTTTTGTATTATTGGTGGGGGAACAAAAAACATACGGTGGAAATTAAACTTGATACTAAAAAATTTTTAACCAAAAAAATTTCAGACCAATCAAAGGGCAGTCTTTATAAGTCAAGGCTTTGCTGTGCTATGGGACGACTTGTTGTTCCAACCTCTCCGGAGAAGTGGTAAGAAAGTATGGCGTCGGATCACTTTAAATAAACTGGTTTCAGCCAATTTTCATTGCAGCATAAAAAATTTGTATGATGTTAATTGTGTTATCATATCTGAGCCCTATTGGTCTTGATTCGGATTTTAATAAAAATCAACAAAACTTGTCAAAGTTGAGAAAAAAAATTTGTTCGAATTTTTTCATTTCAAATAATTTCATTTGAAATTTAGACAAAAATTGATCAGACGCTGACCTCCTGCAAATTATTTTGACAATATTTACAGGTAAATTATTTGTTTTGTTACTTCTTTCTCATATTTGCATTTTTTGATCTAATTTAAAAAAACGCCGGATTTGGACAAACAAGTGAAAAAAAATTGAAAAAGATTCAGGACCTTTTTCTAATTTAAAGTTTACTGTATAGAAATTAAATCACAAACGAAATCTGTATAATTAACTGTAGATAAACGGTTGTTATCAACTTGTTGTCACAGTGGCATTAGAATTGGTAATGCAACAAAACAGAACAGAACACTGACTGAAAGTTCCGACTGCCCTTTAAAGTGCAAAGAATAATTCATCTTTTACGAAGATTGCAAATTTCAAAAAAAAAATGAAAAAAAAAATGAATTTTTTTCCATATTAAAAAAAGTTATTCCACTCGCTATGGAAAAAAAGTATGTTAATAGTGTCTTGCGATATTTCCGAACAATTTGCTTTAAATCAAAGTTTAACTATTTCTAAGCCGGATTAAATCTTCACTCACGCGGTATTATACCAAAATATGTGGCGCGTTAATTGTCAAATTGCAATGACGCTACAAAAAATGCTCACAGTTGAAATATTTTCTCTCATTTGAGCTCAAAAAATTAAAATTTTTGAGAGGGTGTAGAAAAAAAAACCAATCAAAAGTTGCTAGTTTAAGAAATGGAAATTTGTCTGAAGAAAAAAAATAACGAGCACAGATTTTTTTTTCTTCAAAAATTGAAACAACCGTCCCGAAAGCATACCTATTGGGCTAATTTTAACGTGTTAAATTCAAATGTAAATTTTAAAAAAAATTGTAAAAAAAGTGAGAGACAATTTGAATCATGTTTGAATGAAAGAGACAGCGATGGAATAAGAAATACAGATGTCTATCTTGATGTTTCCGGCTTAGAGGATATCATCAAACTCAATTATTATTGTCTTGACTTTCATATAAATTTTTTTGTTTCTGAAAGTTCTTCATACAATAGAATTTCCCCAATAGAACATTTTGTGAGCTAGAAATACGTATAGTGACATCAGCACTGTCCACAAAGATTAAAGATGTCAATTATCACTTAACCTTTAAATCTTGTAATCGATGTTAATGACAGTGTACGAGGACGATCATTCACTTGAAATCTAGCTTCAAGCGTACCGCAGCCTGACCGATTTCGGCTGCATTATAGTGGTATCTCAACAAAATAACTCAGCTGGTGTTATCTCAGCAAAAAAGGCATTAACGCAAATAGTGGTACATGAAAATGGAAATAAAAATGGGCTCCTAAGACAGACTGGATAGATTTCGATAACCACATTTATAATTATTAATTATTTTTTTTTTTTAAATTGTGGAAATTTTTATATTTGACTTTACTAGAATTCTGAACGTTTCCCTTGTAAGTTTTTACCCTTGTAACGATTAGAAATCAAAACCTGTGGTTTATGATTTCATTTGTTTATGTGTAATGAATAAAAGTAAAGTTCTACTTTTTCAAATGAATACCCGAAATTAAAATCGTTTATATTTTTAGCTTTTGACATCACTTCAACTTTTGCGCTATCAAATATGATTTATATAAATTTTCCGATTATTTTTTTCATATATTTTTTTTTCGTTTCCCTAACAAAATTTATAGAAGAATTTTTGAAGTATTTTTGACAAAAAAAAATCAGTGAATTTGACTTGTGTTTTTTTAGCTAACCTGTCATTGATATTTAACAGCCGAGTTTTGAATGCAAAATAAAAACGTTTTCGAAAGCCATAACCGGAAGTCTTATATTTTTTCGAAATTCCGGAGTATTTTTCCGCTGCTGTGACCTGTTTATATACAAAATTAATTGCCTCTGCTTTTGAATCCAAACTGGCCTTGCTTTCAAATAAATCATTTTATTTCCCGTTTATCATTTCTTATCATTCTTATCAATTCTTATCATTTTATTTGCCGTTTAGTTTACTTGCCTTATACTAAAATTCAAATGATTTTATGCAGTTTACTTTTTTCATTTCATCAATTTTTATTTATTTTTATTGGCCAGGTGCCCTCACGTTCACCAAATTCCTTTCCACATTCTTTTCCCTGCAATTTGATCCCCCGCCCCTCGTTCAACGCGTTCCAAAAAAAAGAGTTTTCGAAAACTTTCTGTGACAAATTCTGGCAAGGAATTAAGGCTTTAAATTGTTCGGCTTTTGCGGAATATTCAGCTAGAACAGTACACAAAAAAGTAACTTTAATGTGTTTTGCAAGCAATATTTAAGTTCAATATAAGTTCAATTTGAGTTTAATATTCAAGAATCAGTTATAATGGAGCTGAGGAAACTGGATGAAAAAATAAAATGTCTGTTACGATTTAAAGTCTAACACAACTGCTCGTATCAATTTGCATAAGAAAAGAAAAATTACTAATTTTTGTTTCAACTTTTTTGAAACCATCTCGCAGCACGCAATGTAAAATTAAAATGATATATTTAGCATTGAGCTAAGCACTAAACATGCCAAATTGCTTGTCACAATTCAATTTGGAAAGATTGCTAAGACAGACTAAACCTCCACTTACGCACTTAAGTTATGAAAATTGGCCACAGGTGAAATGTATATTTCCTAACTTTGAGCCCAGGATAGCTAGTTGAAAAGTCGATGTTTGTCTAATTAAAAACCACCCAGAGCTCAAATATTCCTTCACGTTCTGAAATGAAATTATGACCATTTTTTGTATTTCTTTAGTTTGAGAAACTCGAAAAGCAAGTAACATCAAATTTCAAACCATCGAGTTATCAGTATCAAAGATTTTTCCAAGCCTATAAAGAAAATCACACGAACTGAATAAACGGCAGTACATTTTTGTAATTCCACTTAAATATTTTCCGCAAAGATTTCTGCCTGATAAATGAACGCTTTTTCTATAGTTAGCATTAGAAGAAAGCGCAGCTGATAAGCTGAAAATCTTAATTTCGAAAGTAAAGAATGTTTATTAAAGAACTCGTCGGCAGAAGAAATTTGAAAATTGCTTCTCCTTTTCTAAAATTTTTTTTAAACATGATAGCTGGTTTATCAGAACAAAGGACTGAATACTCCGACTGCCCCTTAACTGGCAGTTTTTGTTCCAAATTCTTGCTAAGCTATAAATTGTGTACAACCAATATGAAATTCAAAAGCTAAAAATTGAGTAGAAATGTTTTGACCGAAAAAATTGGCCTCAATTCAATTTGGAACAATTGTTGGTTCAGATGATTTGCCACGCATAAAAAATTTGCTTATGAAAACTATGGAAGTATTATTTGAGCAGCATTGTTGTCCACATTTTATTCTAGCGCAAGCATCTCGCTTGTCAATCAAAAGGTTTCTGGATCGATTCTCATTTGCGGTCAACTTTTGTAAAATCCGTCTGAATTTTAAAAAATCTCCCAAGGCATATGTAGTTCTCTTTTTCTTCAAAAACCGGCAAAAATAAGGCAAACAAATTAATGCTTTTTTTGCTAAACTTTTGTCCAATTATATTCGAATAAAGCTATTTTTTTAGAGATTCTTCTACGTCTAAGACTACATCTAAGGATCATAATGATTACTGGCGACCTGTCAATTTGAAGACTGAACCCTGAAATTTGAATTGAAATCTGAACATCCTCACTTGGACCATCAGTCTGATTCCAAATTACTCGTACAAGATAATATAACTTTAGCTTTTTTCACATAAATAACAGAGAAATCAGCTTATACTTATAATCTACTCACGTTTCGGTTTCCTCCATTCGTGGGTAATAATTGAGATTTAAAATAGGTAAGATGGTTGTTGTGACAGCAAAAGAACAGCAATTGATAGATTGTTTCAATTTTCAGAGCAGTTCAAGTTAAAACTGCTAACATTTTGGGTTGCTCTAAGTCGCTTTGACCAAACTATAGACAAGGAATTTCTTGGAGACAAATTTGGTAAAGAGAGAGAACGATTTTGAAATGATCAGCTTTGCAGATACGAGTCCGTATGGACCCTCCCGATTTATGGATAAATAGAGCTGACGGGTTTTGTGTATTTTCTAAATGCATACCCAATAAACCATTTTTCTTAAGTTTTAACGCTACTTTTGACCAACTCATTTTCCTTAAGTAACAGGGCTGCTGTTATATATGTTGCCAAGTTTAACGTGTCACAACAAAACTGCAAAATTAGTACAAAGTCGTTATAAAAATATATCCGTACAAAAACAATCAAAAATGATTTTTAAAAAACAGCTCTTTTGTGGCGTTGCAAGCTATTAAAACAATGTTCCGCATTCAAACAGCATTGCTTTACAAAAAAATCAAAATATCAATTTTAAGATAAAATGTTGACAAGTTTATTAGTTGTGTTTTTCCGGTATGGTTTGATGAAATAACATAGTGGTCTGTTAGCCGAATTTCTCAAATCAACTGAATCGTTTTCAATGAAACGGTTCCCGTTTTTTATTCCTATTAAAAATGTATGCCTGAAAGGAATGAAAGGGCATCATTCAATTTTTGTTATTTTTTCTTGATATTTAATTTCTTATCTGTTTAAGAGAAAACTAATTGGCGGCTTTGATGAAAAGGCAGTGCTATTCCAATCCGCGACTGTTGCCAACTTATTTTAGCAGGGATTATGAGCTGTTTTAAGTTTGCCGAGGTGCAGACAGCGGTTGCAAAAGAACAAAAATCGGGGCTGGTTTGAGCGTCTGGACTGTTATTCTAGCTTTTTGATAGGACTTGAATGTCGTAAAACGCGGGTTCAAATGCAGTTGATTATAAGCGCGGGCAAATGTAATCTGAACAAAATTGTCTTTTCTGGGGACCCAAGGGCACTTAGTCTTACTCTTGTGCTATCTTCTCGACAACAAAACAACGAGAATAAATTAAGCGTGCTTCTATCTTTTTCTATTTTAATTCCAAAGTGTATTTCAGTGTGAAATAAATTTACAGTTTCAAAAGAAAATGAACAAATTTAGGGTTGCAGGAGTTGGTTGCAGAGGGTATGGTATATAGTATTAGGCTGGGCTCTAAAGTGAAGGTACAATGCTGCTCTATGCTGGATTCGAATCGATAGATTTTAAATTCCATTTTATTTCATCAAAATTGTGTGTATTGTTTTATAGTTATAATAACCTGGTATACCGTAATAGTACCATGTCAAATATGGTCACGTCCAGAAACGCATGCTGTGAAGTATTTATGAAGGGAGGGAAGGAAAAAGCCACGAAATATGCGCCTAGTCATAAACAATACTGTTCGTATCAGGGCGCTGCCGTGATTGTTCTGACTGCCCATCAACGTCTTTGAAACAGTTTTTGAATATATCAGTTGGAAAAAAATGATGAAACTTTCAAAAAATGGGAAAGTTTGAACTCTTGTGGACTTCTTAAAAATTTTAACAATATGGCCCCACAAGCTAGGCCAAGTGATGGTCTTACTCTTAGCGTATAGTAACATATCAATAACGCAAATTATCTTGCCTCAATTGAATATGGAACAATTTATGAGCGATTAAAAACCAGCTTATGCGTTAATAGCTCGCAATAATCGTCGCAAATAAGCCAAATTGGCCCATTTCAAACCCTCCTCTTTTTAACTTTTTTTAATGAGCAGAATGAATTGGAAAACCCGTTGAAATTAAAACATAACATGTGGTAAATATGCAAAATGCACGCAACTCAAATAAAGTTTAGTAAATTGAGGAAAAGTTTGTAAAATGATAACAAGACTCAAACCTCTGTTCTTAAATAACACTTATAGTACCCTGGTATGCATAACAGTACAATATGGTCACTTCCAGAAACCGATGTTGTTAAGTAAATATGAAGAGAAAGAAGGAAAAGACCACAAAAATATTAGTCTACTTGTAAAACAGTAACAAAAATTTGCCAAAATGAGGGATGCCTTATCAGATCCAGAATACAAAGTTACATGAGCTAAATATTACATCAATTTATTCGCTCGCAAATTATATAAGGTTTTTTCCCCATAAAATTTGTTCGGACCATAGCTTTGAGGCAAATTGACAACTCGATCAAAAAGGTAAAAAATTAGTCTAATTAAGCAAGAGACCGTTTATAAAAGCTAACATTTAAAAAAAACGTTTAAAAATTGACCAGATTGAATTGAATAACCCGTTACAATTATAACAAAACCCGTGGTAAATATGTAAAATACATGCAGTTCACGTAAAGCTTAGAAAATTGAGGAAGGTTTTTCAAATGATAGCAAGACGCAAACCTCTGCTCATATATACCCACTATAGCTTAGAGAAAAATTATCTAGCTCACGTTATATTTATCAGAAACCAATTTACCATTCATCTCCTGCTTTTAAAGCAAGAATTCATTTGGGACCTTATAATTAAGCATATTTTCTGTGATGTTTTTGGTTAACAATGTGAGAAAAATGTATGCTGTGAAATTTGACTCAACGAAATTTGACCTCAAAAACCGGGTTTAATTTTTAAAAACAGAATAGTGTTATATTTTTCATACAAAAATAGGATAATGAATGAAATAGTTTAAACTTCATTAGAAGTGATAGAAAAATGAGAAAATCCCGCTGGGATAAAAAATAGTTCTTTTATTGAAAAGATGAAAAATTAATCAGTTTTTATAGCAAATGGATTTTTTTTGCCACCGGAAATAGTTGAAAAAGGCGTATGTTGCTGTTCATTATTCAGTCATTTCAATATGTTTTAGACTAAAACAAAATATTTTTCGGCTTAAATTTTGCGTATCAACTTTTCTCAACTATGGTAATTGAAAGGCAAAACTGCCCTTTTTGATGTTTATTTTTTGAAAACTGGAGATCCTTTAAATCGATTTCTTTTGATTGATTGCTTTTCTGTTCTCTCTTGATGAAAACTGACATCTTAATCAACGAACTCTATCTTAGCCGAATGTTTTCGAGGGATGTAGCAATGGCAATTTCCACGTCTCTATAATCATAAAAAAGGTTAAAAAAATTATATTTAATCCAAAGTTTTTCAAAATGGTTTGCAAAAACTTTTTTCGAATCATTCAAATAATAAAATTTTTACTCCACTTTAAAATACGAAAAAGGAGACGCTTGCTTCAAAAAAATGCGCTTTCCACGTTTCGTTTTGCGTAAAAAGACAACTTATTCTTTGTCTGTTTGCCCGAAGAATTTCTCTAAATAACTTTGCCAATCCTGATAATTGCTGCCTTACCTTAATGGAAATTGATTTTGATTTAACGACCAATTTTTTTAGGTCGACCAAATTGATTTTCCGAGCTCTCTCAAAGCGCTATAACAAGCCTCTTCTATTGAAAAATTCTTCGCGGTGCTTATTTGATATCGGTGACTCTCTCTCCACGTGTGTATTGCCGCATTTGAGACTTACTGGATTTCAGGGGTGGATTGGGGGGGGGGGGGTTTTGGGGGGCGGACGCCACTCTCTCAGGGATTTGACCCCCTGCTGGCCCAAAGGGCCCCCCTTGGTACTATTTTGAGATATCCATGTTTGGTGACGGACCCTAAAATTTTTCTAAAGGCGCCTTTTGGCGCCAATAAATACTAAATTTTGGGGTGAGCGCGCGCCAAAAAAATGCGATTTTTTTGTCAACATTTTCCAAAAAAAGGCTTAAAAACGCTTTTTTCGGCCTGTTATTTCAAAATTTTGCCTGCGGCGCAGAAGTTTAGGCAAAAACAAAGTCTTTGTAATCCTTTGAGAGAGCTCGGAAAATCAATTTGGTCGACCTCAAAAAAGGTCAACAAAATTTGGTCGACCTAAAAAAAAAGGTCAACAAAATAAAAATGGAGAGCCTGTTTTCGAAAAAAGAGCTGGATCTACCTAAAAACCCCCCACCTTTCAAGCAGGGGCGGATTTAGGGAAGGGTGGACGCCCCCTACCCCTCCCCTCTCCCATTCTCAGGGACTCGGCCCCTTGTCGACCCAAAGGGTCCCCCTTTGGTACTTTTTAAGAAATCCATTTTTGGCCGACCGACCCTAAAATTTTTCTAAAAGCGCCTTCGGCGCCAATATATTTTAATTTTGAGGGAGAGCCTTTTTTGGACTATTTTTTCAAAATTTTGCCTTTTTTGTCGTCTTGTACCCATAACTTCTGCTCGCACATATAACATACTGCCAACCTCCCTTCCCCTTCCCCTATCCTCCCCCTTTCTCGCTTGACTTTAATATAATAAGCTTAGCTGCAGAATTGGACTGCTTGGCAGTATAATTTAAGCAAGGTGGTTAGATCTCCCTGAAAACGCCTTTTTTGGACTATTTTTTCAAAATTTTCCCTGTTAGATCTCCCTGAAAAACGCCCTTTTTGGACTATTTTTAAAAAGTTTGCCTGCGGCGCAGAAAGTTTCGCCATAACAGGGACTCAAACCGTGCTTAGGGAGAGCTCGAAAAATCAATGCGTTTGGTCGACCTAAAAAAAGGTCGACAATTTTTTTTTTTTTAAATCCGCCCCCTTGAGAAAATCCTTCTAGATCCGCCCCTGTTGTCAAGTATAAAACTCTCAATAAAATACTCTAGCGCTAAATCAAAGTTTTTTTTTATTTAGCGTGGTGAAGATTCTTTAGTTGATACCATAGGGATAGGAGGGGGAGGGATTGGGAAAATGTTAAATAGATCTAAAGAGCTAAGCATGTCAAAATCACGAAGTAACAATTCAAAGGTCCAAGCAAAGTTTCAGCAACTGTTTTCTAACTGCAGATTTGGATTTTTGGCGTAAAAGGGGAATTAAGGAGGAAATTGGGAAGCAAATGCCCTCTCTCTCTCTCTTTCTTTCTTTATTTCCTTACTTCTGCGATTTTGTCCCAATTTCCCTTCTCAGCCTCTGTCAGTTTGGACACTGAGCGGGTTGAATAGGCAAGAAAATAAGAGAAAAGATAGTTAAAAGTTACAATATAACATGACTGTAACTGTACGCAGTTACTCGGAAACAGTTTGCCAATTAACCTGCCATATGCTGTGGTGTTCTGGCCCGTGAAACAAACTCGAGACAGGGAGATCTAACCGCCTTGCTTAAATTATACTGCGAAGCAGTCCAATTCTGCAGCTAAGCTTATTATATTAAAGTCAAGCGCAGAGAGGGGGGAGGGAAGGGGAAGGGGGAGGGGAATGGGAAGGGGGGGTTGGCAGTATGTTATATGTGCGAGCAGAGGTTATGGGTACAAGACGAGACAACTGCAGAGTCAGTTTTATCAATTATGTAGCTGATTGAAATTGAAGGCTACTTTTCCACTCTTAACACTATACCTATAGTACTACCGATCGCTAACTTAGTTAGAATCTTATTGTTAACAAACCCCTTAAATTATCTAACCTAGAGAAGAAATTAAACCTTTATGAATGAATATAATAGCTCAACAGTATTACTTCAAGCGTGTATTCGATTTTAGTGTTTTTTTTTTCAAGAATTCACCTTTTTGCAAAAAAATTGCAAATAGAGAAAATTATACTCAAATTATAATATTAATAATTATATTGCATCTTAGCCGAGTAGAAAAAATGTTGAGCTTATAAATCAAAACAATGTTAAGTTTTATCGATACAGTTCTCAAATCACAATGGTAAAATCACATATAACGAATAGTCGTCTTGAGCAATCAGCAAAAAAAATCTGCAAGCGTTTTGGAAGTTAGAATTTTTCGAACCCAAGGGATATGTTTTGATTAATGGGAAGAAAGGAAATTTCATGACTGCATAATCCAGGAAGCCAAGGTAATTAAGGTTAGAAAAGGAAATACAGTAAAGATTGTTTTTTGCAAGACTGTTTTTGCATCATTAGAGGGAGAATAAACCCTTAATCGGAAAAAAACCCTAACCTTTGAGAAAATCATTTTCGTCAATTATAATCCTCTCAGTTTAATTTTTAAGAGTTATTTGGCACAATCTTGGTAAAAAATAAGCCTTCTGAAAATATAACTCATTGATTACTCCTGATGTCAATTTTTTATCTTGCACAGAACTACTTCGCTGCCATTTTAGTTGCCGGTTTTTGATAATTTTTTTTCTATGTTTGTTACTATTTCTTTCAAAGTGACCACCTTTTCTATTTAAATTTCACGGCAGTCATTTTTGGGCCAATTTTTTTCGAAAGTTGCCTGCACACGAAAAAGTAAGGGTAAAATCATCTTAGCTGAATTAAGTTTTATAAGTTAAATTCAATTTCACCTTACTTTACTTTAGCTTACGAAAAAAAATTAAGGTAAATTTTACCTAAACTAAATTAACGTAAATATAGTTAAAATTGATGGCAGAGACAAATTTAAAAAAAAACCCAAACAAACTGAACTTCGTCAAAGAAGCCCTCAATTTTGGGGTGCGGAACACCACTTATCCCAATTTCGGTTCACCCTTTGGCAATAAATAATTTTAAAAGCACTTATATTTTCCAAGTCGGCTCTTTTCCATTTTCTCCAACATAATTGATAAAACTGTCGTAACGTTGTCATAACGCAATGAAATTGTGTGAACAAACTATTATGAGTAAAATGGTTTTATAATTTAAATCATACACGCATAATAATAAAAAATTAAAATAGAAAATTTGAATTGTGGGTAGGAATGCAAAAAGACTTGAACCCTATAAAAACTATGCAAAGCCTTTTGGTTTTAAAAGACGATTATTTAGATTTTTTTCGGTCGTCTACTCTCCACATCTACATTTGGTAATTTTTTTTGAACAATAATGACACTGTTTTTGTAAATTATGATTTAATCGGTGATCTAGTTTTGATAGAGGTCTCAAGAGTTTAACTGAACAGATGATTTTGTCCAAGTCTTGAATTTAGAAGAAAAACCACTAAATTTCTGAATAATATGGGTAACTAAGACGGAAATCAAACAAAGCTATTTATGTCAAGCAATGACTTGAACATTGGCCTAGACAAAATGACAACATCATAAAAGTTTCAAAAAGAGCTCTAAAGTATTTTAAAACTGGGACAGAGTCTCGTGGTTTTGGATTATTTGTTGGTCGTTTCTTCCGGTCATCTTTCCTCCACTACTACATTGAATATATTTGTAGAAAAGCATGCGACACTTTTCTAGAATCAGAACTCCAATGGTGCTCTCAATCTTTTCAGCGCAAAAGGTTTTTGCAAAATCTAAACTGTTCGATTTTTTGACAGAGTTGAAGAAAAAAGAAGTCGGACCAAAAAGTCGGGTAAAAAAACTTCCCCTTCTTCACCATCGACAATTTTTCACATCATTTTCAAGTGAGCTTAAACCATGTAAGCCAAATTTCAAAACAATTGTGGTTGTCAATCTCTGAGGAACATTTGTTACGTAGCATTCAGATTTTGTCCAACACAAAAAAAAAACATCAAACTAATAGTTTGACCTACCCAAAAAACGAAGTGCAGGTAAAGTGTTCCTTCTTCCAGAAAAATGAGACCTTAGAAATAGTCCAATCAAGCTCACTTGACTCTGAAGCATGAAAATCTCTGAAACTGTTCTTTTGAATCTCAAACAATAAAATCTCAAAAAACATTTTGAAAACTTCGAAAAATGCCCGTTTTTTTATTTTTCCAATTAGTTTTTCCATCAAAATTGGAATTTTAATTTTTTGATGGTTTTAGCTAAATCAGTAATTGATCGTTTCAAGGCTTCATGCTTAAATAACTTGGTGCTATTTTGCATTGAAATGATCCGTATCATTATAAACTTTTACAAGCTGAACACAGCGAATCCCTATGAACAAAATTTTCTATTTGCTGACTTTGATTATTTTTCAATTTATGCAACTCAAGTTTATTTTTCGATTTTTCTGCTTGAAATGGTCAGCTAACAACCTTCAGAAATGGTCAGCTAACAATTTTTGAAATCAAGCTTAAATTAGAGTAGATATAAAATCCGGTAGAATCTCGTCGAGACAAAATTAAGGCGAAGCGATGCATGACTAGATATAATTTAATCGCTTTTTTGAGACTTTCTAGCGTTTTCGGGTTTCGGCAAATTTCGAATCGAATCGTTCTGGAAGGGGGTATAGTGGTTAACACCTTTGTCTGTTGGAATATAAAATTGAGTTTGAACCCCGAAACACATTTAACTTTCGAAAACTTTTAGCGGATAAAACCATCATAGAATTTCTGGCACAAGTAGTTACCAAACACAAAAACACGCTCTTTTTTGTCAAAGGGTCTAAGTTTTGTTAATCTTCATTGAATCATTAATTTCATTCTCATTCTGAAATTTAAAAACCCTTTGCGCAAACAATTATGGCTTGCCATTTCTTTTTATCCGTTTTTTACAGATCTAATACAAATTGTTTTTGCGACATGATCTCAACTTGAATTTTTGTTGATTTTTAAAAGCTAGTTCGGATTAGGAAAAAAAAATTCTAATGCTTGAATGATGAGAAATTGTGTCATTGCAGCTCAATCAATCTACGAACCAAATCTATTACTAAAAAGCGACACGTTTCTCTCTAAGTAGCACAAATCCAAACAGAGCTAACAAATTAGATTGATTCCACAGTCAATTAACCTTAAGCTTTTGATTAAGATCCAGGAAATCTATTAAATTCAATTTTAAATTTGGCACTGCAATAATCTGGCATCAGATGGCATGCTATACATCGTGATAAGGTTCAAACGAAAAATTTTGCTGAATTACTGGAACGCGTTGAAGTGAAACGGATCAACCAAATATCAACCCCATTTTATGTTATTTATTTAAAAATGAAACTATCTTCCCCTGAATAGACCAAATGAACAATCTCCCCCTAAAGTTAAACGACCTGTTCAAGCAGTGAGGCTGCAGGTACTAAAATAAAATCTGATTGGCTGACAAGAACTATTTTCACCAACTGATCGATCTCCTCCCTATTTTGATTCAGGTGGAGGTTATTCGTTTGGTCTCAAAATTTTCTACCCCTCTAAATAAAAACAAAGAGTTGGCATTAGAGTTTTCTACGAAGAATTCCGTTTTTGCTGCATTCTGATTGGTAAAAAAACAGACCATTTTATTCTATTTAACATTAATCTCCCTCCTTTTTTTAAATGAGTAAATAGTTGTTAAGTAGACCCAATGAAACTATTGAAACGCGTTGAACTACGTTAAATACATCAGAAGGCAAAGATCTTCCTCACTTGTAATTTTCGATTGAAAAAATTGCCCAATGAATTTATTGTCAACTATAAATTGTGTACAACTATTACAAACTGCACGTTCTATAACTTTTTGATATAACGTATTTATGTGAATTCTATAACAATATAAAACATTTTATAACACCTGTACGGACATTTAGAACATTTGGTTTGTTCAGTTCAAGGTTGGTCATCGTTTCAAAAAATGATTGGTTCTATAATTGTTCGAACTATCGAAGAAAGTGCGGAATTTATAAGTCGGGGCAGCTTGTTTTTTTTTAATCAGACCAATTCTCAAAAGAGTTTTTTTCTCGTGGCATCGATCACTTGATCTTGGTGGGCCCAATCGACTTCGCTTAATGCTATAATTACCTGAACGGAAACTAATTAAACTACTCGTTTGATATTTTGATGCTAAAATTTTGATATCACGCATGATTTAGGCACCGCAAGTCATCCCGCACTACATACCAGTTTATGTTGAATGAATTGAAACAAATTATTTGGTCTAATTAATTCCTTAAACGACTCCAAGTGTTAACACTTAATATTTGATAATATCAGCCAGAGTTTAATAGTTTAACAAAACAATTCGAGACCAGTTAATCGGTAGTCGGAATATTCATGGCCTTGCCTGATACGAGCAGTCTTACTAAAAGTATGCTTTGATCTTGCCGTATTTATTTTTTTTCCGTAAGGCGACAAGGCGTAATTGGTTTCTTAATAATTTTCGCTTGCTACGACATGATGTCCTACCATTTTTGATTTCTCCTGTTTTAAAACAAATAGTTTATTCTAAATTGAATCAACATTTTTTTCAATCTAAGGTTTTTCAATATTGTTTTTGTAATGTTATCGTCAACGATTGATACTTGGCATTCAAACCTTTCTAATTTGAAGAACGTTTCTCCTATTTTGTAAAGTATGAATTATGGGTTTTATAAAAATTCCAAGTAATTTTCAGAAATAGTGAGCTGTCGCTTTTTTGTTGGAAAAAACTTTTCGTATCAACTTTGCAAGTATATAAATCTTTTTGGCACCATTTCTAAAGCTACGTACGTTATACAGCATTCGGCTGTTTTGCTGAACTGGTTCAGTAAACAACTTCTATTATCTCATTCAAAAAAAAACTAAGATCAATTGAATTCTGCATGCAATTGGCCATTACGAAACGCAAACTAGACTAAAATTCTTCATCCAGATTTAAAATAAAATTTAAACAAGTTAATAGCCTGAAAACTAAAGTCTTTGATTCATAAATAATCTTTTGAACTAATTTCCTTCCAACCAGCTTGGTACGTGTAATAATTTTTAAAACTGATCATGATAAAAAGTAGTTGTTCACAAAAAATAAGAGTAATCTGGCAAACATCGTCATCTTGTATGCTAGATTTTTGATTTTTCTAGATCATTAATGTCAGTATTTATAAGAGAAGGCCAAGAAGTGATACTTGCAGAGTTACCAATTTTTAAAAAATAAAGCTAACCTGTAAAACTGTTTCGCCTGAAAAATTTTTTGACCGAATGGCGGATTGCGCCTCTAAAACCCTAATTCTTACATCTCTGGAGTAAAAGAATGAAAAAAAAATAATAATAAAAATTGAGTTAGAGATAAAGTCTGGATCAAAAAATACGTTTCGGTAAGATACGGAAGAAAAGTTTCGACTAATAAAATTACAGAAGCTTTTAGAAAAAAATGAAATACTGAAGGCAATTTGTTAATTGTTTCAAAGTTATCTTGAATGATTTGTCAGTTTATGTCAATTTGTTTGACCTAATTTTTGTTTCTTGAATTGGAAGGTATTGCTGATTTTTTGTCGAGCTTCCATTTTATTTTAACAAAAAGTGTTCAAAATTTTTAATTGAATTTTTTCAAATTTTGCACTGTTTTATATCTATTAATTGAATAACAGTAAAAAATTTAATTTCAATCAAAATAGCTAGATAAAAATCATCACAAGCTCTGGTTTTGGAAAATATAATTTGGTCAATTTCATTTCTTTTTCTTGTATTTGATCAACTGTTACATCAAATTTGGTTATCGTTCAATTCTCCAACTTAACGTACAAAACGGCCAATAATTTATACAAGAACTCCAACAGGCCTCCTCTTTTTGCTCCGACTTTCAAACAAAATGGAAAACTTATGCTCTGGTTGGTTTTTTTATTCGTCCATTTTTGGCAATCGATTTAATAGTTTTTAACATACTATTTTTTATACCTCAATGAGGATATAAATTCTTTGAACTCAAATGTAAAAAAATATTTGACCTCAAATTAATTTTGCAAAAATCTGGGAGTTTGAAAACTGTCATTTGTACCATGCTCTGGACTAATTTATGCGTGCTTTGAAGATTTTATTCATAATGCTAACGCATTATATTCAAAATATTCATGCGTGGTGAATTATCTCGCTCAACAAAACTGTTCTAAATTGAAGTGAGGATAGCTAATTGGTCGTATTAATTCGTGCGACTCAATATTTTGTTCCTGCTTCAAAGAAACTAACGGTTCATTTGTGCTCGGGGTGGTTTTTTATTCTCCAGACAGATTTAATCCAGTAATTTTTGCCAAATTTTTTGAATATCTTTCGAAAACTTCGTTGTAAAAACTTTAAAAGACATTTCACCTGCGATCAGTTTTGTAAAGTTCAGGCGGTTTAAAGATTGCCAATTTGAGACAATGATTACGCGATATATTTCGTGCTATTAATGCGTAAGCGGAGATTTAATCTGAATTATAAATTGTTCCAAATTGGATTGAGGCATGCTCTTTGGTCTATTTAATACTTTGCCATACTTTGTACTGTACATAGATTGTGGAGGATGATTTAAGAAAATTGATTTTTTTTAGTTTTTTAAAAAATTCATCAAATATTTAATTTTAAATTATTCCAAAGAAATTAAAACGCTGTCAGAACGGAACATTCAGGGTTTCGCGCTCATACGAGCAGTCTTGTTACTCAAGAGCACATTAGTAGCTAATGAAATCCATCTACAAACTGAACTCGTATACATTAATATCTTTCGTCGTTGGAACTTCTCTCAATGCTGCTATGAAACGTTTTCTTACTGATTCGTTACAAGAATTTGAACCTGAGATATTTTTTGAAGTGAAAGTATTTTCCAAAAAATTGCTTGTTCATATTTCCAACTGTACTTATGATGCTTTAAAATTATCTTTTATCTCGTCCTCACATAATTTCCAGCTCACATAGATTTTTTGACATGTGAAGTCGTTTGTCAAATGAGATCGTAACCCGCCTGAGGCTCGACTCCTGATTTGACTGAAATGTCCAACAATTTCCGTTTTTGACTTTGTTTAACTTTAGGGGAAAACGTTCAACTTTTTTTGACAATGATCCGTTTTTTAAAAAGATTCGATGAGTAATCGATTATAAAAAGTATTCATCATTAATTTGTACTCTGACCAACTTCTGAAAGTTAGCAAGGATAAAAGGGAGAGTCTTCGCGATTCAATTTAAAAAGCGATAGTTAGCTTTACAAACTGTTTCTGAGCCCTTAAGACAAAAAAAAAACATTTTAGACATCGATTATGGACTCTGCTTCTCTTGGAGGAGTGAAGCGATATCAATGGAGCTTCATAGCTAGAGTTCAGGATTTTATACAGGTATAAACAATCTGCAGGTGTAAACATTGAAGTAAAAACATTTCGAAAATTTCTAAATAAGGCTATAAATGCAGTTTTTTGAACAGAATAAATATTTTCAAGATGAAAGTGTACTTACAGTTTGAGAGAGGCTTTCCGAATGAAGCTAGCCATGACGATGATGCTGACGAACGTGCCGAATAAAGACAAAATATCGAGTCAGATTTGAATCTGCTTCTATCGTGCGGAGGTGGTATTTCAGAAAGTTAATTATAGATTGCTCTCAAATTAAGAGAGAGCTTGGTCTGCATATATATAGACGGCGAGGGAAACTAAAGTAAAAGAAGCGCTTCTGGCGAGTATCATTAGTAAGGTATAAAAGGGCAATTATAAAAAGCAAGACCGAACCAGGAATGTATTGATAAAAATTTACGCAAGATCTGGGGTCAATTTTCAATTTTCACGCTGCGATAGATGAACTAATCAAAAAGTGTGTCACATCGTTTAAAATACTCACTTTCTGTAACCAAAACAGGAATAATTTAGCTTTCATTCACTCCGTCGGTGATTCTGTACCCTTTCAACGATCCCCGTGCCAATGCTATTATAAAACTGGGGGATTAATGCGTAGCTCGGGCTTAAGTTGGGGTTAATTCAAATTACAATTGGGGAATTTTCAGCCCACAAACTGAGATCGTTGTAACGGTGGAACGGTACTTGGCATTTCAAGGGAAGCGCAGTTGCAATTTCCGCAAAATTATAGAAACGAGTGCACTTAAGAGCATCATACCTTCTTTTTCTTATTTTTCAGAAATAACTTTTTGCATAAAACACAAGTTTTATCGCAAATTGTTTAGTGTTACTAAATTTAAAAACTCTTGTGATTGAAATAAAATAATTTATACCACACAAGAAAGAGGAAATAGTACGGAACACTCGGCTTCTTACAGAAAAGCACAAACGAGCATTTGATTTTTCAAAATGATTTTCTACGTTTTTTTTTCGGATGGCAAATCTGCGTTTCATAACCGCCGACCTTTTATGGGCAAAGGTGACATTGAGTCATTTCAACTACTCGCGTACTTTTTCCATACTAAAAAATTGTCTGAGGCCTAAAAAAGCAAAAAGCGAGAATTTTAAATAGGCGCCTAACACGAAATTTTAAATAGGCACCCAATACTGTATAGTCTAATTATTGATTTGTTATGCAATAGTTCAAAATCGATAAGAGTGGTAGACAAGCTATCTGAGCAGTCCCATCGTTTTGCTGCAACTGCTCTTTTTCGGAATTTTTCCCTTTTTCATGATAAAAATTTCTCCGATTATTCGCATTTATTAATGACTTAAAAATCTTAAAAAACACTTTTGCTATAAATTGGTGTGGATTGTATCTGAAGTGAACCCTAGGAAATATAAGGTCGATTTTTTGCTTTTGAAGCGAAAAAATATCATTTTTTCAAAGCTTTTTTGATACAATAGGGGCCAAATTTTGTCTGAAATAGTTTGCAATGCAGTTAAAATTTGAGAAAAGTACGCATAATTATTGCGCACGTGAGTTTTTTTGGGAGAAGCACAATAATTAAAGCGTAATACAGTTGCAGTTTTAGAATATTTTTTTTCAATAAAAGCAGATTTACGTTTGGAGGAAATTAGGGGAAGGTAATCTCCGATTATCTGCCTATTTCCTAAACTGAATGCATGATTTTTGAATTAATCGAATCAGCTAGCTACTGAAGGAACGCCTGCTGCGAAAACACAGTTTTTAATGTATTAAACCAACTGACGCCTGAAGGATACAAGCAAACGAATCACATAAATGAAGATTTTTGGAGGTTCTCGAAAAATTTCACAGCGATTGAAATAAAAACGTTTATAATGAAGAATGAAGTTGTTTTTTATATCTATACATTTCCGGATGAGTAATGAAAAATAGAAAACTATAATTTTGTTTGTTTTTTCATCATTTTCAAAATGAAAACTGCAAAAAAAAGGTGCAGAAAAAAATCTGAAAAAGATGCAATACATTTTTCGTCATTATTTTCAATTTTGCAGTCGTAGACAAAAACGGTACGGTGAAAGTGCTCAAAGAATATATGCTACGGGTTAAAATTGGTAATATTTTTAAGAAGATTTGTTAATGTAAATGCACTTGAAAAAAGTATAAGACTTTAAAAGTGCTACGACTTCGACTTAACTTAATGCTAATGCAAGCTGGGAGATTGAACCCATTTTCAGACGAAAATGGCGGCGTGTGAACGGAAGCGGAATTTTATGACAATCGCATACGTATGAAGTCTTTAAATCAACCAACTGTGACACGTTGAAATCTTACCTCAACAGAGCCATTAAGCCCATTAAACTGCCCCCAGGCAAAACTGAAATATGGGGAATCCAATTACACATGCCAGAAGGAGCGAATGTCCGAAATGTATGATAGCCAATCAAAACTCAATATTCAAAATTTTGAAAGGTTTAAATGTCAAAACTAGTCAAATTTTGCTGTTTTTGGGATGTTCAAAGGATGTAGATGAATTGGAAATTTTTGAGCATTCGGTCTTTCGGTCTTAAGAATATTACCCTTGAATCATATCATTGAGTGCCATTTTTGAAGTACAATATACAACATTACTAGAAAAATCTTGTCTAACTTGATTTACTATGCCGTTGGGCCCAAAACTGAGTCAGGCTTTTTTAGTATGCTCTTTCCTTGCATAAAATTTGTCTAAAAATCTTTTTTTCTCTTGCAAACTTGGATTTGGATGCAGCAGCGGATTTAGGGGGGAGTGGGGGGAGGGGGGGGGGGGGGGTCGGACGCCTCATCCGCAGGGATTCGACCCCCTGCCGACCCAAAGGGTCACCCCTTTGTACTATTTTGAGACATCCATTTTTGGCTGACTGACCTTAAACTTTTCTAAAGGCGCCTTCGGAGAAAATTTGTGAGAGCCAGAAAATCAATTTGGTCGACCTAAAATTTTTTTGAAAATCCGCCCCACTCGAGAAATTCCTAGATCCGCACCTGTTTGGATGTATGAAGTTTTGCCGAGAGGTTCGGAATTAGTATGACAGGAGGGCGGTCTCGGTAAAGACAAGTATGATAGATTATTTCCGCCATTTCTGTGAAAAGTTTTAAAATGCAAATAAGCAAATGAACATATTGTGCCCGAGGGTTTTGAAAGCCCATCACATTTTTTCACGGACCCATCTATATTTTAGGATTTATTTAAGGAGCCACAGTTTTAATTAAGAAAAGTACACAAAAAGCCAGAGTTCTGCATATGGAACAAAAATACGAAAAAGTCAAAAAAGTTATGCTAATACGGCCGAACGTTAACCAGACCGTACTGAAAAAAGAATTAGTTTGCTGAACTAAAATTTCAAAATCAATAATCAAATCAGGACAAAATCATGCTGCATCCGCGGCAAAACTGCATCCGCTTTTCAGAATAACAAGTCATCAAAAAAACTTCACAGGTAAGATTTTTAAGGGTGAGATTAGAAAAGGAAGTTTGTCAACGCAGGTAATTATAGGTCAGCTTTGAAATTGAACGCAATTTATAGCCAAAAGTGCGCTCCGTTCGTTCCTATGCGGCTAGAACAGGAGCAGATGGTGATTAATGATCGATCACCATAAGAATTTTTATCTAAAATGTCAGTTTCGTTTTCTAGTATTGCACGGAACCGGTTTCTGGTTTACCTGTATTGGAAGTCTTTATGAATAATTAGACTATCAGTTGAAATAAATAAAACAAAAAGAGCTTGTGCCAAACATAAAAATTTATCTGTAAAGCTCTTTGCATTATCAACGAAATATAAAAAAGAAACTGGAGAAGAAAATAAAAAGATAAAAATAACTGCAAAATGAGAAAATGAAGAGCTGTTCTATAAACACGAATCGATTGGCAATTATGTAGATCACCCAGGTCTAACCTAGATCCGCCCCTAACTTGAAGTTTCATTTCTAAGTCAAAGTTCTACAGAACTCTAATTGTATTTTGCTTAAAATGGGGTCTTCAAGACCATTTTTAATTTAACAAAAAGACTACTCGTACCAGAATTTTCCGACTTCGCTTAAGCGTTTTGAAAATAAGTGTTGATTGAAGTTTTTTTCTAAATTTTCAAGAAAAAAGTAAATCTGAAAAAAAAAAAACAATTTATTTATTGAAAACCTCCCCCCCCAGGCGCATTGACAAACTATAAAATACTTATTTGTGTCTACCCGCATCCAGTTTCAAGCGTTAATAACCTCTCTTTTTGAAATCAAGTATAATCAATTATAATACAGTATAATCGATTATAATCGATTATATTTGTCAAATTTCTAAATTATTTGTTTTGTAGAAAAATCCATTATAATTGATTATAATTGATTATAATCCATTTACTTGCCTATTTTGTTTTCGACCTTTCATCTGAATTGCTTATGTTTTATGCTTTTTGTAGATGTTGGTTCATGTGAAAAATGGTAAAATTGTTTTAACTGTTTTCAAGTCAATTCAAATTTATAACGTTTTTTTTTTTCATTCCTTCTTGATTATAGTTGTTTCAAGATGCACATATTAAGTTTTTTTGACCACCAAAATATCAGCACACTGCTTTAGTTTCTTGTTTTATCTAGAATAGTTATATTTCACCTACCGCGGGATTTTTTCAACTAATACGAAAGGATCTCTATGAGACTTTTGTTTCGCGGCAAAACTTTGTGTTCAGATAAACCAAAAAGTGACAAGACATCTCATTTTTAGAGATTTTTGACAGAAAAAGAATTATAATTTATTATAATAGACAATAAGAGATTATAAGAGATTATTAGAGATTTTCGGAAAAATTATAATCGGCTATAATTGATTATAATTTATTATAATGTCACGAAAAAAGTTATCATTATAATGGATTAAAAACCGTTTAAACATCTAAATTTGGTGCGTATAATTAAATATAATTTTGATAAAATTACAAGTATAATTGTAATTTACCAATTATTTTCTTTTTTACTGAGAGCGGATTGTCTTGCGTTATTTGAATCAATTAGTTCGACCAAAGTCAATTTAAAAAAAGTTGTAGACGTGTTAGTTCACCACTTTTGCATTGGAAAACTAAATAAAGTCAAAACTGAAAACTGCTAAATATTTGGGATCTTTTATTCCCCTTCATCTGATATTTTATACGGCAAAAAGAAGAATTTTTGACCCGAGGGTACAAGATGATTTTTCTACCCAGAATTAAGTGATAAAAAGAGTCCGTATGAGTTAGAGCAGTTATGTACCGAACTCCAAAACCTTTTCAAAAAATTTTCAGAAAACAGAGCAAATTAAAAGCTCTTAAAAAGATCAATTTAAGAGTATTTTTTTTGCGATCACAGAATTGTTAAATATTTTTTAAACCGATTAGCCAGAAAAAAACGCGTGATGAAAAAAATTAGGCAAGTAAAAATAGTAAGCTTTCTATGTTAAAATAAATCAAGGAAAACTCTTTGCGAAAACTGCGAACCGTTATAGAAAAACGCTTTATGCTCAAATGAAACTTGCTCCAGAAAAGGATGGATTATCAAATTAAGAATAAGTAAAATCAGCAACTATTTGAAGGAAGAATGTTCTCGTGGACCAACACTGATGAGAAACGTAAGAACTCGGAAGTAAGTTGTTAATAACTTAATCAAAATTGACATACAGTTATGCTGAAAAAAACAATTGTCAAAACAAAAAAATGGGACAAATTTTTGCAGTTTTTTTTGTGATTTTTCAAATCTGTTTGTAAGCATTAAAGCGCTAAGCAAAGCGCTGGACTAAAACTAAGTATTACATGGCCTAAATAAAAATAAACTCCCTGAAGAATATATTTTTTCTTAGGCCATGAAATACTCAGTTTTACTCCAGCGCTTTGCTTAAAGCTTTATTGGTTACAAGTAGATTTGAAAATTTCAGAAAAAAGTCGGCTAGAAAACAATTAGCGGTAACGTCAAAAACGGAGCAACCGAACAAAAAATATAAGTATTTAAACTAATGCGACTAATCAACTGAGCGTGCGCTAACCTAAGTGAACTCAGAAGTCTTTAATTTCAGCTTTTTTTAAAAATATTTTCGTGGTATGTGTTTTTGCGCAGATAAGAAAGTTATCCGAAATTGTGATCAGGGTACAAATAGAACAATTTTCAAAAAATTTTGTAGTAAAAAAAGACTTTAATCTGTTTTCCAACCAATTCTGAAGTCCGGCTTAAGTTATTTGCAGCAATAGACTCTATAAAACAGAATCCCAGCTCTTAGATTGAAGTGGATAAAAAATGTAATTTGGTTTAGCTAATTGGTTCTTCCTACTAAAATATTGAAACCAGAAGAAACTCGAGTCTTTAACCACCGGAATTTTAATTTAAATTTTCAAACTAAGCGGATTTTACGTCAAAAAAATCAAACTCTAAATCAAATTCACTTTTCCTGAATGAAATATCGCCCTTTAAAATCTCAATATAACCGTCCCAATTTTATTGCATCGGCTTCCATGTAACAAAGTTTTATTAGTTTTTTCAAAAAAAAAATATATGCTAATATAACAGTGACACACGTTTTTCACCAGACTGTAACCAAAAGCACATGTATTCGAAAAAAAATGTTAGCGAAATAATAACGAAGTATGATGATTTCAATGGTAAGCCAATAAAATCCAATCGAATTTTGAGTTGATAAATAAAAATTGACAACAAAGCGGAACAGGAGATTACGGCAATATGTTGTTGGGATTTGAGCGATTTGTGCTCCGAATAATATGAGCAAATAAACAAAAAAATTTGGAAAAAATTGAAGGTTCAATTATTTATTTACGCCAAATGAAAATAAACGCGGTCATATGTCATTAAATTCCGCATTCAAATGCATTAAATAAATAAAAAATGAGATTTTTTACTGACTGTGCTCAAAGAAAGCTAATATTCGTTCTAAAAAACACTCAATTCGGACAGTAAAAATGTCTGAATTGTGAGATAATGTAGAATTGTAGAAAAGGGGATATATCTAATATCTGGTTTAAAAAATTGCATCTGTATCGCGACCCAACTAATATGCTAATTTTGCTGGACGTTTTCTTTTCAGCCATTGTCATCAACAAGTAACGTGAATAGAAAGCAAAGGTAAATTCAAAAGCACTTCTTAATAAAAATAACTATTTTTGGCAACAAAAAATGAGCTAAATGGTATTACTTTAAAACCAGATTATTTTGATTAAGCAATAAGGAAAAAAGAACTGTATTTCGATTTTGTTCCACTAATGAAACTTTTTTTGGAACAGATCGCAAAGTTCGAATTAACATTTAATTAAAATGCAGCCATCAATAGACGCAGAAAAGTAAACGCAAAAATTTGAACAGCCGACGATTATCAAATATGTTATTAAAACATGTGCTTTTATGTTTGCTTTCAAGGGACTACAGCATGTATAATTTTTTAAAAGCAACCATATGGTAAAACTAAAACAAGACAGAGAATTTTAATTTTTTTTTCAGCTCAGAATGTTTAAACAGTCTTTCTGGTCTTTAAAGATTCATGACACCGGAAAAACATGCGGACCAAGGGAAACTGAAAGCGCCAATTTCAGTACAAGATTCAACCACATTGAAGCTTAACAAAGAGACTTCAAGTCTGTTTAGGAATGAAGATAAAGAAGAAAAATCTGTTTTTACGGAATTTATTAAAGTTATCCCAGATTCGACATTTGAAATGACAGCTAAGAAAAAGGGAAATTTAACCTCACATTGAAAACTACCTCACGTAGCTCGGCAGAAAGCTGGTACTTCGTTTTTCAACATAATAAAAAAATAGATCGACATTACAATGTAGTACCTACCCCTATGGTATGTAGTAAAAAGTATTTCCACCCCTATACAAAAAAACAGAAAATTAGCAATAGTTTTTTTTGAGAATTCTATTATTGCTGCCATATGATTGGTCAACAATTTGTCCAAATAAATCTTCTTTTAACAATCTCCCTCCTTTCTTGAAGAGAGAGAGGGGGGGATGGGGGACAGAACGTTAAGAAGATTAAAAATTGCTACAATATTTCAGTTGCTATCAATTGGAAATATTGCTTTCTGAAGTCTGTCTTCACAATAACTAATCAATTTCGATCAACTATTCAAGGGTGCACCAAATTACGATCGACTATTTTGTAAAACCGGGAGTATCAAATAAATTTGCACCCGGGTCTTCAAAAACCGGTTTGCAGAGCAGAACATAGAACAATACTACATATCAAACTCCTCCTGCAAAAATAAAACAAAAATAATTGATCACTTTGCAAATAGTAAAAAAATTGTCCAACCAGAATTATGATTGAAAAAATTGGATCAAGGAAAATATTTCTTCCCCTAGCTTTAAAAGTGCATACTCCAAAAAATACAAATCCCATTAGGCTCTCCAATGCAGTTCCATGTTCTCATTTTTCCTCAGCTTCCTCCTGAGTTAGCGAAAACATTCGTTCTTGATTTTCGGTTAGTTTTCATAAGATGGTGTTAATAACGACCAGATTTTCTCCAACGTTAGCTCAACAGTCCGTCTATTTGGAGGTTTATGGCCAAATATTCTCTGTCCCCGATTTCCCAGCGCCATATACCTTGATATAAGCTTTCTATCAGCTTTCTTGCCTTAGAGAAGAACCTCGAACAGGAGTTTAAATTTAAAAAAACCCTGAAAAATTGCAGGAAAAATTTACAGAAAAATTGCAAGATTCGATAATTTTTTGTTTTGTACACAAAAAAAACTAAGTTTTTTAGTTTTGAACATAAATAATTGTCTCCATTTTTGCTAACATTTCTTAAACGTTTTCACTTTTTTATTTGATCAATCACCCCACTGCTTACTAACCATTCAGCGAAATCTTTTGTTCGTCAAATTTAGTGTTTTGTCGGTACAATAGCATGCCGAGGAAGGGAGCGATGGCTTCCAGCCCCTGAAATCTGGTTGCCACATTTTTCTAAAGGTTCGTTTTCCTTTGGTATAATTTAACGGCATCGATTTTTGGCCAACCTCGAAAGTTCTCTGAAGGAGCCTAAGTTTGAGGGGGGAGGGAGAGGGAAGCGCGCGCCAAAAAAAGCCATTTTTTTGGTCATTTTTTTTTAAAAAGGCTCAGAGCATCATTTTTTGCCCGTTTTTTAAAGAGCCCGAAAAATCAAATTAGTCGACCACCTAAAAAAAGGTCGACAAAATTTTCATTTTTTTTTGAAAAATCGATTACAAGGATGCCTCTGGCAAAATTTGAATGTCAGTGTATTAAAGCGCCAAATAAACAGCCTTGATATCAGCAACTGATCCATATATTTTTTGTTTTGCTGAAACTTTCAGTTTCTCAGCCACCCATTGAAGTTCTTTCTCTTACTGCCTAACCCTGTCGGCGCTTCCTTTATGTGCGCTAACCTGGCTATTGTCGTCTCGTTAGCTTCCCGTCAGGCGCTCTTATGGAAACATCTGATACGGATTTGCCTTTAGCGTCTGTTCTGTTCAAAAACTTATTGTAATTCAACATTTAAATCGCATATATTTGGAAATATAGCCAGTAGACAGTTGAAAAAAAAGTCATGAGCGAAAGGGAAAAAAGTTTTTTTTTCAGAATGAGGAAAAAATATGAGCTTAGAACTCTTTGAATCTTTCGAAAAAATTATTTTTGACTCCTTTTTGATAAAACTAGAATATTTGGAAATTGGATCAGTAGGTAAAAGCTTTATTCCGCTGGGAAACTAAAATCCCCTTTCGAAGCTAGAAGTCAATCACGTTTTTCGTGACCTTGACACTTTTGCTGTTCGATAGTAGGTTTTGCCTTTTTTTAACAAAGGAAACGAACTGAACGCCACATCCTTTGTTAAAAGGAAATCGAATTGACAAAGAGCGCAACTCGAGCGCAACCGAATGGTACCCTTGTTAAAAAGAAATGAAAAACCAAATCGCGAAAAAAAAATTAGCGTTAGCAAATCTTAAGATTTTTTTTCTGAAAAAAAAAACAAAAAAAATATCACCAAGACCTATTTAAGAATTTTCACTACATTCATGACTCTAAAAAAAATAACTCGAGTTATCCTTTATCACATGTCATCAACGGCTCATTCCCAAAAAACGTCCCATATAGGATTAGTTTCTGATAGCGCCATCCAGATTTTTCCCACCCTTTAAGTCTCACCATGCCATCACAAAGAATGTGAAAGATTATGTTTATATCAAAAAATTTCTTCCAGCTGGAGCAGGGTCGACTTTTTTTAAGTCAAGAAATTTGATTTTCCGAGCTCTATCAGAACACTTTAAACACCCTAACTTGACAAAAAATTGTGCGCCGCGGCCCCAAGCTAATTATTGAAAAAAGAAACAGGTCAAAAATGGCGTTTTTGGGAATTTGACCGAAAGAGCGCGTTTTTTGGTGCGCTCTCCTTTTTAAAACTAGTATATATTAGCGCCAAAGGCGCCTTCAGAAAAATTTTAGGGTTGATTGGCCAAAAATTGATATTTTATATTAATACCGAAGAGGGCATCTTTTAGTTGGTGAGAGGATCAAATTCCTGAGGGAAAATCCCCCGACCCGTTCCCTAAATCTGCTTCTGAATTAAATCATCGGCAAGTCACTGATTCTTAAAACAGCAAAGTCAAGTTTCGCATAAAACGGAAAACATCAATTGTAATTGAACACAGCAGTTACATCACTCCTTACTGACATATTGCCAAACAAAAAGTCAGCAGATTTGGTTGAGCGATTTGCCATGAATGCGATGACAAATAACAAAACCTTCCTTGTCAGAGCTTCGAAATGTGCAATTAAAAACGATCGGAGGCATTTGAAACTTTCAAAATTTTTGAATTTTGCTTTTTTCTGCTCATAACTTAGTAATGAAAATTAACAACAAAGTAAATACTTTCGCTTTAATTTGCCTTAAGAAAAAAAATAGAAACCTGAACAGAAAAAAGTTTTGAAATAAGAGCCCTGAACGAAGCATGCTAAAAGTTATGAAAAATTTGGTAAAATTCTATAAGTTTCTCGAGAGTTCTCCTAACCTAGAGCAAATTCCTTCTTTATTTTAACTACGAACATGGAAAAAACTTTAGTTGATATTTTTACTCTAAAACAAAAGTTTTCCTTCCATAACTTAACATTACTCTGAGAGTGAGTTTAAATATATTCAACTGACAGTTGGAAGAGGGTAATGAACGCAAAGAAACAAAAAAAATTAACTAGTTTTCAAAAAAAAACTTAAATTTGCGAGTTTTAAAGAAAAAAATATTGGTCGAAAAAAAAATTTATTAAAAAGAATGATAAATATTTACAGCAATGGTCGGCCTCTTCATAAATTTGCGAGTTTTAAAGAAAAAAATATTGGTCGAAAAAAAAATTTATTAAAAAGAATGATAAATATTTACAGCAATGGTCGGCCTCTTCATAAATTTGACGAAAAGTTGTTTAATTCCAGAGTTTTGATTTCGGTTGAATCGCACCAGTTAACAACCTCCTCCCAGAACTGTGCAGAATGCAAAAAAACTGCTGGTGCAAAAATAGTCGCTGATAGAAAAACATAGAGTGCGAAAAAATTGAAATTGAAAGCATGAGCCAATGGGTGGCTATTCTGATCTTAAAGGACCAAATAGCTTAGTACAATCAATCTATTGAGATCTTATGTAAAGTTATAGAAAAAGAATGATTGAAACCGCTCTAAAATATCACCCCAAAATCGATCATTTTAGGATGTTGTTAATCAATCAAAATATTTGCCAGAACTACCTAATCAATTGCTGATAAACCTGTATTTTGATTTAAGCCTGTAATTAATTTCAAAAAGTCTGGCTCACGTTTAATACATTATGAGTTAGGACCGATGGGTATAACTCATAGAGTAATTTCGGATAGGGTACACCGTCTGCTCGTCACGCTATCTTATTTTCGGCCGGATAGATTCGTGCAACTTCTTAGTCTAATACGGATCCTAATCTTACTCTTATACTATCTAGTCTCAGGTTGTTTAACTAGTCTCTGCTAGGCTCAATAGATCTAGGGTATACTGGTTTATTGCGGCTGCTGAAGTACTCGGGAGAGTTCAACTAATTTCTAAGTTAAATTCAAATCTCTCTGGTGCTGAAATTACAAGTAATTTCAGCACTTACAAATAAGTGGATTGTTAGTTAGATGGATCATGATTGGTTAATATTAAATACTTTACATTGGTAAAATATCTAATTTATCCAATCATAAAATGTAGTTTAGATCAGGTTCCACCCATCCGGGTTTTACAGAGTTTTTTAGAATAGTCTTTCTGCAATTCAAAAGATGGATGATGGACGTTGGTATTTGGCGAACATCTTATTTCTTCTGGGTTTTCTTATTAGAGAAGTCCCAGATTCAATCGTTGTGTCTTCTCAAGACAACGACTGGGTTTTCGCAACAAACTCAAATCTGATTTCAGAATGGTTGGCTATGTCAGGTTTTTCTGTTTCATTGGTGAGAACTTCTTTGTGTTTGACCTTGTCTGGGAATGGCGTGGAGATTGTGCGTGGAGGGGATGCCTGGTTACTCGGATCTGTACGTATACTTGAACATCGAGGTGGTCATTGGTATAGTTCAATGAAGTCCTTTTCTGCGAAGTCAAGTCGTACTCTAAATCCTTTGAGTTGTGATTGTGGGCGGCATATTGATTGTAGTTGGCCATTCTTTCTCAAGTGTAGTAGGGTCGTTTTGTCTTTGGATGTTCGTCCTTGGTGTTGTATTCTGATCTATGTATTGCATAATGTAATTTACATTTTATAAAACTTTTATTAATTTAATATTTTTTAATTATGATTTTAGTTAGTTGTTTTCACAAAAGCTTTTTGTTTTAGTTCAGTTATTTTGAAGAGTTACTCACCCTTGAGTAGCTCTTATTAAAAATAGGAGTATGGTCACAAAGCGTGGATGTAGCGCGGTGGGTTAGGCCGGCTATAGAGCATGCTCAGGACGTCCTTCCTGGTGGGTTAGGCCAGGAGTGGGAGTATGATTGCATGCGGTTTTTGTGAGAGGTCCTGTTATGTGACAACGTTTTATGTTGGGTTTGTTGTGGTTTTTCTTATGTTTTGTTGGTTTTGTCCTTTTTTCAAAAATCAAATTGTTTGTGGTATGGGTTTGTCTTTCGACTTTTTTGTGTTTTATTATTTCTTTCTTAGACTTTATAATAGTCTTCAAAAGAATAAATTATCCAGTTTTAATGTAGTGGCGTATTAATTGGTTCAGGTCCTATATTTAAAATCAAATTTGCTGTGACTGCATTTAAATAGTCTTCTACAGAATATTCAGGGTCTGTTCCTGTGAATACCATTAAAGGTTTATTTGATGTTATTGATGATCCACCCATAAGGTATGGATTCATCGTCATTTGTAATGATTCTGCTGCATTTGGCATTTGAGAAAAATTTGAAAGTTGATTTCTTGTTATTTCGTGTTGTTGAAGATAATATGGGAGTGGTATTTCATTTTGCATTTGTGCTGGTTGGTACGAGTTTGCAATCATTGGGTTTTGTTGCTGAATTGGTTGAAAAGATTGTGTATTAATTGGGTTTTGTTGTTGAATTGGTTGTTGGTTTTGTGTATCTATTGGTTGTGGAGAAAAAATTCTATTATATGTATGTGGTTTCTGTATTCCTTGTCCACGATATTCTTGATTATAGGGTGTAAATATATCTGGTTGTAAGAAATCATCATCTGAGGATAAGTAATCCATTTGATAAGATGTTTGTTTTTTATTTTTATTTTGTTGAAAAAATGGATAGTTTTCACTACGATCCTGTGGAGGATGTAAATTTGTTTGGAAATTTACTGAATTAGGTGGTGCCATTGGGTTATCCCAGTTTCGAGATCTTGTATAATTACTAAAATTTTTTCGTGGTTGATAATTTGTTTTTGGTGGATGTGTGTAATTATAATTATGGTCTGCAAAGTTGTTTCTAGTGAACGTTTTGCGTGTTTTTGGCGGTATTGTCATGGGTCTGTATGTTTGGTAATCCATGTGTGAATATTTTGGGGCAACCGAAGGTTTAACGGTTGATTGTAATGTTACCTGTGAGTTATGCACCAGATGAGTTAGGACCGATGGGTATAACTCATAGAGTAATTTCGGATAGGGTACACCGTCTGCTCGTCACGCTATCTTATTTTCGGCCGGATAGATTCGTGCAACTTCTTAGTCTAATACCGATCCTAATCTTACTCTTATACTATCTAGTCTCAGGTTGTTTAACTAGTCTCTGCTAGGCTCAATAGATCTAGGGTATACTGGTTTATTGCGGCTGCTGAAGTACTCGGGAGAGTTCAACTAATTTCTAAGTTAAATTCAAATCTCTCTGGTGCTGAAATTACAAGTAATTTCAGCACTTACAAATAAGTGGATTGTTAGTTAGATGGATCATGATTGGTTAATATTAAATACTTTACATTGGTAAAATATCTAATTTATCCAATCATAAAATGTAGTTTAGATCAGGTTCCAATTATTTTGTATGCAATTGATTCGACAGTTCTGACGTGAGTTTCAATTGAATAAGCAAGACAAACTTCAATTGCCCCCTTGAATTTTGCTAAAATTATAAACAATTTTTGTCTTCATGATTTTTGTATAAACTCAACCCAAGTTGAGACGCGTTTTGTTTTTCAAGTTTTTTTTCATTTATTCGGATGATTAAAAATAAATCATCGCTGTACCTGGCAAATGGCACAAAATGATTGTAAAGATGAAGATCACCTAACACTGAAATTATTGAATGGCTTGACGAGTTGAATTTTTTTTCGCAATTGTTTGAGTTTCTTTACTGGTGATTTCCAATAAAGTTCAACGTGCATGGGATCCAAAAGAAACAGTCCGACCAGTTCGAAAACTATTTAACTCTATCTTCGATTGGTAACTTAATTGAGTCTGTATGGGCTCACAATTGTGTCTTCGAACTTTGAGCTATTAAGTATTCTAAAATTTTCAAACTGGATAAAAGCAAACAGGGTAAACATTAAGTAGTGACCGCTGCAGTTGTGTTAACGTGTAGCGAGCTTTCCAATAGAAGGTAGCGCTTAATACAATAACTGCGCTTAATACAAGAACTTAAAGCAAGGACGCGCCCAACAATTGCCCACCGCCGACTGCAAACAGTATGTTGAAATTTGCATCCTAGTATTTGACCAAGTGATGAATTTTCGGAACTCATGCGACTGCTTTTTTCATTTTGGAGATTATGTGACTGCCTTATTATTTTCAGGACATCGGGGACGGATTTCGTTTGAGACTTATAAATTCGCACCTTTTGTCGAAAAGCAGAAAAATTGATTTAAAGAACGACAATTTTAGAATAAGTGGCCTACTTAGATGAAAATGGACAAATTTGAGCGGAAAAAGGCGGATTATGTGAAACCTTATTTTGTGTCAAAAACATGATTCAAGACCAATTTTGCATTCCCCCACACATGAATTTGAACATCGTTACACGCAAAAGTAGAAGAAACGTGCTAAAATCAGAAAGACTAAGATCCTTGTATTACGCAGAATGCTCGCGCACTATCGTTTTTTCAAGAAATAGCCATCCCACGTATTGTATTTCTTCCCCATCTACCACATTTATTCGTTTTCCTCCATATTTAAAAGGCCAAAACTACGGTAAAAAGGGTTGACAACAAAAGACATGGGTATTATTCACTAAAGGCCCCACAAAAAAAAAGAACTAGGTCAAACTATTTTGAACCGCAAAATATTTCCGGGTTGACCAAAACTTTTTTTATCATATATATTCCATTTATTAAAAACTTCTAGCCATACAATTACATAGAATTCCATACGTACAGAAATTTGTATGAAACTTTAATGATAAGCCTTTTTCCATATATGAAAACTGACTGATATCATTTTTCGATAAACTAATAAATTTTTTTTAAAATTTAACTTCTAGAAGTTTCTGAACCGAGCGCAAGTCCAGATAAATTTGTTTTCGATAGACCAAGAAATTTTTTTTTAAATTTAACTTCTGGAAGTTTCTGGACCGAGCGCAAGTACAGATAAATTTGTTTTCGATAAACCAATGAATTTATTTTTTTTAAATTTAACTTCTGGAAGTTTCTGGACCGAGCGCAAGTCGAGATAAAATCATTTTCGATAAACCAATAAATTTATCATTTTTTTGAATTTAACTTCTGGAAGTTTCTGGACCGAGCGCAAGTACAGATAAATTTGTTTTCGATAAACCAATGAATTTATTTTTTTTAAGTTTAACTTCTGGAAGTTTCTGGACCGAGCGCAAGTCCAGATAAAATCATTTTCGGTAAACCAATAAATTTATTATTTTTTAAAATTTAATTTCTGGAACTTTCTGGACCGAGCGCAAGTCGAGATAAAATCATTTTCGATAAACCAATAAATTTATCATTTTTTTTAATTTAACTTCTGGAAGTTTCTGGACCGAGCGCAAGTACAGATAAATTTGTTTTCGATAAACCAATGAATTTATTTTTTTTAAGTTTAACTTCTGGAAGTTTCTGGACCGAGCGCAAGTCCAAATAAAATCATTTTCGGTAAACCAATAAATTTTTATTTTTTAAAAATTTAACTTCTGGAAGTTTTTGGACCGAGCGCAAGTCCAGATAAATTCATTTTCGATAAACCAATAAATTTTTTTTTAAATTCAACTTCTGGAAGTTTCTGGACCGAGCGCAAGTCCAGATAAATTTGTTTTCGATAAACCAATAAATTTATTATTTTTTAAAATTTAATTTCTGGAATTTTCTGGACCGAGCGCAAGTCGAGATAAATTCTTTTTCGATAAACCAATAAATTTATTATTTTTTTGAATTTAACTTCTGGAAGTTTCTGGACCGAGCGCAAGTACAGATAAATTTGTTCTCGATAAACCAATGAATTTATTTTTTTTAAGTATAACTTCTGGAAGTTTTTGGACCGAGCGCAAGTCCAGATAAATTCATTTTCGATAAACCAATAATTTTATTATTTTTCTAAAATTTAACTTCTGGAAGTTTCTGGACCGAGCGCAAGTCCAGATAAATTTGTTTTCGATAAAACAATGAATTTATCATTTTTAAAAATTTAACTTCTGGAAGTTTCTGGACCGAGCGCAAGTACAGATAAATTTGCTTTCGATAAACCAATGAATTTTTTTTCAATTTAACTTCTGGAAGTTTCTGGACCGAGCGCAAGTCCAGATAAATTCATTTGCGATAAACCAATAAATTTATTATTTTTTAAATTTTAACTTCTGGAAGTTTCTGAACCGAGCGCAAGTCCAGATAAATTCATTTTCGATAAACCAATAAATTTATTATTTTTTAAAATTTAACTTCTGGAAGTTTCTGGACCGAGCGCAAGTACAGATAAATATATTTTCGATAAACCAATAATTTTTTTTTAAATTTAACTTCTGGAAGTTTCTGGAGCGAACGCAAATCGAGATAAATTCATTTTCGATAAACCAATAAATTTATTATTTTTTTGAATTTAACTTCTGGAAGTTTCTGGACCGAGCGCAAGTACAGATAAATTTGTTTTCGATAAACCAATGAATTTGTTTTTTTTTTAAGTTTAATTTCTGGAAGTTTCTGGACCGAGCGCAAGTCCAGATAAAATCTTTTTCGATAAACCAATAAATTTATTTTTTTTAAAAATTTAACTTCTGGAAGTTTTTGGACCGAGCGCAAGTCCAGATAAATTCATTTTCGATAAACCAATAAATTTATTATTTTTCTAAAAGTTAACTTCTGGAAGTTTCTGGACCGAGCGCAAGTCCAGATAAATTTGTTTTCGATAAAACAATGAATTTATTATTTTTCTAAAAGTTAACTTCTGGAAGTTTCTGGACCGAGCGCAAGTACAGATAAATTTGTTTTCGATAAACCAATGAATTTTTTTTTAAATTTAACTTCTGGAAATTTCTGGACCGAGCGCAAGTCCAGGTAAATTCATTTGCTATAAACCAATAAAATTATTATTTTTTAAAATTTAACTTCTGGAACTTTCTGAACCAAGGGCAAGTCCAGATAAATTCATTTTCGATAAACCAAAAAATTTATTATTTTTTTAAATTTAATTTCTGGAAGTTTCTGGACCGAGCGCAAGTACAGATAAATATATTTTCGATAAACCAATAAATTTTTTTTTAATTTAACTTCTGGAAGTTTCTGGACCAAGCGCAAGTCCAGATAAATTCATTTTCGATAAACCAATAAATTTATTTTTTAAAAAAAATTAACTTCTGGAAGTTTCTGGACCGAGCGCAAGTCCAGATAAATTCATTTTCGATAAACCAATAAATTTATTATTTTTTTAAATTTAACTTCTGGAAGTTTCTGGACCGAGCGCAAGTTCAGATAAATTCATTTTCGATAAACCAATGAATTTATTATTTTTTAAAATTTAACTTCTGGAAGTTTTTGGACCGAGCTCAAGTACAGATAAATTCATTTTCGATATACCAATAAATTTATTTTTTTTTCAAAATTTAACTTCTGGAAGTTTCTGGACCGAGCGCAAGTTCAGATAAATTCATTTTCGATAAACCAATAAATTTATTATTTTTTAAAATTTAACTTCTGGAAGTTTCTGGACCGAGCGCAAGTACAGATAAATTTGTTTTCGATAAACCAATGATTTTATTATTTTTTTAAATTTAACTTCTGGAAGTTTCTGGACCGAGCGCAAGTCCAGATAAATTCATTTTCGATAAACCAATAAATTTAATATTTTTTAAAATTTAACTTCTGGAAGTTTCTGGACCGAGCGCAAGTCCAGATAAATTTGTTTTCGATAAAACAATGAATTTATTATTTTTAAAAATTTAACTTCTGGAAGTTTCTGAACCGAGCACAAGTACAGATAAATATATTTTCGATAAACCAATAATTTTTTTTTTTAATTTAACTTCTGGAAGTTTCTGGACAGAGCGCATGTCCAGATAAATTCATTTTCGATAAACCAATAAATTTATTATTTTTTAAAATTTAAATTCTGGAAGTTTCTGGACCGAGCGCAAGTCCAGACAAATTCATTTTCGATAAACCAATAAATTTATTATTTTTTAAAATTTAAATTCTGGAAGTTTCTGGACCGAGCGCAAGTCCAGATAAATTCATTTTCGATAAACCAATAAATTTAATATTTTTTAAAATTTAACTTCTGGAAGTTTCTGGACCGCGCGCAAGTCCAGATAAATTTGTTTTCGATAAAACAGTGAATTTATTTTTTTTTAAAATTAACTTCTGGAAGTTTCTGGACCGAGCGCATGTCCAGATAAATTCATTTTCGATAAACCAATAAATTTAATATTTTTTAAAATTTAACTTCTGGAAGTTTCTGGACCGAGCGCAAGTCCAGATAAATTTGTTTTCGATAAAACAATGAATTTATTATTTTTTAAATTTAACTTCTGGAAGTTTCTGGACCGAGCGCATGTCCAGATAAATTCATTTTCGATAAACCAATAAATTTATTATTTTTTAAAATTTAAATTCTGGAAGTTTCTGGACCGAGCGCAAGTCCAGATAAGTTTGTTTTCGATAAAACAATGAATTTATTTTTTTTTAAATTTAACTTCTGGAAGTTTCTGGACCGAGCGCATGTCCAGATAAATTTGTTTTCGATAAACCAAAAAATTTATTTTTTTTAAATTTAACTTCTGGAATTTTCTGGACCGAGCGCAAGTCGAAATAAATTCATGTTCGATGAACCAATAAATTTATTATTTTTTTAAATTTAATTTCTGGAAGTTTTTGGACCGAGCCCAAGTACAGATAAGTTTGTTTTCGATAAACCAATATTTTTTTTTAATTTAACTTCTGGAAGCTTCTGGACCGAGCGCAAGTCCAGATAAATTCATTTTCGATAAACCAATAAATTTAATATTTTTTAAAATTTAACTTCTGGAAGTTTCTGGACCGAGCGCAAGTCCAGATAAATTTGTTTTCGATAAAACAATGAATTTATTATTTTTTAAAATTTAACTTCTGGAAGTTTCTGGACCGAGCGCATGTCCAGATAAATTTGTTTTCGATAAACCAATGAATTTATTTTTTTTAAATTTAACTTCTGGAATTTTTCGGACCGAGCGCAAGTCGAAATAAATTCATGTTCGATGAACCAATAAATTTATTATTTTTTTAAATTTAATTTCTGGAAGTTTTTGGACCGAGCCCAAGTACAGATAAGTTTGTTTTTGATAAACCAATATATTTTTTTTAAATTTAACTTCTGGAAGCTTCTGGACAGAGCGCAAGTCCAGATAAATTCATTTTCGATAAACCAATAAAATTATTATTTTTTTAAATTTAACTTCCGGAAGATTTTGGACCGAGCCCAAGTCCAAATAAATTTGTTTTCGATAAACCAATAAATTTATTACATTTTAAAGTTTAACTTCTGGAAGTTTCTGGACCGAGCGCAAGTCCAGATAAATTTGTTTTCGATAAAACAATGAATTTATTTTTTTTTAAATTTAACTTCTGGAAGTTTCTGGACCGAGCGCAAGTACAGATAAATTTGTTTTCGATAAACCAATGAATTTATTTTTTTTAAATTTAACTTCTGGAATTTCTGGACCGAGCGCAAGTCGAAATAAATTCATGTTCGATGAACCAATAAATTTATTATTTTTTTAAATTTAATTTCTGGAAGTTTTTGGACCGAGCCCAAGTACAGATAAGTTTGTTTTTGATAAACCAATATATTTTTTTTAAATTTAACTTCTGGAAGCTTCTGGACAGAGTGCAAGTCCAGATAAATTCATTTTCGATAAACCAATAAAATTATTATTTTTTTAAATTTAACTTCCGGAAGTTTTTGGACCGAGCCCAAGTCCAAATAAATTTGTTTTCGATAAACCAATAAATTTATTACATTTTAAAGTTTAACTTCTGGAAGTTTCTGGACCGAGCGCAAGTCCAGATAAATTTGTTTTCGATAAAACAATGAATTTATTATTTTTTAAAATTTAACTTCTGGAAGTTTCTGGACCGAGCGCAAGTACAGATAAATTTGTTTTCGATAAACCAATGAATTTATTTTTTTTAAAATTTAACTTCTGGAATTTTCTGGACCGAGCGCAAGTCGAAATAAATTCATGTTCGATGAACCAATAAAATTATTATTTTTTAAAATTTAATTTCTGGAAGTTTTTGGACCGAGCGCAAGTACAGATAAGTTTGTTTTATATAAACCAATATTTTTTTTTAATTTAACTTCTGGAAGCTTCTGGACCGAGCGCAAGTCCAGATAAATTCATTTTCGATAAACCAATAAATTTAATATTTTTTAAAATTTAACTTCTGGAAGTTTCTGGACCGAGCGCAAGTCCACATAAATTTAATTTCGATAAAACAATGAATTTGTTTTTTTTTAAATTTAACTTCTGGAAGTTTCTGGACCGAGCGCATGTCCAGATAAATTCATTTTCGATAAACCAATAAATTTTTTATTTTTTAAAATTTAAATTCTGGAAGTTTCTGGACCGAGCGCAAGTACAGATAAATTTGTTTTCGATAAACCAATGAATTTATTTTTTAAAAATTTAACTTCTGGAATTTTCTGGACCGAGCGCAAGTCGAAATAAATTCATGTTCGATGAACCAATAAATTTTTTTATTTTTTAAAATTTAATTTCTGGAAGTTTTTGGACCGAGCGCAAGTACAGATAAGTTTGTTTTCGATAAACCAATATATTTTTTTTCAATTTAACTTCTGGAAGCTTCTGGACCGAGCGCAAGTACAGGTAAATATATTTTCGATAAACCAATAAGTTTTTTTTTTAAAATCTAACTTCTGGAAGTTTCTGGACCGAGCGCATGTCCAGATAAATTCATTTTCGATAAACCAATAAATTTATTATTTTTTAAAATTTAAATTCTGGGAGTTTCTGGACCGAGCGCAAGTACAGATAAATTTGTTTTCGATAAACCAATGAATTTATTTTTTTTTAAACTTAACTTCTGGAATTTTCTGGACCGAGCGCAAGTCGAAATAAATTCATGTTCGATGAACCAATAAATTTATTATTTTTTTAAATTTAATTTCTGTAAGTTTATGGACCGAGCGCAAGTACAGATAAGTTTGTTTTCGATAAACCAATATATTTTTTTAATTTAACTTCTGGAAGCTTCTGGACCGAGCGCAAGTCCAGATAAATTCATTTTGGATAAACCAATAAAATTGTTATTTTTTTAAATTTAACTTCCGGAAGTTTTTGGACCGAGCCCAAGTCCAAATAAATTTGTTTTCGATAAACCAAAAATTTTATTACTTTTTAAAGTTTAACTTCTGGAAGTTTCAGGACCGAGCGCAAGTCGAGATAAATTCATTTTCGATAAACCAATAAATTTATTATTTTTTTAAATTTAACTTCTGGAAGTTTTTGGACCGAGCGCAAGTTCAGATAAGTTTGTTTTCGATAAACCAATAATTTTTTTTAAAATTAACTTCTGGAAGTTTCTGGACCGAGCGCAAGTCCAGATAAATTTATTTTCGATAAACCAATAAATTTATTTTTTTTTTTAATTTAACTTCCGGAAGTTTTTGGACCGGGCGCAAGTCCAGATAAATTTGTTTTCGATAAACCAATAAATTTATTACTTTTTAAAGTTAAACTTCTGGAAGTTTCTGGACCGAGCGCAAGTCGAGATATACTCATTTTCGATAAACCAATACATTTAATAATTTTTTAAATTTAACTTCTGGAAGTTTTTGGACCGAGCGCAAGTACAGATAAATTTGTTTTCGATCAACCGATGAATTATTTTTTTGAAATTTAACTTCTGGAAGTTTCTGGACCGAGCGCAAGTCCAGATAAATTCAATTTCGATAAACCAATAAATTTATTGTTTTTAAAATTTTAACTTCTGGAAGTTTCTGGACCGAGCGCAAGTCCAGATAAATTCATTTTCGATAAACCAATAAATTCATTATTTTTTAAAATTTAACTTCTGGAAGTTTCTGGACCGAGCGCAAGTCCAGATAAATTTGTTTTCGATAAAACAATGAATTTTTTTTTTTTTAAATTTAACTTCTGGAAGTTTCTGGACCGAGCGCAAGTACAGATAAATTTGTTTTCGATAAACCAATGAATTTATTTTTTTTTAAATTTAACTTCTGGAAGTTTCTGGACCGAGCGCAAGTCCAGATATCATTTCCGATAAACCAATAATATTACTATTTTTTAAAATTTAACTTCTGGAAGTTTCTGGACCGAGCGCAAGTCCAGATAAATTCATTTTCGATAAACCAATAAATTTATTTATTTTTAAAATTTAACTTCTGAAAGTTTCTGGACCGAGCGCAAGTCCAGATAAATTCATTTTCGATAAACCAATAAATTTATTTTATTTTAAAATTTAACTTCTGGAAGTTTCTGGACCGAGCGCAAGTCGAGATAAACTCATTTTCGATAAACCAATACATTTAATAATTTTTTAAATTAACTTCTGGAAGTTTTTGGACCGAGCGCAAGTACAGATAAATTTGTTTTCGATCAACCGATGAATTATTTTTTTGAAATTTAACTTCTGGAAGTTTCTGGACCGAGCGCAAGTCCAGATAAATTCATTTTCGATAAACCAATAAATTTATTGTTTTTAAAATTTTAACTTCTGGAAGTTTCTGGACCGAGCGCAAGTCCAGATAAATTCATTTTCGATAAACCAATAAATTCATTATTTTTTAAAATTTAACTTCTGGAAGTTTCTGGACCGAGCGCAAGTCCAGATAAATTTGTTTTCGATAAAACAATGAATTTTTTTTTTTTAAATTTAACTTCTGGAAGTTTCTGGACCGAGCGCAAGTACAGATAAATTTGTTTTCGATAAACCAATGAATTTATTTTTTTTTAAATTTAACTTCTGGAAGTTTCTGGACCGAGCGCAAGTCCAGATAAATTCATTTCCGATAAACCAATAATATTACTATTTTTTAAAATTTAACTTCTGGAAGTTTCTGGACCGAGCGCAAGTCCAGATAAATTCATTTTCGATAAACCAATAAATTTATTTATTTTTAAAATTTAACTTCTGAAAGTTTCTGGACCGAGCGCAAGTCCAGATAAATTCATTTTCGATAAACCAATAAATTTATTTTATTTTAAAATTTAACTTCTGGAAGTTTCTGGACCGAGCGCAAGTCCAGATAAATTTGTTTTCGATAAAACAATGAATTTATTATTTTTAAAAATTTAACTTCTGGAAGTTTCTGGACCGAGCGCAAGTACAGATATATTTGTTTTCGATAAACCAATGAATTAATTTTTTTTAAAATTTAACTTCTGGAAGTTTCTGGACCGAGCGCAAGTCCAGATAAATTCATTTTCGGTAAACCAATAAATTTATAATTTTATTAAATTTAACTTCTGGAAGTTTCTGGACCGAGCGCAAGTCCAGATAAATTCGTTTTCGATAAAACAATGAATTTATTATTTTTAAAAATTTAATTTCTGGAAGTTTCTGGACCGAGCGCATGTCCCGATAAATTTGTTTTCGATAAATTAATAATTTTTTAAAATTTAACTTCTGGAAGTTTCTGGACCGAGCGCAAGTACAGATAAGTTTGTTTTCGATAAACCAATGAGTTTATTTTTTTAAAATTTAACTTCTGGAAGTTTGTGGACCGAGCGCAAGTCCAGATTAATTCTTTATCGACAAACCAATAAATTTTTTTTAAATTTAATTTCTGGAAGTTTCTGGACCGAACGCAAGTGCAGATAATTTTTTTTTCGATAAACCAATAAATTTGTTCTTTTTTAAAGTTTAACTTCTGGAAGTTTCTGGACCGAGCGCAAGTCGAGATAAATTTGTTTTCGATAAACCAATAAATTTATTATTTTTTTAAAATTTAACTTCTGGAAGTTTCTGGACCGAGCGCAAGTCCAGATAAATTTGTTTTAGATAAACCAATAAATTTGTTATTTTTAAAGTTTAACTTCTGGAAGTTTCTGGACCGAGCGCAAGTCGAGATAAATTTGTTTTCGATAAACCAAAAAATTTATTATTTTTAAAAATTTAACTTATGGAAGTTTCTGGACCGAGCGCAAGTCCAGATAAGTTTGTTTTCGAGAAACCAACAAATTTATTGTTTTTTTGAATTTAACTTCTGGAAGTTTCTGGACCGAGCGCAAGTCCAGATAAATTTGTTTTCGATAAACCAATAAATTTATTATTTTTTAAAATTTAATTTCTGGAAGTTTCTGGACTGAGCGCAAGTCCAGATAATTTTGTTTTCGAGAAACCAATAAATTTATTGTTTTTTTAAATTTAACTTCTGGAAGTTTCTGGACCGAGCGCAAGTCCAGATAATTGTGTTTTCGAGAAACCAATAAATTTATTGTTTTTTAAATTTAACTTCTGGAAGTTTCTGGACCGAGCGCAAGTCCAGATAAATTTGTTTTCGATTAACCAATAAATTTATTTTTTTTTAAATTTAATTTCTGGAAGTTTCTGGACCGAGCGCAAGTGACAAAGACCTTGTTTTATTCAATAATAGAGTGAAAACATGTTGGACGGTCCTGCAATTACTATGCTTGTGGACGAATTGAATTGTCTTAAAGGTTGTCTTACACAAATGATATAACAGAAGTAACAATTTTTAAATGTTGGCAACATTTTTCAAAGATGAACGGGCATTGATCAAGGCATACATGAACATGCCAAAGAACAGAAATACGCGTTTTGAGAATTTACGTTACAAAAAAGATCACAAGTGAAATATCTTTGTTATGTTGAGCTCAGGACAACGATACGTTTTAAATGGCATTTAAAAATTCTGTCAAAATTTGCCAGTTAAAAATTCGAAGTTTTTCCGGAGAAAAAAAAGCCACCCAAGCACGAGTTGAATTTCGTCTGGAAAAAAAACCACCCTGAGCACAAATATTCCGCCACTTTCTTTGAAAGTTGGAACAGATTTATAAATTGAAGCCAAATTGAATGTAAAATTGAATTCAAAAAGCAGGTAAAAACAATGCGAGCAATTATTTTGAAAGTAGCAAATGGAAAATACTTGAAGTAACACTTCTTATTTAGTTTTTTTTTTCAATTAAACTCTACAAGCAAATTGGTTCGTGCTTTAGTT